>NC_056725.1:1245252332-1245302332 GCF_019279795.1 Protopterus annectens
ATATATATATATATATATATATATATATATATATATATATATATATATATATATATGTATATGTATATATATATATATATATATATGTATATATATATATATATATGAAAAAAGTGTCTATATCTATGTATATATATTTATATATATATATATATATATTTATATATACATACATACATACACAAACACAGATATATATATATATATGTATATAAATATATATATATATATATATATATATATATATATATATATATATATATATATATATGAGTGCTACAGAATCCTGAAAGCCCAAAATCCTGAAGCCCAAAATACCAAAAGTTCAAAATACTGAAAACTCAAAATCCTGAAAACACACAAGATACCAACACTCGTTATATTCCAGCACAAGTACATACAGAAACAAGTAAAACGCAAACTAAATTACTGTTCTCCAAGTATAAGCCGGGGGATAAGCACCCATGCACCCCCATGTGGGAGTCTGCACCCCACATACCCCCTGCTACTTAAATATATCAACTCCAAGCGCCACACCTATATATATATATATATATATATATATATATATATATATATCTTTCTATCTGTCAGCTCTATCTGTGCATCTTTCTTGTGGATGTACCAGTATACCTGAAAAACACTTGATGGTAGCTGTTAAGAGATATGAAAAAGCATGAGCAAAATGTATGTAGGAATAATTGTGTTGTTTTGTTTTTTTACCTTTGATGGCCCATTGTACTTATGTGTAAGGTAGGGATGTAGGCTTTCTCCCTGAACCAACCCAGGAAATTGTAAAACATTTGAGCACTGGGGCAAAGCTAGTTATTTGTTTAAAAGTGCTATAGAGTACTGTAAGTATACTTGGACTGTGGCAAAGTCAAAAAAATCTATGCTGTATATTATTACCTTCAATCATGACTGTGCTACCTTTTACATAAGTACCTTATTGTATGCTATTATTCTTCTTTGAAAGAAACAAAATCAGTTGTACAAGGCTTAATGTTCAAGTAAAAAGACAAATATTGGCTCACAATAATAAACTGACAAGTTTTGATGTTTTACAGATACAGGTCTTAATCTGGGAATACTACCTGCTTCTCTGCCCCCTCCCCCAAGAAAAAAAGGGCAGTCACTGTCTATACATCCCTTCTGGTGTTAGACTGGGATGAAAGCAAGTAAAATTGGTGCCACAGTCATGCATTTGTCAGAAGCATACATCATATCACATGCACATTGTGTGCCTCCTAGCCAGCCCCAAGTGTATATGTGCCTATGTGTGCCTGATGTGTGCCTGAAAGAAAATTTCATGAAAACTAATAATTTCAGTAATACAGTAATGTTCCTTGCACAATGTTTTTCTTACACACAAGTTGCTCTAACCATGTTTGTATGTCTCTATGTCTCTGAAAAAGAAAATACTCCTGTGCATGTGATAAAAGTGAAGATAATACACACAACGCAAACAACCCCAACCCCTAATAAGCTGCAACATCACAGCTACACACAAAGCAGGGCAGGTTTGAGAGTTTTAGAATGAAACAGTATCTCGGCCCATTATTTCACAATCCTGTTGAGGTTTGTTTACCTGGTGTTAGATGGTACTGATAGCTGCTGTCCCAGATCATCACAGGCCTGCCTAGATTTTGCAAATCTAAGTGCTTTCAAAAAAATTTTTATTTACCTCATTGAGGAATAATAGATAGCTGTATTTGTCCCTGATTCAGCTATTTTTTTTCTCTTTGTTTGCAATTTGCTAGAAAATCAAAATTAAATTTCACCGAAAAAGAATTTGCTTAACGTCTTCTATATTCAAAACAATTCGTTTTTATATTTTTTATTGGCACTATGCATGTTGATGCAAATAGAAGTGATTGTGAGTTATATTTCAGATTGTCATTCTGATAATTTTATCTGAAAAAGATTCTGAAAAATTATTCTGCAATTATGTTTTGCATCTGTGAAAAAATCTTCAACAAACTTTGATCAGTATCTTATACATCTGTTGTTGATCTCTCTTATTATTGCGAAAGAAAAGGAATATATTAGTTTAAGCATCAGTACTTATAAATAAATCAACTTGGAAAGTGAAAAATTTTTGGGTGCTGGAAATTCTATTCATTTTCTGATGATAAGCATTGTTTCCAGATCCTAGGCTCAGGATAGAAAAGCCCTATTCCTTTTCAACATGGCCTTGAAAAATCTAACAGGTTTCGGAAGGCTTAGGAGATTTAGTACAAGCAGATGAATACAGCTAGGGCCCCAAATCAGTCATTATGATTGCTGTAAAATCCTTAATGAAATTGTGAAGGCTGTTACTATAACCAGAGAAATCTTTGAATTGTAAGCAAGACCAGCAGGGGTTTATATTATTAAGGTTTATTAAGTATAAAGAAATTTTATTTGCCTTTTTATTGGTTTGTTTACTTGGAAGAAAAAATATCAGATGAAAGGAGGGGTTGTGTATGCAGTTAGATGAAGAGCCCTTCATATGACTGGGGATTTATTCAAAGAGGAAGTGAGATTGAGGTATTGAGTGGGCTAATTGGAAAATTGGCAGAAGATAATTGGAAGAAACAGCAAAAAACAATGCAGTAGGGTGAATTATGGTGGGCAACTCATTGCAGAGCTGATTATGATTTTTTTATGGAGCATTCTGTGATAAGAACATTTCATAGAAAATTTGAAAGCATGATTAGTTATTAAAATATCATTAGTGCTAGAGGGTAAAAATTTGGTTTCAGTTTAATATATGTGCATTGGTGGGTATTTTCCGGCTTACGTGTAATAAGAATACAATTTAAGATAAAACAAATTAGAAAGGCATTGATGAACCTAATACAGAGACAGTCTATATATCTATGGAAATAAACATCAGATAAAGAGTTTAGTAGAGCAAAGGATATTTATGGATACATTAAAGCTGGAAGAAGAGCATTTCAAACAAGTGGCACACTATGAATTGATTATCACAGGCCACCTGTACAGAAGAATAAATCAAAAATATTCATCACTGTTCACAGAGTTCATTGCAACTGCTTTCTTAATGGGTGTTCTGCAGTCGCTGAGATCACATTCCCTAAGTGCTAAGTCCCTAAGTCACAAAACACTAATGTACAAAATGCCAGTAGCTGCTTTCCACAGTAAATCACTGCTGCCACACACAAGCACAAACTGTCATTCCTTTTTCTTGGGAGATTTCTCCATTGTTTTTTTTCTGCAACTGCAGAGTTGGTATAGTTTGGGGTTATGGGGGGGCTTGCCCCATACTTGGACAGGATACAAAAGGCTTGCCCCCTTGCAAAAAAATGCTTTAGTTTTGATTTTTTTAAAGACTAAAGTCCTGTCCAAGACTTGTTCTCTTCCTTACTCCCACAACTTGCCAGGATAGACTTGAATCCCATGTTGTAACAGGGCAAAACATAAATTAAAGAAAAAAAAAAGCTAATGTGCCTGTGGAAAAGATATTCCTTCAGGTAAATACGATTAATTTCTTTTTGGTCTGAGAATGGATCATAATGTATTTTCAATGTGATATTTTTGTTTTTAACTAGATCGCCTTAACTGGTGCAGAGATGTAGCAGTTACCAACACCGCCTTATAACCCTTGGTACTCTGGTTTGTTTTTAGCTGTAGTATCTGTGTCTGAACCGTGCATGTTCTCATGATTTCGCAGTATTTTTTTTTAATCCAAACACATGCCTATAGGTAAACTGAAGCAGTCCTAAATTGCATCATGCCCCTATAGTGCCTTTTTTAGGCAAGGTTCAAATGACAACTTCACCACCATAACAGGAACAGGCAAGCAAAAACTGAGGGTAATGCTACTCAATGCTAGAAGTCTAAATCTCAAAATGCACTCACTCGAGGCACTCCTTAAAATGGAGAACATAGATATATGTGCAGTGACTGAGACCTGGTTCAAGGCTCCAGAGAGAACCCCTGCACTACCAGGCTATAACTCATACCACACTTTTCGGCCATGTAACCTTGACTGGAACACCAAAGGTAGAGGTGTGCCCATATTCATTAAGGGTATCCACACCTCCAGGCTAGTTGCTCAGCATAATGCATCTGAGGTTATCCAAGTGCAACTAACTAAGAGCAAAACTGCAATCCAAATTGCAGCCTGCAACAGATCCCCCACCATGCCCCAAGATTCTCACTCCTCTTTTCTTGATGTACTGGAAAATATTAGGGTTCAACCAAACACCCTAATAATAGGTGATTTCAACTACCCCACCATTAACTGGGAAAACTACTCATGTACCAACTCCTTCACACAACGCTTTCTGGAATTCGTAAACTCCAATGTCCTGGATCAACTTATCCACACCCCCACCAGGGGCAACAGTATCCTAGACCTAGTCATTACCAACATGAATGACTGGTGTTCTACACCTGAAGTCAACTCCTCGTTGGACTGATCCAACCATAAACTAATCACCCTTGATATCCACATCCCGCTCCCACCTCCCTTTAAGGAAACCATGGTAAAAAATTTCTCCAAAGCCAAATTCATGCTTCTTAAGACAGAAGTGGTGAACTTCATGACACCCATGCAGATGGACAATACAGTTACGACTGCTGAGTCCTATACATATGCACTCTATAAGCACTTACACAAGTGCATGGATTGTGCTATCCCAAACAGAACCAAGATGCTATCCTCTAAAAAAGGAAGCCAATCTGGTGGTCCCCTGCCATAAACAAACTGTACAACAGAAGGAAGAAATTGTTGCAAAAGAGAATAAAATCCCATGAGTGGAGGAGCTCCCTGGTCAGCCTCAGTAAAAAGCTGAGACCCCTTATAAGATCCTCCAAAGCTAACTACGAAAACAAAATCACCACTGATTCTAAGGACAACCACAAAGCATTCTATAGCTATGTCAAGAATCTCAATGTCAACACCCAGATCTGCACTGAGTTATAGCACAATGGCACAAAAATTACAGAACCAACTGATAGTGCCAACATCCTGGCAGATAGGTTCAGTGCTAACTTTACCCCCCCCCCTCACCCCCTAAAGGGCCCATATCTATACAGTAAGAATGCAGAGTCCCTGTAATCACAACTATGCAGGTAAAAGCTGCACTCTCTAAAGCCACAAACACAGCATCCATGGGACTGGGCAACATCCCAGGCTGCATTTTACATGAACTTCAGAGCGAACTGGCTCCCCACCTAAGCACCATGTTCAATCATAGCCTCACATCAGGCTTTGTGCTCAATTAATGGTGTACAGCAACAGTTATCCCACTCCACAAAGGGGGAGCCACCACTGATCTCAGGAACTATTGCCCTATTAGCCTGATGAGCCTGGTCTGCAAAGCCATGGAACGTATCATCATAGAACTCATAAACAAAGACATTGGTAACCTCCAAACTCTGGATCCCACCCAATTTGGGTTTGTGAAAGGCAGATCATGCCTCCTGAACCTGATCGACTTCTTTGAGGCAGTCACCAAAGCTGGAGATGAGGGTAAGGTAGTTCACACAGCCTATCTTGACCTCGCCAAGGCTTTCGACACCATCCCCCATTCTGGAATTATAGCTAAACACACTAAACTAGGTATAAATCCCTATATCACAAGATGAGTTGCCATCTGGCTCACTGACAGAACCCACACTGTAAAAGCTGCACACTCCAAATCTGACCTCAAACCAGTGACAAGTGGAGTACCACGGGGTTCAGTCCTGGGACCTGTCCTGTTTGGTATCTACTTGTCTGAAGTACAGGCTAACATAGAAGGCCTCTGGCTAATGAAGTTCACAGATAATTGCAAACTAGGAACCATAGTCAAGTCCCCAAATGATGTGGAAATCCTACAGAAGGGCCTCGCTGAGACAGATGCCTGGTGTCAGAGCCATGGCCTCAAGCTCAATGCCAAAAAGTGCATTGTCATCCCCTTTGGTAAAAACTCTTTACCCATAAACTACTACATAGAAAGCAGTCTACTTAACCTTGAATGTGTGATAAGATACCTTGGGACTCAGGTGGACAGTAGTCTGTCCTTTGATAGTTACATCACCACAGTAGTCAGGAAGTCCTTCAACGTGGCACACCTCATCATAAAAGGGTTCTCATCCAGGAAAAAAGAGGTCATTGTTCCCCTCTACTCGACACTCATTGGACCCATTAGAAAGTACAATGCCCCTTTTGGAATGTACCTCACAAGACATCTGCAGCAGCTGGAAAGGCCACGGAAGTACCTCACAAAGAGGATTACTGGCTCCAAGCAGATGCCCTACACTGACCATCTCAAAAAACTCCAGCTTTACTCCATAGCATAATTCCTACTCCGAGGTGATCTCTGCCTAACATATAAAGATATGTCAAACCCAGAGCTGTTGGACATGATACACCTAAAGAAATCCCAATCCCTCCAAGCTACACACTCTAGGGACCTAAAACTTGTCACCACAATAAACAGGACATGCTGGAGGGATAGATTCATGTCCCAGATACTTCCCATACTTTGGAATAGGCTACCCATCTATGTCAAGCAAAGCTCTTCGTTAGCACTCTTCAAGAAAAATTTTAATGAACGGATGGGAAATAGGAAATACACCCCGGGGATCACTTCTGTATCTCTGCTTGACAGTGGCACAGGAAATTAACTTTCTTGGGTGGTGTAAGCCAGGGAACCTTGTTGGCTAGGCTTACATAGGCCCTTGGGCCAGTAGCCTAGTATGTACCTATGAACCTATGAACCTATGTGGTATATGCATGTGGGTGTGGCTGTCATGCAGTTTAACTAGTATAATACAGATATTAGAGAGAGAATAAATGAATACATATAATGGCTAAATGAAATGCAGATTTGCATGCATTTCAGGAAAGAAATGAAATGACTGATTATTTTGTTTGCCCTTTCCTCTGATAACTCTGATATTTACAGTCTTCTGATATTTACAGTCTTCTAAAGAATATGTTTTAAAATAAAAAAAATCCTTTCTACATCAGCAAATACAGACAAGATAAATTTTTAAATGCTGTGTTTTCTAATACTTCAGAAAAGTAAAGTGATCCTATTGTCTCCAATATGTTGTTCAAGGATAGGATATTACAGAAGTTGAAACCACAGGCTCTGATGAGATTTGAACTCATGATCCTTGGTTTATAAGACCAGTGTTTTAACCCTAAGTTAAAGAGTCACAACAGACGTAAGTTAAGGACCCAAATTCTGGCTAAATTTTGTTGAACTTATATTTGATAAAGATGATGTACAGCCTATGACCTATGGCCATTCAATCCTGTTTTCATCCCACCCACAGTGTGCTAGTCTGGTTTCCACTCAGAATGATGATACACTATCTTTTCTTCACCTGTGTCTGTTTCCATGATTCCCACTTATCAGTGTGGGAGTTTGTTGGTCTTATTTACCTCCGTCTCATCTCAAAACACAGTCACATACCTGATCACATACAAACATACACACGACACACTCACTGTTTTTCCCAGTTGTACTCTTTTCATAAAGGGGTATTTTAGTTTAATAAAACAGGAGAGTCATGCAATTTTAAACAGAGGTTCTCCCTACCTTCATCTTTACTTGGACTGTGTTCTGCAGAAGCAGACATTTTCTCAGAGGAAAGTATCTCTTCCTATTTCTATGCCACAAACAGTGACAGTAGTGGTCTATAACTACTAGTAAGACAAAATGTTTCATACGTAGCTATATGATATGAAAAAATGAAGAAACCCATTTCTAAAAATAGAGGGTAGAGTTTTGTCACCTAGGGTTGCTGGAGCTAAAACATTAATTACCCTTAACCTGAAGAGAACTGATTTTACAGTTAGATTAGTAACGTTAGAATAGTAGAAGTTAGGGATATGACAGCAGAGCTCACTGTATGGAGTTACATGGAGCTTGCTCTCAAAAAAGTGGTATTTTGCCGTTTTTAGTCAGACTTAATTGACTGTGTTGAGTGCTGACCAGTTTGTAATGACTAACTTGCTATCACTCTGTAGTTGTATAATCTGGCAATAGAAATGGGTCAGGATGTAGCTGAAGTTTCAGAGTTATGCCCCATAGTGAACTGATTTGACGAGGAAGAATTTTGACAGGATACCATGAGTGGCCTCTAATGAATCACCCAATCAAATATTTGCTAATTTAGCTATGTCCTAAAGCATAAAACTTTATCTAACCCAACTGTAGAGGACTGTTAAGGATGTTTGTAATGCTGCTTCATGTACGCTAACATTTTGTTATCTACATCTGAAGACCAGAAAGATTTCACATAGTCTATAAACCTTTATTGAACCATTTTATAAAATGATGTGGAATTAGATGATGGCATTCTTTCAAAATGTGGTGAAATAGTATTTCAACATGAAACATTTGAAAAATATGATGTTTACTGTTTACGTGATGGCACTCTTTCAAAATGTGGTGAAATACTATTTCAACAATATGAATCATTTGAAAAATATGATGTTTACTGTTTTGCATTCTTAACTATAACAGTACCTAATTACTAGACACACTTGCATTCTTGTCTCTTCAATTTATATTAACAAACCAGACAAATGTTAATGCTGGTCCCAGAAGATAAATTAAGGAATAATTCATTGCAGCTGCTTTCTGCTGCTGATAATATCCTATCTCATATTATTAAATGTTAAGATCTGATAAATGCCTGCTTTCATGTTATTGATACTAAAGAAGTCATTAGGATAAATTTTTATTTATGTAAGTAATCTTTTCATAATTTTGAAGTCCCAAAATCTTTAGGGTTTTCTATCTTTAAGTTACATTTCTACTTTCTAAAGGAATATTAATAGGAGTCCCTGAAATTGTAAGAAGAAATCCAGACAAAAATCAGAAATTTTAACCAAGGAATCAATTTGTGAAATCATGATTGACAATTTCTAAACCAACACTGTTTTCAAAAAATGTCTGTACCCTTGTTCTATAAATTTTTCTAAGTGACTATATCCTGATTTTGGAGGTACCAAATACATTTTCTCATTGATACCCTTGAAAGGAAGGTGATCCTTGTTTGCAAGTCATCAGAAAACCCTTATTGTAGACAAATTGATACAACTAAATAAGGGGTTGTAGTTATTATGTTAACTATTTGCTTCAAAGCCATTTCCAGGTTTTATCCCTGATATCTATCCATGTCTGTTACAAATGACTTTTCTTTTAGTTTACAGTTATTGTCAATAACAAAAGTTCCCATATAGGATAAAACATGGATTGTATAATCTTTTTGTCTGTTTCCAAAATGGATGGAAAGTAGAAAACAACCTCAGATCTGTGTACTTTGAATAGGCTCATAAATCTAAAAACTCAGGGTGTTGAGTTTAGTGACATTGTAATTAGGTTATCCTTACTGGCATGTTCACCAAAGAAAATATGTTAATGAATGCCTTTAATAGCTGGTAGAAAATAGGGATATTGGCATTTACCATTCATATAATTACCAAGGGTCTTTTGCCTGCTCCCAAAACATTTGCCAAATGCCTAATTCCAACATTTACTTTCTCAGAACTCAAACATTGTACATTTGTTCCAATCCGGACATTTCCCCTTAAAAATACTTTATTATATGTATTCCTGTATCAGCATGATCCTGATTCATTCAACAAATCAAGATCAACTATCAAAATTGAAAAGGCACATTTGCAACCATCTCTTATAAAAAAAATGTTCACAATGTCAGTTTGAATATAATCTTTTATATATATATATATATTTATTTATTTTTATTTTACATTTGTTTACCGGGAAAGTCCAACTGGAACGAGGTCCATTTACAGCGGAGGCCTGGGGAGAAAAGCTCCACATCAAATAACATGTACACTGGTAATTTTACAATCAAAAGAATAAAATCTTACAATCAGTAGAAAATTTACAATGGTTTCTTCCAAGCAAACTTAATTTAAACATAGTAGACCCTGGATGGCAGAAATTGGGAGAGAAAAACTCCAGACTTACCAATGCTATCAAAAGATATATCGCAGAAAACATAATAATTTACACATAGCAGGCCATGTATGGCAGTGTTTGGCAACTGTATTAAAGAGAAAGTGAGCAGTGAAGAGAGGAATGTAGGAAGAATTGGTGGAGAGCAGGAAAGCATTATGTGATGCAAGGACAGAGCCAGGATTGCAAGAGGTGTGACTTAAGTAACTTTTTGAACAGTAAGATAGATGATGCAGAAGAGATATTTTGGGGGAGGTTATTCCATTTCCTAACAATTGTATGAGAGAAAAGAGCTTTTCCTGCAGTATTGTTGGCTTTGGAGGGTTTTGTTGGATGAGCGTAGTGGACGGTTTGCTGAATATTGGTTCAGTAGTTGGTTTAGGGCTGGAGTTTTGTGGGGATTGTTTAGTATGCTAAAGGTGAGCACTAGTTGGTGATAACTGATTAATTGAGAGAGCTCTAACCACTGTAGCCCTTTAGGGCAAGACAGTGTTGGCTTCTAAAAGTAGAGTTATTGGTGAATTTTGCAATCTTATTGTAACAAGATTCTAGTTTGTCTAAGTCTGTTTTCCTGATGTGGGTTAGGATTGGTGATGCATACAATAGGGTAGACAAAAGGTGGGTTTGGGCTAGGGTGATTCGTGCTTGGTCTGATATGAAGTTTTTGTGTTTGTATAAAGTTCCTAGTTTTTTATGTACTTTTTTAATGGTTTGAGAGATATGGACATCAAAATTAAGGTCCTTATCTATTTCAACACCAAGTAGCTTAATATGGGGGGAGGGAGAGATTGTGGTTCCGTTTTTGGAGGTGATAGTGAAGGAAGGAGGTGTTTTTCTGGATTTGTTGGGGGTGAAAAAAAGTAATTTGGTCTTGTTGGGGTTTAGAATTAGTTGGATATCAGTAATCCATTTTTCCACGGAGCAGAAGGACTCTTGGGTTAGATTTTGTAGAGTGGTTATGGATGGGGCTTAGCAGATTAGGGTTGAGTCATCTGCGTATTGTATCAGTGATGCATACAGGGTGGATGTATGTAGTTTGTTGGTGAAAATGGTAAATAGTAGAGGCCCCAGTATTGATCCTTGTGGAACACCTATGGTAGAGGGTAGGAGGGGTGATAGTACACCTTGCCATTTGACTGACTGTTTTCTGTCAGAGAGGTAGTTTCTGAACCAGGCAGTAGTGGAGGGGAAGCCATGCTGTGTGAAGGAGAAGAGATTATGTGAGGTTAAGAAGTGCATCACTTGGGAGTGAATACATTTCTCCAGGAGCTTGGAAAGGGGGGATAAGATAGCAATGGGGCGGTAGTTTGATAGCTCATAGGAGTTTCCGCCTTTGTGTAGGGGAATAATATATGACACTTGCCATAGTTGGGGGATGTAGGCTTCTTGTATGGAGCGGTTTATAAGAATTGAGACAAGGTAGGCTAGGGACTCTGCAGCTAATTTTAGGAAATTAGTGGGTAGACCATCTGCTGCAAGAGTGGTAGGTTTCAGTTTTGAGAGTAGTTTTTTAACTGTGGAAGTTGGTACAGGTGAGAGTGAAAAGGAAGGAATATTATTGTTATCTATAATGGGGGTGATTGTAGAGTCATTGTTAGATAGCTGGGTGGATAATGACCAAATAGATTCTGTGAAGTGACAGTTAAATTGAGAAGCTATGCTGTCATTGTCAGTATTGGTGCTTGGAGTTAGGGTGGTAGTTTTTCTGGGTTTCAGAAGGGAATTGATAGCTTGCCAGAACTTTTGAGGGTTTTTGGGATGTTTGTTTTGGAAATGTAGGAAGTAGTTTTGTTTATCCATTTTTGTTTGTTTTTTGGCCTGATTCCGAAGTTGTTAATACTTTTGTCTGTCTTGTGTGGTGTTATTCATTTTCCAGATCTTCCAGGCCTTGTCTCTAACTTTTAGTAAGGTTTTTGTGGTTTTATTTAGCCAAGGGGCATAATTAACTTTAGTTCTAAGTTTCCTAATTGGAGATACTGTATTTAGAACATTCATAAAAGTACTATTGAAGAACTCCACTGCCTGGTCTAATGCTAGAGTTTGTAGTGGGTGCCATTTGCATTGTTGTAGCATGCTGTTATGACTTTGTGGATTTAACTTGTGGTCATCTCTAGTTTCTTTATATAGTATGGGTTTGGGTATGTTTACCTGTTTACGAAGGAGGAATGTGGGGTAGTGGTCACTTAGTTCATCAGGTAGGCAGCCCACATGATAATTTTCTTTGGGGAAATTAACTAAAGTCCAATTAAGTATGGAATGTTTTTTGGATTTTTTGTCAACCCTGGTGGGTTCTTCGATTAATTGTGAGAATCCAAATAAGCTAATATGGTTTGAGGGATTGTTGGAGTTGCAGGCTAGCCAGTCTAGGTTTAGGTCACCTAACAGGATAGTTTCTTGGAGAAGGTTGGTTGTAGCCCATTGTAAAATTTCCTCTATTGTGGGAGAATTATATCCTGGAGGAATGTAACTGCAGAGCATGTTGATTCTCTTTTTTTTTTGGAGGGATATAACGGAGCCTAATATTTCAGTATTCAGAAATGTGGGCAGTGGAGTTCTCAGAGGTTGGAGGTTAAGTGTGTTTTTAAATACAATTGCAACTCCACCTCCCTTTTTGGCATCTCTGTCTAGTCTTAGGATATTATAACCTGGGGGGAGTATTTTTTCATTTTGGGTGGTGGGTTTTAGCCAGGTCTCGGTAATGGTTAGTATATCAGGGAGTAGTGTGCTATGAATGCGTATAGGCCATGTAGTTTGTTGGATATACTTCTTGAGTTTAGATTAATAATAAGTAGGTCTGAGTTCTGTTTGTGTGGGAGAATTTTGTTGTCTGGACCTGGGTTGGGGTGTATGTCTCCTGAGATTAGTAGATGTTTTTTAAAGAACAGACTGAGTTTTATGGCATATGCTAGGTCTGTATGTACTCTAGTTACTGTTTGTTTATTGAGAGGAAATGTGGTGTGTGGTTTGTATATATAAAACAATGAGCAATCATTAAACAGTGTGGAACAGATTTTAATATCTTTGTGTGTAGGTGTGTGTGTAAATATGTGTTATGTGGAAGGTATTGTTTAATGGTATGTTAGTGTATGTAGATGTGGTATAGGCAAGAGTAGTGAGAGTTAGTAGTAGTATTGGTAGTATTCCCTGCATGATTTATTTGGGTGGAGGTATTGTGTTTGGCAGTAATGTTATTTAGGTAAATAGGTTAGGTGTGGTAGGGGTTGGATAGTAGGTTCAAGATTGGGTATTGGGTGGGGAGTTTAGCTTGGGTGTGGTTGGGTGTAATTATAGGATGATGCTGATTGGAGGGGAGATTGGTCAGGTGAGCAGGGGATAGTATAAGTGTAGATGTACTGGGGGTGGGTGGGAATTGGGGGTAGGGTAGGGGAGCGGAGTGAGCCCGCAGGGCGAATGGAGCAGGGTAGAGCCCAGAAGAAGTGAGGACTGTGAAAAATTATCAGTAGCTGCAGCTCAGACACTTAAATTAGGGTTGAGTTGGAGCTATGTAGTGTAGGCAATATTTATATTTGGGTTGGCCAGTCCAGGAGGGTAGAGGGAGTTAGCATAGAACAGATGGGGAGAATCTGTGGAAATAACTAATATAGTTGGGTAGAAACTTTGGGAGAATAATACTGTGCGATCAGTCTGCCCTGGTCTATGCTGCCACCTAGTGGTAAGAAGGAGATGGCAGACTGAAGGATAGAGTAGTACACATATACTAATAAGGTATTATAAAAGTAGAGGGGGAGAGTGTCCAACGAGTTGCGGTAGGCTGCTAACGCACACATGGGAAGTCAGACTAACAACTACTAGTACTATTTGTAGGATACAAGTAGACTTTATAAGGCTACATACATTTACACTTCTTTAGAGTACAGATGCCCTTTATTACGGCAGCGTTCAGTGATGCATATGTAGCAGACAAATCAAGGATGTCTTCTGGATGAGGCAGGGAGGTAGTCCTTGTGCTTTAAGGCAGAGAGGGAGCACCCGAGGCGGTAGACTGTACAATAGAGAGAGAGAGAGGCACACACAGAGTTAGGTAGGGTGGATGGCAAAGTTGGGGAGGTAGAAGGATAGGGCAAGTAGGAAGGGCTATCAGGATGTGAAGAGGTGTACTAGCTTGTACAGTAAGTAGAGACAGGCTAGAAAGTGAGAAAGATTAGAAGGGGAGCGATAGAGTAGGATTAAAAGGCAACATTATAAAACAGTGCATATAGGTAATACATACAATACAGTTAGCCAATGGAGCCACAATCTAACAATTGCCCACAGACCAAGGGAGAGAAAATGCCCCTGGGCTATTTGGGAGGGTAGGGTTAGCAAAAGCGGTCATAAATGCAAGCAACAGAGCAGTGTCATAGTCAAACAGTACAAATGGTCAGGCAGTATTCTTATAGACACATGCATTAGCTAAAAGCAGTTCTACAATGTAATAGTGATAATGCAGTGGCTTGGGCAGTTATATCTTTCACTGTGACGCATTAACATGAGAACGGGGTTTCCACGTGTTCTTGTTAGAATAGCATCCATATGCAACCGAGTTAGGCAGTAGAAAACATAAAATTTCTGGCGTCCTCAAGCGATTGAATTCAACAGTAGTAAAATAATATGCCTGAGGTGGCCATAATCACTGCAGCCTTTCAGACAGGAAATGTGCTATGCTAGGTGATTTTATCCCAGTTGCTGTGCAAAGGCACAGAGCACATGCCGTTTTTACTATGTCTTCTATATCTGTACATTAGCGGTAATCATACCAGCTGATTAGCCATCAGCATTGCACCTCTATGCCCAATTAAGCACATAATCCAAACTATATTACAGAATCTACCAAATAAGGAGCTATATCAATTTAAACGCTATCTTAAATGGCAATGGTAAACATACAAGCGGATTTGCAGTCAGCTTTAAATCACTATGCACAATTAAAGTTCACACTAAATTTAAAACACAGAAATGTAGTACATATAGTCACATCAAGTGTATGTAAAACAGAAAACACTTTGCTGAACCTACTGGGAGGTGAGTAAAGCAGCCCAACCACAGGAGCGGCACAGAGGGATGTGGATGCTCAAACCGTATTTTAAATATGGCGCCACTGACAGTGTCCACTAGAAGTAAACTGCAGAGGTGGAAGTTAGCTAAAGCGGAGGGGTTTGGTGGAGGTGTATAATAGGACTGGAGAGGTGTCAGTGGGAGGGAGTGAATCCCATAAAAAATAGAGCCCAGAAGAAGCGAGGACTGTGAAAAACTATCAGTAGCTGCAGCTCAGACACTTAAATTAGGGTTGAGTTGGAGCTATGTAGTGTAGGCAATATTTATATTTGGGTTGGCCAGTCCAGGAGGGTAGAGGGAGTTAGCATAGAACAGATGGGGAGAATCTGTGGAAATAGCTAATATAGTTGGGTAGAAACTTTAGTAGAATAATACTGCGTGATCAGTCTGCCGTGGTCTATGCTGCCACCTAGTGGCAAGAAGGAGATGGCAGACTGAAGGATAGAGAAGTACACATATACTAATAAGGTATTATAAAACTAGAGGGGGAGAGTGTCCAGTGAGTTGCGGTAGGCTGCTAATGCACACACGGGAAGTCAGACTAACAACTACTAGTACTATTTGTAGGATACAAGTAGACTTTACAAGGCTACATACATTCACACTTCTTTAGAGTACAGATGCCCTTTATTATGGCAGCGTTCAGTGATGCATAGGTAGCAGACAAATCAAGGGTGTCTTCTGGATGAGGCAGGGAGGTAATCCTTGTGCTTTAAGGCAGAGAGGGAGCACCCGAGGTGGTAGATGGGAGGTGAGTACGGAGGGATGTGGATGCTCAAACCCTATTTTAAATATATATATATATATATATATATATATATATATATATATATATATAGATTCACTGTGTAATCCCAAAATACTGAAATCACAAATTTCAGTATTTCGAAATTACATAGCCGAAACATGTAAATCCCGAACACCACACAACCATGAAATTCAAAATCCCGACAATACACTACACACACAGCACACAAATAACACATACACAAACCCCCCCCCAACTCAAATATAAACTCCTACACTACAGATAAGCAGGCGGGCAAGCCCCCCTGCACCCCCCATGTGGGGGACTGCACCCCCATTTATATATACTAACTCCGAGATTGCACATTCACACACACAAAGATAACTCACACCAACACATTTTACACTTCATCGCACACACACATCACAGTCACAACACACACTGACAGACACTAAAGCCTATAACCAACACACACACACACACACACACACACACACACACACACACACACACACACACACACACACATACATACCCAACCTAACACCTTACAATTCACACAGCAAAACACCAGAAGCGCTAATTCAAAATCTCTGTATCTCTGTTCTTCGGGATTTTGAATTTCATACTTCTAGTGTTTCGCAATTTACAGGCTTCGCTATTATAATTTCAAAATCCTGACATTCGAGATATCAGAATTTTGAAATTATATAGGGAACCCATACACACACACATATATATATATATATATATATATATATATATATATATATATATATATATATATATACAGAAATAAATTGATATACAAGTAGATATATAAGAGATGTATATGTATTTATGAATGAACTGGATTTCATTGACTGGATTATGACTGACTCACTGACCACTACTCACAGTCCAACATAACCTAATTCATCATCTGTAAGGAGCAAGTACAACAGTACCTGCACTCACCTACAGTAGCCACGAGAAAGGTTTTGCTGGACTGCAGTTGATGGTTTATGAGTTGCTTAAAATACAAATGATGAATGTGAATAGAGACATATACTTTCACAACAAAAATTTGATCATGTGTTCTTTTTATAATGAGCCATCTTCCAGCCATCCTGGTCAACCAAGATATTTCCCTAGGCTCTGGGATTCATATATTAAGTCATTGTGATATCACCAAGTGCCAGAGTAAAGTTTACCAGGTTAGAGCATTAATTCAACAGTATATCAGTAATCTTTGGGATCAGACTCAAAATACATCACATAGTTCTTTCCCATTAACATTCTCTCTTATCAAATAGCTAAATGGCACATTTTACTCTTTCAGTCCAGTCCAGTCTAGGAACATCCTTTTTGCGAGCTCAGCCTGCATAATTCAATGCAATAAACATTTCCTACATTTCCTGAGGATCTGATTTGCTGAATCTAAATGTCTAGAACACCTGCTTTTCATCTCACATCAAAATTCACATCAATCAAGAGAAATGGCTTGCAGTTCATATAATCTATAAACTTTTCAGTCAGTTTTAAAATTAAGTTATTCTTCACATTTGATGGGATTACAATAATATGGAACCTGAAAAAGCAGTGAATGGCTAATTCTCACTCCCTCTATGAGTTAGCATTGACAACCAGAAAATAAACTATATCTTTAGGCATGTCAGTCCAGCCTTTTTCTTTTTCTTGGTAATGAATACTCTGGTAGATTCCATCATCAGGGAGATTTTACTACCACACACATATAAGCTCAGTTTTGTAATATTGCCTAAATAGTTGGCATGGATCCTTATCACAACACTGACATGCCACAAAGCCGACACCCAAAAGACCGACACCAAAAGACCGACAACACACAATACCGACAACGCACAAAACCGAACACCATAACACCGACACCCAAAACACAGACACACAAAACATAAACTACACATTACACACAACTATACATGCACTAACCTTAACCCAAACCCTAACCCTAAGGTCAGACACAACCGCACACTTACCCTACCCGTACCCTAACCCTAACTCACTTAACCCACCCTTAAACATATAGTCCATCACTATCGCATACTCACCCTACCCGCACCCTAACCCTAACTCACTTAACCCGCCCCTAAAACTACAGTCCCTCACTATCCCACACTTACCTGTCTGCTCCCTAACACTAAATCCCTCACTCTATTGCACACTTACCGAGTCACGCTCACACCTTCCCATGTCAGTGTTTCGTCCGTCGGGATCTCACCTTGTCGATCATCTGCGTCATCGGTCTTCTCGTCTCCTTCTTTAGAGTGTCGACCTTCTGGCGTGTCGGTGTACTGAATGGGACCCGTTGGCACATATGGAAAAGATCAATTATATATATTTCTTTGCATCCCATCACTATAACATTTGCCTGCATTATACACAGTGCATTGATATCAAAAAGCCTTGATCAGACACTTTTACTATAAGCATTAATCTCGACCTGCTTTAAGCATTTTCCGCATTTTGCAAAAAGTTTTGTTGAAAACAAAAAAGCAAAAAAAAAAAAAAGCCTCATTATAATAGTTCCATTTGACAGAGGCAACCTTAGATTTCTCTGTTGCAAGAAATGGCATGTAAGCAGGTGTTTTTGCTAACAGCTGCTCAGGAATTGATAACATGGCAACAGGACAGAGTTTTTATATTGGCAGAAACCACTCAGACTAACAGCCTAAAAGATGTATAATTAATACAGTCAGCAGTGTTTTGATGACGTAATGCCAATTCTCAATGAATGTAAAAGAACTTCAACCAAAAAAAAAAAAATCTGTAGTAAAATAATATGTATTTGTCTTGCTATTTTAATCTTTGCAGAATGCCTGAGATATTTATATTGGTAGGGACCTCATCGTTTCTTTTTTAATTTTTATTAATATTTGTACTATCTTATGATCCATCTCTGACCCTCCTTAGCTGTGTCACCTGCCACAAGGCAAAGTGCAAATTCAACATATATGGATACGTTACTGCAACAAATCAACCAGCATGTTTTGGGAGTTAATTGGAGTATCTCCAGAAAAAGCAAAACAAACAAAAAAAAAACTTAGAAAAAGACATATACACACAAGGGGAGAGAACATGCAAAATCAACACAGACAGTGACACGGGTTATGAATGAACTGTGTATCTTATAGAGATATTGTTTATTTATTCACCATACTGCTCACTTCATTCAAGGTTTATATTGTTTAATCAGATTTTTGGTTCTGACCTTTCAGGTTCTTCATTTAAAGTCAAATTGCGTATCATCTCTGCTTGCTTACTAGTTTACTTTCCTGTAGCTTTTCCCTTTAAAGCTAAATACTTTCTGTAGAGGTAAATTGCATATCAAAATTCCAAAGGGAGATATTTTACTTTGCTTTTTATTTTAAATGTATAATTTAGAAGCTGCCTATATATGCCCATGAACAATCACTTTTTGTGCATTTGAATTTTTTTTTTAAAAAACTATGTTTTTGGTGACACAGCTCTTAACTTCTTCACTCAAGCATCAGAGATACAAACAAAAAAATGGGGGGGGGGTACCCAAAACCAGTGAAGCTTTCTAAATATTAGCCTAGTTCACTTAAAAAGGCAATAGAGGAATATATTTTGCATCAGTATGCCTTTTCTGAACAATAAGAAGTATGAAACTCAAATGTCTATTATTATTGACTGACCCTTATTTTTGAGTAATTTGCCTGAAAATCAATATTATGATGATCAAAGTATGAATTAAAAGCAGAGTTATTTTGCAAAATTAGGGACAATTGAGAGGTATGTTTGTTGCTGATAATGACAGTGTTAAAGGAAAAATATACTGTAAAAATGATCAATACACGGTAGGTTCAGGTTAAGGCACTTTAATCTTGCAGCAAGGAGACAAAAACGTGCTAATACAGAGTTTGTCTAACTAGAATCAGGAAATGCAGGCATTTTTATACATTTTCTAATAAGACATTGCCTACCAAGCTGACGTAGTAAATCACAAGTTTTAACATCATCATTTCGTAGTGCTTGTTTATATGATTTTCTGCTTGTACTATCAATTTTTGTGAGAAACTTCCTAAGAAAAACAACATGGCCTTGGCTACCACCGGTTAGATATATGCAATGTTACCATTCAAGGTACTATGGCTAATTTGAGCACAAAGCAAGTATAGATTGCAGTTCATTTCTCCAACAGTCCTTTGTCTATGTTATTTCTAACTTCTGCAGCTGTGCGTGTTCTCATACTTTGAACAGGGCTAATAGTTCAAAATCATTACATTACAGAATATAGCATTGTTCATTCTTTGCTTCCTGACCTAGCAGATAATCACCTGCTTCTCAAGTACATTTACAAAAGGCATAAACATGAATATTGCTGTGCTAGCAATTACTAGGTCAGAGGGCATCTTGCAAGTTTCAGAAAGCACACTGCAGTTTCAAAAGCATCTTTTAGTCTCATATGAAATTCAGCTGTATATAAAATAGTGCATATAAAATAGAATGAAAAACGTGTTAACTTATTTAGTTTCTAATTAGCATTAAGCGCACACATTAATACATATTTTTCTGACATTTCCCCCCCTGTTAATACTTTTTAATTCTACTTTCAAAAGAATAAACAGTTTGCTTCTTCTCCTAACCTCTTCCATTCAGGATTTGCAGTTAAGAGAGTCATTCAGTTTAAACTTATGAAAGTGTTTCACTTTTCAACAATTCTTCAATTTCAGTACTTTGATACAAAGTCTCAGAAACTGATATATCTATAAATTCTTTGATTAACTTTTTCATGCAGGGAATACCACAACAAATGCATGCTCCTAATAGGAGTAATCCCACACAAATTGCAATCAGGATGTTCATTAGGATGGAACCCCACCCCCCAAACAAATTTTGGAAAAAGTCCATCAGAGGGTTTGGGCCTGGTTTGGTCATGGTCGACACTTGCTGGATCATCTCAAGATGGTCGTTTATTTTGTGCTGGTTGTCAGGAATATACGAACAGCATTCTTCTTTGATTAAAGCGCACGTACCACCTCTCGCCGCTAGGGTGAAGTCAAGAGCCATGCGGTTCTGAAGCACCACAGTTCTCATAGCATTCAGTTCATCAGTCACTAATTCGAGAGCAGAAAAAGTTGCATTGCTCATAACTTGAGAAGTTTAGACAGTTTTCTCAGCTCCCAAATCGATTTCACTGCACCATATGCAGGGGCTATGCCTGCCCATGATATAATGGTGTCACTCAAGTCCATGTGTGTCAATTTATCTTTGTTTTTTATGGAGTTATGGTTTCTCCATCCTGCTTTGATTCATCCTACTGGATTCTCGGGTCTCTTAATTGGACTTCTAGGTTTACTACTGACCTCTCTGACGTTTCAAATTTTTCCCTGAGGCAAAGCTGCAGTGTGTCGTATGGCCGGAACCAGGTAACCCAAAAAACAACTGCTGGACCAATTCTCAGGTAGCCATTTATATGCTTTTTTCACACAAACAAAATAACAATTCTCTACTTTAGTATTGATATAAGCTTGCCCTGCATGAAACATTTTCTTATCAATAATAGAAAGCTGCTTTAAAAGAACAGGATTATGTTGTATCTCATCAACATTTCTATGCATTTTAGCAAAATATGCATCATAGTTTGTATCACAAATAGTTTTAATCTTACTGGGTTTAATATAACATTTATAAGAAACAGTCACATTGCAATTGCTCCAACCCACCTGAATACTGTCATTCTTGTAAAAACATACAATCCCTTTTTGTGTAACAGGTAGGTACAGTGCTATTTTGTCTTGTGATTTCACAGGTGTAGTATCAAAAATCAAGTTTTCCCAGGTCTCATTGACCCCTAGGGGGACAGCAGTCATTAATAATTCCCCATATGCTGTCGGTATAGCTGTGCAAATCCAGCAGTTCGAAACACTGAAAGTCTCAGCATACACATATTTAATTGCTTGGTATTTGTTAAAGTTTGGATGCCAGTCTATGAGTAATGCATCACATTTGATCAGTTCAACTCTTGTGGCTGGGAAAAGGAAAGGCCACAACAAAAAGATCAATGTTATCAGTATAGCTATCAGAATAATCATGCAAATTTTCTGAGGTTGTTCTGCATCTCTGTTTACTCTATACCTGGTCATTTTGTTCTCGTTGTACAACAGTAACAAGGTTTTTGTCCAGTTCAAAGTTCTTAACCAGTTTACAATGTGTCAAATGGATCCAGGACGCTCGCTCTGTGATCTTGACTGCAGTGGGTGTCGACAGTAGTACCTGGTACGGCCCTTCCCACTTCGGAGAACTCCAGTTCTTTTTCTTCACGACCTTCACCCAGACCCATGCGCCTGGGGCTACTGCTGCTTCCGATGGTCTGGTTTGCTCTTTATCTGAAACAGAATTTAACTGCAAAAGTTTGTTATTCAAAAATCGCCTCATATACTCTGCAAGTGAACTATCAGCCTCCTGCTCTGCAGGCATGAGAGGTTTCCATTGAGGTGTATAATATGCCCTCCCAAACAGAACTTCAAAAGGAGTTAACCCTTTTGCATTTGGAACAGTTCTCATGCTCAACAGTGCCAGAGGTAGACAGTGCACCCAGTTCTTTTGTGTCTCACTAATCAATTTCCTAAGCTTGTTTTTCAAAACCCCATTACGCCTCTCTACTAATCCTGCAGATTGGGGGTGGTATGCGCAATGATTTTTCAGAGAAATCCAGAAATAACGACTGAGTTGTTGTATAGTTTGATTTACAAAGTGTGTGCCATTGTCACTATAAATATTTTCCGGTATGCCAAATCTAGGAATAATTTCTTTAATGAGGACTTTTGCAACAGTAGCTGCATCCGGATTTTTAGTTGGAAAAGCTTCCACCCATTTGGAAAACATATCTATAATGACAAGGCAGAACTTCTTATTTTTGCATTTGTTCAGCTCTATAAAATCCATACAAATAGTATGGAATGGATACGGTGGTGTAGGGAAACTCCCTTGCTTAGGTTTGAATGCCCCTTGTGCATGATGCTTGTTACAAACATGGCATGCTGCACACAACTTTTTTGTGTAGTTTGTAAATCCATACGTCATAAACACTTGATTCACTAACTGTGCCATCCCCCCTATTGAGACATAGCACTGCCCATGGCTCAACAAAGCTGCATATCTAAACAAGTTAGATAGCAAAATCGGTTTCTTCTCTTTGGAGATGTACAGTCCCTTCTCAAGGATTGCTCCTCGTTTTATCCACTTTTGTTTTTCTACATTTGTAGTAAGTGTCTGCATTGTTTTTAACATTTCTAAGTCTAAAATCTCAGATGGTTGTAATTCCTCACTCAAAAGAAATACTTCTGAAGCTGAAGCTGCTTGTTTTGCAGCTGTATCAGCCCTCGCATTACCTCTTGAAATTCTATCCTGTTGCTTGGTATGAGCTACGCATTTGCAAATAGCTACTTTCTGAGGTAACTGAATAGAGTCTAATAAGTCTAAAATAAATTGCGCATGGTTAATTGGTTTACCAGTAGATATTATCATTCCTCTATTTTTCCACTGCTGCGCAAAAACATGTACAGTAGAAAAAGCATACTGACTGTCAGTAAAAGTGTTCACTCGTTTACCTTTTGCCAAGGTACATGCCCTTGTCAAAGCAATCAATTCTGCTGCTTGTGCAGATAAGTTGTGTGGTAAAGACTTTGCTTCTAAAATCTCAGTATCAGAAACTATTGCATACCCCACTAGATTCTGTCCTGTATGACCCCTCCTGCATGAGCCGTCCAGATAGTATGTCACCTCGGCATCATCCAAAGGAACATCTGTAAGATCTTTTCTAGGTAGTGTCTTTTGCTCAATCTCTTGCAGGCAGCAGTGTGGTTTGCCATCTGCAGGGGTTGGGAGCAAGGTTGACGAATTCAAAGTTGTGCATCATTCAATTGTCATATGAGGTTGGCTCAACAGTATAGTCATACAGGAAAGATGTCTAGCAGGAGAAAGATATGCTACTTTTTCTTGCAGTAAAATAATCGCGACTGCATGAGGCACTCTCAATGTGAGAGGGTGGAACAATACTACTGAGGC
The DNA here is from genome assembly GCF_019279795.1 of Protopterus annectens. Lineage (NCBI taxonomy): Eukaryota > Metazoa > Chordata > Ceratodontiformes > Protopteridae > Protopterus > Protopterus annectens. The sequence continues at coordinate 1,245,276,126 of NC_056725.1, forward strand.
TGAAGCCTGCACTGCCATTGCAGCTGCGAATACTGCTTGTACACAGTGGGGCAAGGATCACGCCACTGGGTCTAGCTGTGATGAATAGTAAGCTATGGGGCGTTGTTTGTCCCCATGCTGTTGTGTTAACACTGATGTCATATAACCTTGCTTAAAATCTACAGCTTGAAAAAATCATTTATGATAGTTTGGTAATCCTAAAACTAATGAAGAAGCTATCAGTTGTTTCAATTTGCAGAAAGCTGATTCTGCTTCTGGTGTCCACTGTAATAAATCTTGTGCTACCATCGGCTTTTTGAATATCAAGTTGGTCAGCGGAGCAGATTCCAAGGCATAGTTTGGAATCCAACTCCAGCAAAAGTTAGTAGTACCCAGGAAGGACATAATTTCCTTCTTGGTAGTTGGTTTCGGTGCTTGTAATATTGCTGTTTTTCTGTCTTCATCTAATATTTTGCCTTCTTTGGATATTACATATCCCAGGTATTTGACCTGTTTTTTCCAAAGTTGCAGTTTGTTTTTGTTTACCTTGTGTCCTTGAGTGGCTAAAAATTGTAGTAATGCTATGGTATCCTCTCTGCATTCTTGCTGGGTGGGGGCTGCCAGCAGAATGTCGTCTCCATAAAGTAAAATCTGACTGCCTTTCGGTGGGATAAATCCTGCTAGGTTACTTGCCATTTCTTGTGCGAATATTGTTGGACTTTCACAATATCCCTGTGGTAGTCGCGCATATGTATACCTTTTCCCCTGAAATGTAAATGCAAACCAATGTTGGCTGTCAGGGTGTATCGGTATTGAGACAAATGCATTGCTAATATCTACCACAGAAAAATACTTTTGTTGAGGTTTCAAATCATTCAATAAAGTGTGTGGATCTGGCACTGTAGGTGCCCTGGCTATAACTGCGTCATTTACAGCTTGTAAATCTTGGACCATACGCCATTCTCCGTTTGCTTTCCTAACAGGAAATAAGGGTGTATTACATGGTGAATCAGGAGATTCTATCAAGACTCCTTCCTTAAGTAAGGCTGCTATTATAGGTTTGATTCCTATTTCTGCATCCTTTCTCAAGGGATACTGTCTCTTTTGAGGTCTAAATGCTGATTTTGGCATGATAATAACTGGTCCTGCTGTACGAATAAGTCCTACATCTGATTTCCCTGTTGACCAGAGAGTCTCTGGTATGTCTCATAAGGCTTTTTCCTCTTCCTGTAGTAAGAGTGCTACTCAGCTGTCCTCACTTGCCTGTGAGTGTACAGCTGGGTGTGTCTGCGTTATCCAATTTAGTTTCTGCTTTTGTACTCCCTGTTCGGAAAGTTCTAACTCTGTCTGCTTTTCCCACCTTGTGACTTTTTCTCCTAGGTCTGCCCACTTCACATTTCTATCTTTAGTTAAACTCACATGTGGTAATCGATTAGATCTGTAAAATGCTAGGAATTCCTGGGGCAATGAACAGCTTACTACACTGTTTCCTTCTGTGTCCCAGTACAAATTTCGTAATACTAATCTGTTAGCATGGTTTCTAAACAGTTCTTGCTCATATTCTTCATCAGGTCCTGGTTTGCTACAGTAATATAGAGTACAATGCAACAAATGCTGTTTATCAGTGTCAAGGGAGGGGGATTTACTGATGGCTACGTTCATCAGTTCTTCGGTTACTGCCCCTGGACCAGTCGTATCTAAGTCCTGGCTGTACCAATAAAATGTTTCACCCTCTGGTCGCACTACAAAAGTATCCATATGTCGCTGTGCTTACATACCCTGCATAGTTGGAACTACGGCTATGCCAAATATCTGCATTAGGTCTCTGCCCAAGAGATTCACTGGGCATTTTGCAGAAACAACAATTTTGCTTTTCTGGGTCATCCCTGAAACTGGGTCAGTTATCGCTATGTTGTGGGAGAGTGGCTCCCGATACAGCTGTCCATTAGCTGCTTTCACTAATATGTAGTCAAGTGATTCTGAATTTTCTGGTAGTTTGGAAGGATGTATCAGGGTCCGTGAAGCCCCTGAGTCACACAGGAATTTAACTTCCCTCCCCTCTACCAGAAGTGTAACTTCCGGTTTTGTGTCTGCTAAGTAGAGCTCTAGGCTCAATAATGCTAAGTCCAAAATTTCATTTTCTTCATTATCTGTGATTTCATGCACATCCTCTACCTCTTCTATCATGGCCTCTACCCCGTCTACTACATTTGCACTTATCTTTTCTTGTTTATTCCTTTCCAGTGATTCTTGACTACCATATAGTCAGTCCTCACCCTCCTTGTCTTCTGTGGTTACCTTTTTATTTTGCCTGCAATCCCTTGCTAAATGTCCCTTTTCCCGCATTTAAAACATTCACCCCTTTTCTTTCTCTCTTCAAAGTCCTCTGATCGTTTATCAGATTGTTTGTTTCCTTGGGTATTTTTCTTACCCTTCTTCCCAGTTTGTACTACAAAGACTTCTGATCCATCTTCTACTGCAAATACTTGAGTTTTCTTTTTCTTTTTGCTATTAAAATGCCTTTCTGCATGTCTTGCATATTCAAGTAATGACTGTAATCTACTTGTTCGATGATCTACCATGTGCTTTGTAATAAAGCTGCTAATAGGTGCAATACTGCCTTTCAAAAATGCATTCTTTAGCTGCTGCTCATATGGGGAATCATGTGTTTGGTCTTCAGGTACCTGCATTCCACAATGGTTATTAAAACGCTCTAATAATCTGGCATGATATCTATCAACAGTTTCACCTTCTTGTTGTATGCATTGATTAATGCAAGTCCAATCAGCCCTAGGCTTCCATTTCTCAGAGATTCGGTCTGTCAGACCTTTCACTCTGTTGTCCAGTTCTGCGTTACTATGTGGGAGTGGTCTAAGCTCTGCATCGTGGGGATTCCAGTTGCCACTGATCATGTGCCAATCTGGACCTATGATTTGTCTAACTACTTTCTCTACTTCCTCTCCATTCAAATGGTAACTTAACCTCATGCCCTGTAAGTCTTCTAAGAATTTTCTAAAATTAACTTTCGGATGGGGAATTCCCTCTGTGGCTTTCCGGATGTCTTCCGGTGTTCACGGTCTATATACTAGAAGAGTTGGGTCCTGTCCTGCCTGTCCTGCCTGCGGATTTGATACTTCTATGAGTGGACATATCTCTTCTTCACTCATAGCTTGTGATTTTTTATTCATTTCATACAATTCAATATCCCCTCTTAAGTTGCATGCTCGAGACCTGGTCTCGATAGGATCTCTGACAAACGGTTTTGGTTTTGCAGGAACAGCTTGGTATAGCGGAGGTGGATCAGCTTGTCCACTCGCTTCATATTCTGGTAAGGGAAATGGAGGGGACGGAGGGGCTGATGCTATTACCAAGTTATTGTCTTCTTTATCTAAGAACATTGCTTTTGAATTTTGAATCTTTTGTTCCCTGTGGTTTGCTTCCTCAAGCCACCTGTGTGCCTGAGGGACTCCTAATTGTCGTTGATTTTTTAGCTGACCTTTCGCGTCTGTTTTAAGTTGTCTAACAAGTTTAATAAGTGAAGGTTTATCGAGATTACCGTCAAATTTGTATTTATTAACCCATTTTGTAAAATACCTAACATTATCGGCACGCTGTAATTGCATGTATTTCGCGTCTTCGGTTAAGGGCGGGTCTCGGGAACTTTTTGTGCACTGATTTCCCGTGTTGCCTTAGCTAAGTTAGAAATTGTTACGTAACCCTTTATATCACGTGGTACCATGATTTACACCTTTTCACAGTTTATCTAGAATAACTGCCTACCTATTCTGTTTCCCTGATCTATGACAAGACAGCAATCTTTTTTGTCCCTGATCTGCACATGCAAATCTCCCTGACAAAAACAATACTGTAACAAGTCCCTGATCTAAAACAGAAAAAGGTAAATTCCTCCTTACCTGAGCCTCCGTGTCTTGATCCCACCGGAACGTTGACTCGTCCTCCAATCACAGATCAGAAACAGTGGCTGGCCTCTTTTGAATGACAATTCAGTCGGAGGTCTTTCAAAACAGAAGAACCGATGTGGCCACTTCTCCGTATGGGTTCATGCCACCGGGCACAATTCTGACCTGAGCCAGTGTGAGAGATATGTTTCCAGTCCGAAGGACCAAACTGTCAAAGGAAAAATATACTTTAAAAATGATCAATACACGGTAGGTTTAGGTTAAGGCACTTTAATCTTGCAGCAAGGAGACAAAAACGTGCTAATACAGAGTTTGTCTAACTAGAATCAGGAAATGCAGGCATTTTTATACATTTTCTAATAAGACATTGCCTACCAAGCTGACGTAGTAAATCACAAGTTTTAACATCATCATTTCGTAGTGCTTGTTTATATGATTTTCTGCTTGTACTATCAATTTTTGTGAGAAACTTCCTAAGAAAAACAATGTGGCCTTGGCTACCACCGGTTAGATATATGCAATGTTACCATTCAAGGTACTATGGCTAATTTGAGCACAAAGCAAGTATAGATTGCAGTTCATTTCTCCAACAGTCCTTTGTCTATGTTATCTCTAACTTCTGCAGCTGTGCGTGTTCTCATACTTCGAACAGGGCTAATTGTTCAAACTCATTACATTACAGAATATAGCATTGTTCATTCTTTGCTTCCTGACCTAGCATAGCAGATAATCACCTGCTTCTCAAGTACATTTCCAAAAGGCATAAACATGAATATTGCTGTGCTAGCAATTAGTAGGTCAGAGGGCATCTTGCAAATTTCAGAAAGCACACTGCAGTTTCAAAAGCATCTTTTAGTCTCATATGAAATTCAGCTGTATATAAAATAGTGCATATAAAATAGAATGAAAAACGTGTTAACTTATTTAGTTTCTAATTAGCATTAAGCACACACACTAATACATATTTTTCTGACAACAGCCAATATTATACTGACATTTTTTGTTAATAGTATGGCACCTGAAAGTATATAAGCTTTGCATTTTCCTAAATCAATCATTAAATGAGTTACATAAGCAGAAATAAGAAATTGCAGAAATGGCCATAGATAATCTAGACCAAAATGTATATGATTTTGTGTATTGTTGATGTCTTATCATCTTACTAAATGATAAAATATAAAGCTGTTGTAATATAATATAATATAATATAATATAATATAATGTAATGTAATGTAATGTGTTTAGTGCTGTAGCATCATACTAATTTTGGAGGTTTTCTTCCTGGCCAAGCGCTGAAAATCATTTGGATCCAGTCGGACTATCCAGGTTAATGGGTCTATATCATGTTGTCGAACTTTTAAAAGTTCTAATGCCATATGGTCGACATCATATGATCGAACTTTTAAAAGTTCGAACGTTTCAACTGAGATCTCTGTACAGTGTGGAATGGGAAGATTTCCCTTTCTGCACTGTAGTTCAGTCTCGGAGTTGGTATATTTAAAGAGTGGGTGGTGTGAGGGGCCCCCTGCTTAAATCGTTCAGTTAGGTTTTTTCTTTGGTTTATTTTTTTTATTACATTTTTGAACTTTTAAAAGTTCGATCATATGGTGTCGACCATATGACGTTCAAACGTTTAAAAGTTCGATTATGTAATATAGACACAGGTTAACACAGCCATTAGTTAAATAAGCAACTAAGCAAATAAGTAAATAAATAAACACCTATATACATTAAGATTAACAATTACAAAGAAATCTAAAAATGGCCAGTCTACACATTTAACAATTTCTTAATTCTGTCCCAAACAAATAATACAGCAGACACTGACTAAATAAAGTAAGATACAGTCTGAATAAAAATGTCTATAAATAAACAACAGTATCTGCATACAACTGAGTCCACATTATGAGAAGGCCAGCTAACCATTGTAGTTCATTTCCTGATATTGTGCAGCAGTCATGAACTACTTGAAGTACCTTTCATGGGAGCCTAATCAAACAGGTTTCATCACTGAAATGATTAATAGCCTCCTTCCTGCTTCCTTAAGAGATTTTTATGTAATCCTAACCATGTTACATAGAAAAGGGTTTCATGCTGAACATTAAAGATCATTCTAATTACTCCCTGCAACTTAACCTAACTGTGCCCAAAGGGCATCTAACCTAAACAGCCAGAACAATTTATGAGTTATAACTGTGCTATTTAAAAAAATTTCCATGAAGGCACAATTTTTTTCTGATGAGTAATCTTTCTTATATTACTACTACTACTACTAATAATAATATGAATAAGCCATGCTATCCTTATCCACCCTAATTACTGTGAGCAAAACATCAAACTGATAGGGTCACTCCTATCTTGGATCAAGCGTCCATGCATCCCTCATACAAGAAGCAGGAACTTATAGGCAGGACTTGGTTTCTTGAAGTACTGGAGCAAGTGCTGTAGTTTAACTCCAAATCTGACAGTAATAAGAGTAGTATTGTATGTGATTTTCTACCTTATTTAGACGTGGCTTTCATCAGGGAGACCTGGTTGGAGACTTTTTTTGCTCTCTTTATTTGGCTGAATGCCTCTAGGATGTTTTATAATTCAGCACTGGTGACCAGCACAAGCTAAGGTTATTGTCACATTTGTTTATTATTCGACTATTGAGCTGAAGAAGGTTAAAGTTGGAAGTATCATCTCCTTTACGTGTGCTGGAGAAAACTATGGATACCTTCATGTCTGTCATCTCCCTGATAATGTGAAGATGTCTTTTTTCTGGATTTTTCTGATCTGCTTGTCTGCTCTGTTCTCAGGTTTGAGAACTCATCTGTACTGTGAAAAGAACCATTTGCTCAGGAGGCTACCTCTGCCATCCACATATATGGGCATACTTTGGATCTAGTCTTACAGCCTGGACTTATTCCTACCAATCTTATGGTTGAAGTGCTCACTTGGATTGTACCACTGCATTATTCAACTTATTGTTGTGCAAACCTTGGTGGACCCCCCCCCCTAACTTGCTTCTTATTTAGTGCAAAAGATTTGTTCCGATTATCATGGACCTTTTAAGTCTGCCTTGCTTGCACTGCTACAAGGCTGCATTGTCATAGACGCAACATAAGTGGTTCCAGTCTATAATCATGCTTTCAGCACTTCAGAGGATATGTTTTCCCAAGTGCTATGTATGGCTGTTACCCCTCATTCCACATGAATCATAGTGTGACTGTGCTCTTGAAGCTTATGAGGACCAGCTGGGGAATGAAGTTCAAGTGGTGGTGGAGCACACAGCTGCTAGAGATGAGTGTTCAGTGGATAGACGTTTTTTTGGTGTATGAAGCAGAAGTCACCCCGAAGAAATCATTGTGCTTGCTTGTTCCAGGAGATCTCTTTTGTAGTAGATGGGCCAGCAGCTCATTGGGTAATGGGAGGCTTTGCCATCTGGCTTAACACACAACCATGAAGATATTTTCAAACAAAGAATGTGATTTAACTTATTGATACTTTGTAGCCATGCTTGCCCTGATCAGATCTAAAGTGCCACAAAGTATATATTTTGATCATGTCAGTTGTCCTTGGGCGGAATGCCTGCCCTTACATCAATAGGATATTTTTTCACCTGATTAGGATCATTTTATCTTCTTGCTTCCAGAATGCTCACTACAACATTTGGTTTGGATCCTTGTACCACCAAGCTTAACTGGTCTATCTGTAGGTACTATGCCCAGTCTTGGAGCAGATTATTCTTAGCTCACTCATGAATAAAATGTTCTACATTAATTTGAAGCAGGACTTGATTACTCTTGAAAGAAAACTGACCAATCTGAAACTTTCCATTTATAGTTAAAATTCTTGAGAAGGTGGTGATGTACAACTGGACACTTATTTTAGAGTTAATGACATCAGTGTTCCATTACAGTTTGTATTTTATTAAGATACAGCATTGAGATGATCATTACAAGCATCTTTAATGATCTCTATATGGTGGGGGACCAAAGTCACTACTCAGTTTTGCTCCTAATGCATCTGACATTAGCATTTGATATGTTGAACAGCAGCATCTTCTTGCAGTGTCAGAACACTATTGTGGCATCAAGGGTACCATCCTGAATTGATATGCCTTCTACCTTTCCAGATATATATAAATGATAGTATCAGGGTTGATTCATGTACATGCTACTGTCTCAACTGTGGTGCTTCCCAAGGCTCAAGATTCCACCTGCCTTTGTTCACCACATGCGTGAGTATTTTGGATGATGATATTTAGAGGCACAGTTTGCATTATCACTGCTATGCCTGCAACACTCAGCTATACATCTCCTTCCCTCAGGACTGAATGTTAGCCATTAATAATATTGTCAATGACTTGGAATGCATTATGTCTGTATGGCTGATAATTGGTTGAAAGTGAACACACCCAGGATGGTTACAATGGTTTTTCATGGCATTCATAAGTATTTTGCAGTAGTTTTGTCGCCCAATATTTTTTTATTATACTGACAAAACAAATTATAGTTCTTGCCAGAGTCGTGTAATGTGGAGATAATTATTAACGACAAGCTTAAATTAAGAGATTAGATTTCAACTCTCATCAGACCTTTCTGCTTCTACCTCAGTAAGCATCTTGTTACTCCTGCAGACTTATGTACTGTGTTAAATATCCTGTCTGCTGCTGCCTGGACGTCTGTAGCACTCTATTCTAGGAGCTCCAAGATTCAGGCTTCAATTGCAAGTAGCGCAGAACCCTGCAGTCCATTTACTATTTTGGATTGATTTGAACTGGCTCCCATTAAGCAACAGATCATCTATAAAGTTGTTTTCCTTAAGCACTTAAGTGCAGTATAGTAAATGATATTTGCAAACACTGGGCATTACAGAATAGCACTCATAAATCAAAACTGTTGCTGTATGTTCATTTTCCATTAAACAGTAAAAAATGTAATATTTTCAAATAACAGATAACAGAATAGTACATGTAAAGCAAAACCCTTTTGCTTCCGCATCTTATAGTTCACCAACAGGTATATGCAAACATATACAATAAAGTAAAATATTTCTAAAGCTTATATTTTCTATAACTTCTCAGTGTCAGACAACACAATAGTATTTGTCAATTAAAACTATAACACTTCATTAGTGCAGTAAAATTAATAAAGCCATCAGATGCTAAGTAGATCTTTAGGCAGCATTAAATCCATTCTACACAACACAGCTTCCTTCTCTGAATTAATTGTAGCATGCACCTAATATTGCTTGTCAGTCTAAACAATGTTGCTGCAGTTTAAATAATGCACCAAATGCTAATTGCTAATGCCTTAAATAATCAAAATATTCCTCTTACTTAGATTGCTCCAAATAACAAGAAAGCAATAACACCTGCCTAAGTGTCATCAGGCTTCTACACCCCTGGAAGGGTGTTATTTACACAGTAACACATCCCCTAGAGGGCATCATTACACTTAGAGAATGGGCTGTCAGTAAAATTGTTGGGTTTTACTTACTGATTTATGTTTTATTTTATTACTGTATTATTTTATTATATATAATTTTGATGTAAAATAGCAACTCCATCTAATGTTTCAAACTTGCTGTTGTAGATGTAAATGGGGTTAGAGGAAGCATTTTACATTTTGAAAAAAAATCCAGATTTTGCTTTATTTATTTATTTATGTATCTATTTTCTTTGGTCCATTACTCCTAAAATGTGCATTTGTTTGCCAGTCACTGGGAACTGAAGACAATAAATGATTTACATTTGAGTTTAAGACTTTATTTCCTTCAGAAAATGCATGATAATACAAATCTTGTTATTCAAGCTACTTTATAATTTTATAAGAGCAATATTTAAAATTTGTTCTTGTTTTTGAACCTTTGTTCCCTCCCCTTTTATTTTAGGCTTTATATAGATTTCTTGAGCTAAGTGGCTGAGAGGTATGCAAACCTCTTAACTGCCACTGCTGCTACTGCAGCCATTACTCAACTGTTCTCATTCTTTACACACACAGACAGAAACACATTTTAGTTTTCATGTACACAAGCGCACATACACTCACTCACACAGACAGAAACATAAACACGGGCATGCACACACACACTTTTCTTTCTTTCTTATGTTTCTTTTAATTTTAGACTCACTAAACAACAAAAGCTCTGGCTCAATCGATCACTTTTATGCATGCATATATTGACACACAGAGATATAAACGCACACACACACACACACACACACACACACACACACACAGATGCACACACACACGCACACACACACACACACACACACACACACACACACACACACACACACACACACACACACACACACACACACACACACACACACACACACTCACTGGTTTCTATTTTGTGTTTCATTTTTATTTTTTTTTTATTTTACACTTGCTAAACAGCAAAAGTGCTGTTTAATGAATGTAAAATAATGGCAGCCATTAGCTTTCTTTCAGTCAGAGCTCCAGAGCAGCGTAATATGCTGCCATGAAGCAGCTGCATAGCGAACGTAAAACAATAGAGGCCACCAGCTTTCTTTCAGTCAGAGCTCCACAGCAGCTTAATATACTGCCATCTAGCAGCAGACTCATTTTTCAGTGAGCATTACCTGTACATTAACACCCTACTGGAGAGCGTTCATTCTCAGTCAAGGTGCTGATGTACAGGTCACCCATTCTCTAAAATGTATTACCGTCACTGTATTCTTCAGTAATGCGAGACTGTTAGTGGTATGCAAGCCGGCTTTGGCATTAGCAAATGCTTGCTTGGTTTTGTTTTGCAGAACTGGGGCTTAGATTGTATGTTGTGTCTTTCGGCTTTTCCCGGTTAGGGGTCGCCGCAGTGGAACTCCAGTCTGCTAATGATTGGCAGTTGATTTTTACATGCCGAGTTGCCAGCCCTGATGCACAACCTTCAACGAAGGTATGCCCATTCATGCATGTCTCCATGCAGAAGACGCTCTAGCTAAGAGTCGAACCAGTCAGCATCTTACTGTGAGGTGACATCGCTACTGCAGCACCATGGGCTACATTAATTGGATTCCTTTAGACTGGGGAGAGCTAGCCCCTATTTTTCTAATAGGATGGAAGATGAGGCACAAGATAGCCTTGGGGCATATTCTCCTGAGATTATGATACCCATGTTCTACATTATGGATAACAGGAAGGTATATGAGATGATTAATAAACATTGGGGGGTGTTGACTCCTAACCCTGATATTAGGGACATTGTAGGTGATCGACTGAAATTTAGGTTCAAGAATAAGTTAAACTTGAAAAGGATCCTATGTCAACCATTTGACAAATATGAATATGAGATGGGATCTGGTACACACCCCTGTGGACATTGTAATTTTTGTGGATATATAGATCCTAGTGGGGAGTTTACCCACCCAGATATAGGACAACATTACTTTTTCATCTCCATGGCAGATTGTGCTACCTCACATGTAGTATACCTTGCTGTTTGTGACCACTGTCGGTCTTTCTATGTTGGGAAGACCGATAGGATGCCTAGGAATAGGATAAGGGAACACATTTAGGGCATATGGGTGAGATCGTCCACAAATGCTCTTGCTAAGCATATGTTAGCAGCAGGAGAAAAATATGTATTTAGGTTCATGGTGATAGATACTATAAGGCCCCATGTCCGAGGAGGGGACATTAGAAATTGCACTGAGGGGAAGGAAGTGAAATGGATTTTAAGATTCAAGGCTGATAGAGGCAAAGGTCTCAATGAAAGAGCCTCTATAAAGCCCTTTCTCAAATCTAGAAGACTGCACATAGGTCAAGGTTACTAAGTTTATTAATTAATAAAGGTTAAGAAATGCTCACATCAATTTCATGGTATTTTTATATATGATGCATGTTTGAAAAGGTTATGAAATGTTTCCAACAATGTCATGATAATTTCATATGCTGCTATGCATGATTACATAGATTATTGAATGTATTATTGATTAATATTGATATTAATTGTTGATTTTCATAGAGTTTTTTACATAGGTATATTTATTTTTTACTATTTTTTATGTTGCTGTTACAATATATTTATATATAGCTTATTTTATGTGTATATAAGATACATGCTTTTATATATTAGGGTGATGTCTCTTTTACATTTTTGAATATTAACTTAATGAATTGAATGCACTGATTGGCTGAATTATAATATAATAGAGCAGTGAGTCATACTATGTTAGTCTATTGATGGTCTGAAGAAGCTATTAGCGAAAGCGCTTACCAGTTTACACATTAAAGAACTGTTTTTACTCTATGGACTGTTTTTGGTGATATTTTTTGGTTCTGCATTGTTGTCACTACGGTTTGGACATTTTTATCGTTTTTTTATACCTGCAGTGGGACATTTACCCCTAAGAGTGCTTTGTGGTTTGGTTTATCATATACATATACATACATATATATATATATATATATATATATATATATATATATATATATGTATATAGACAGATATGGCACACACACACACAAACACACACACACACACACACACACACCCATACCCTTGTGGGTTTTCACAAGCACTCACATGTATGCTGTTGTACTGTCTTCATATAATTTATGTCCCAATATATTACATCTGTTTGGTGCCTTTACCTGTATGTTACTAAATTTATTGTGTCCATGTGTCCCATCTGACACCAGCCTTCTCTGCTCAATGCAGTCAGAAAACATTACTGTTATCAGCAAAAATTCTGTTTCTGTTGAAACCAGAATATGCATAGCTTGAGATTTTTACTTCATTTCCTTTTATATGATTACTTGCAAGAGGAGTGTTTTTACAAAGGCTAGCTTAAACTGAATGATGATGTGGTAAGCCGTTATGGAGCAGGGATTTTGTGGCCACTGATACATACTCAGTTTTGGTAACTAGTTTTCTGGTCAGTGATTTTTATTGCATCTTTGGAATTCCTTTAACATATGGCTTTCATTCCACGCTCCACTTCAGTGAGATGTGGCAGGAGCAAGAACAAAAATACAAGCTGGTGTGTGTGGGAAGTAGAAGGACTAGGTTATTCCTTGTAATGAAACCAATTACGTCAATCAGAAGCTGAGTTATCTGATGCTTTCTTAGAAATGGAATAAAGCTCCATCTGAAGGGGTATTACGCAGTCATAGTCAGGCAAAGAATATACAGCAATGCTGGTTATTAATTTACTGTAGACATGCAAACTGTGTTGATAGATTCATCCTTTTCCCACAATGAGCTGCCATTACATGGCCCCTCCGATTAATTTGTTAAGCTTTCCGCTTGCTATCAATGTTTGACTGTGCCAGAAATATTGTATTTTCAGTCTTCCTTTTTAAAGCGGTGCATTTTTTTGCATATTTTTCTTTCACAATCACTCCTTTCCCAACGGGAGATGACTGTGCAAGATTTTGCTGAGTTGATAATACTACATATTTCATTTCATGCATCACAGTGAATAATGGAGTAAAACTCATAACTATTTGAATTGCAGACTCTGTTTACTTAATTTAAGATATTTCTGTAGCACTGTCTCTAATGCTAATTGAGAAAACGACTAACATTCTTGAATTCAGTAGGTGGCATGATATGTATTAAGCAGAAATGGCTGACTGCAATTATAGGGAAAAGATAAGACATTTTTAATAAACCAGCATGCAAATGCCCAACTAGAATTTAAGATGCACTTTATATTATTTTCTTATTTGTGTTATACTGAGATCTGAATCTTCTTATTTTGACATTTCTTTGTTACCTTCCATTTCACATTCAATTGCATGATCTTTTACGTGTCAGAAAGTGAAGATCAGGGGTCTATATTATTTCATTGAAACTCCAATTTCACAAACACCTCTTCATCGACCCGCATTCAGTGAACTACCCTTTTATCGAACACACAAATCAGCGAATGTTTTCCCAGGTAACTAATTTTGTAGGCCAACATACCGAGTGATACACACCACAGTTTAACAAACCCACCATCCCCACTACTTATAAATACCAACTGCGAGATTGCAATACAGTGGGGAAAAGGGCAAGTTTGCACATGTTGGCCAACTAACTCATTGCCCTGTGAAAATAATTTGCTGATCTGAATATTTGATAAAAGGATGTTCACTGATTAGGGGTCGATGAACAGGTATTTGTGGAACTGGAATTTCGGTGAACTAATATAGACTTGATGATCAACACTTTTCCATGTCATGCATCCTTATGGCATTCCTCCCTCTACTGGTTCAAGTGTGCCTAGTAAAACAGTCCCATTCTTCATTCCCAGTACATCCGCAGCACAATACTGACAACTTTTGTTCCCTGAAGGTATTTTTGAATTGTCATAGTCAAGCTCATTCACAACATTGACCTCTGTTTGCATAAGAATTTAATACCCTGTAAAGAATAGTTATGTAGTGAGTAATCTACTCAGTGAATTTCTGTTAGGTCTGAACTTACATATTATTCTGTTTCTCTCTCTCTCTCTCTCTCTCTCTTTGTCAAGGTATATGCTAAATTGAAGATGTACACCATGACAGGATGCTATTTTTTATTTCTATTATTTTGGCAGTTTCACTATAGAAAATGTTTTTTTCTCATCCAGAACTTCATCAGACAGTAGTATAAAATGTTTCATTTGCTCTTTAAAAAACAATCTTTGTCATGTAACAGATCACACAGTGAAATATAAAACCATCTCTTAAGTGAATGTTTCACATGTTATTGTTGTAAAATAATTTATAATTAATATAATTTTTTAATTCTCATATAAAACACACATTAAACATCAGTTGTCATTAGAATTATTTGACATTCAACAAATTGTTAAAAACACTACCTTTCACATCTACTGGTTGGTTATTGATCACATAATACGCATATTTTTTAAACTTCTGCAACTCACGGTTTCTCTGTATAAATAAAGAATCATTAGTACTAGACCAGACTAATAGAATAGTAGTGTTCATACATTCAGATGTAAAACTTTCTAGTGGTCTTGCTCCCATAGAAAGCTCTACATCCTTAGAACCTGACAACATATACAAAATAATCAGAGGCACATGTGAAAATACCTGAAGCTGTATATAACCTTTCTGTTACTACACTGTACTAATGTGATGATTTAGACATATATCTGCAAAAATTACAATCTGTACACCTAAATGTTTCTTTCTTTTTTTTAAAACCTGTTGATAACCATGTCCTGCTGTCTTTCAGAGAATTGTAAAACTAGCTGCTCTTTTACTAACAAACATTGGTCTTTCACCAACCTTTTCCATATTCGTTGAATCTGCATTGAATATTCTCTAACTGTTTGAAACTGCCAGTTACCTGCTAAACTGGCCTAAGTATAATGCCAATTGTCATACATCACATTTTCTCTCTACTGCATTTTCTTATTTTAGACACCTGTTCAATGTTTTTAAACTTTTCAACCACTGTTTTAATTTTTTTTAGCATTGTACCTATTTGATGACCAGGTACGCCCACTGGGCACAATTGTCTCTTTCCAGGGGAAACAGGAACACTGTCTGGTTAAGTGACTTGCTCAGAGTCACATAGTAGGACTTATAAGTGGGAAAGGAATCAAATCATATACAGGGGCACAGGAAGCAGCTCCTTAACTTCTCATTAGCAGCTTAAACTCTAATCTTCTGTGCTAACTGCCTTATCTTTGGTTTTAACAGGATACGCCATCCTATACATTTTTTGATAGGATCATAGGAGATTACTAGGCTACTGACCTGGAGGTCATTTTAAGCCTAAATGTTTCATCCCAATGTAATACCATAAAAATGCTAGTCAGTACCCAAGATTGCATTTAGTGGTAATTGCCTATGTCCAGGAGGGTTGTGGCTCTATTCCTGATAAGAATTTATGGTGCCCCATCTACTCGTCCAGGTTTCTCTTGAACAGTGTCATAGAGGTGCTCTGTTTCACATGAATTGGTAACCTGTTCCATAGATGCGACAGTTGCTGGGAGATAAATCTGTCCCTCCAGCATGTCCTATTTAAGTTGTAGGCCATATTTAGGTCCCTGGAATGGGTAGCCCTAGTCCTGTTTGATTTATGTATATGCAGCAAGTTCATTAGGTTTGGGTCTTTCATTGCTCTGTAGGCCAGGCATAAGTCTCCCCTAAAAAGTCTATACGATGCAGAGTATAGTGACAGGGACTTTAGTTGGTCTATCTAAGGCACGTGCTGGAGCCCCTTGATCTTCTTTGTTAGAAACATCTGAGGTCTCTCTAATTGCTGCAGGTGCTTAGTATGGTACATGCCAAATGAGGCATTATACTCAATTATGGGCTGGATAAGTGCTGAGTATAGGGAGGTTTTAATATCTTTTGCTCTTGAAGTGACACCTTTACTAATCAAGTGTGCTATGTAGAAAGCTTTCCTTACTACAGTAGACACATGGTGGTTGAAGGTGAGGCCACAGTCAACTTGTGATCCCAAGTCCCTTACCACTTCATGGGTACTTAGGATATTGTTGCTCATTTGATAGTGTGAGAGGACGGTTCTACCTCACTTCAACGACACGCCGGAACATCGACAGGGAAATCGCGAGCCCCAGAAGATCGACAGCGCAGAAGACCGACGCGATGGGACCTAGAAGATCGACAAGCAGAAGACCGACCCGACGGATGAAAGCACCGACGCCGAGGATGCCGAAATGGGAAAAGGCTGTGTAAGTATGCGGTAGTGACGGACGTTAGGGTGCGAGTAAGGTAAGTGGGGATAGGGGTGGGTTAAGTGAGTTAGGGTTAGGGAGCGGGTCAGGTAAGTGTGCGGTAGTGATTGTGTTTGGGTTAGGGGCGGGATAAGTGAGTTAGGGTTAGAGAGCGGGTCAGGTAAGTGCGGTAGTGACGGACCTTAGGGTTAGGGTTTGGGTCAGGGTTGTAGGTAGTTGTGTATGTGTGGTTTAGTGTGGGTTTGTAGGGATTTTGGTGTGCTTGTGTTGTGTATGTGGTTTTTGGACGGGGAATGTGTTTTGGTTGTTGATTGTGGTGTGTGAAGTGTATGAGGTTTCGTGTTTGTGTACCGTCGGTTATTTCGTTGTCGGGCATGTGGGATTTCGTGTTTTTGTACTGTCGGTTATGTGGTGTCGGTGATTGCGTTGTCGGTGTTGTGGTGTTTCGTTTATGTGAGGTAGAACCGAGAGGACACTGTTTATTCTGAAGGGAATGATGATGCATTTCTTTGCATTCACTTTGAGACTATGACTAATACACCAGTCATTGGTCTGCATGAGATCCTCCTGGAGTATACTAATATCATTTGGGGATTCAGTAATTGTACCCAGTGTGCAGTTATCTGCATTTTCAAAGAAATCCACCAAAATTAAAAACTAGGATCTACCCTTCATGAAGCTGAATTGAGTAGGATCCAGGGTTTGGAAGTCACCTATGTCTTTATTTATGAGGTCAATAATGATGCGTTCCATGGCCATACAGATGAGGCTGGTCAGGCTTATGGGTCTGTAATTCCTTGGGTCTGCTGCTAGGTCACCTTTGTGGAGGGGAATAACTGTTGCTTTCTCTATTCCACAGGAACAAAGCCTGTGGTTAGACTTTTATTGAAAAGGGTACTTAATAGTGATGCTAGTTCATGTTTTAGCCTGTTTAAAAGACAGCCTGGGATGTTGTCTGGTCCCATAGAGGCTGTGCTTTTTGCCTTGGACTAGGCTTTGAGGACCTGCTCTTCAGATATGTAAGATGGGGGGAGTCTGGGGGCAGGTTTGTTGTAAGTTAGGAGGGGATAAGGGAGTGACATTTTCCCCAAACCTATCCACTAGCAGGTTTGCTATTTCTGTGGGGTCAGTGTGTGTGATACTGTTGGCCACTCATTCTGCACATACTTGGGTCCTATGCTTTAGGTTATGTATGTAGCTGTAAAAGGCCTTATGGTTATCCTTGGCTCTACTTGCTGAGTTTCTCTCAAAGGAGCCCTTGGAGGATTTGACAAGTTGTCTTATTTGCCTGTTGAGGCTGAGGAGGGTGCTTTTCCATTGTTGGGGCCTTGCCTTTTTTTCTTGGACAGTAGCATTTTGTGTTTATTGTAAAGTTTTGTTGATGCTAGATGTCCACCATGGCAGCTTGTTTTTACTTTTGGCTCTGACTTTGATTCTTTC
Source organism: Protopterus annectens (assembly GCF_019279795.1). Classification (NCBI taxonomy): domain Eukaryota; kingdom Metazoa; phylum Chordata; order Ceratodontiformes; family Protopteridae; genus Protopterus; species Protopterus annectens. The sequence goes on from NC_056725.1 coordinate 1,245,294,132, forward strand.
TGGTACAGCCAGGTTTATACACTTATACAAGTGATTGTACAGGACTTTAGTGTAAGCCTCAGCGTAGTTACCACTTTCAGTTTAGGGTGGGGCCTGGAATGCATTTATACCTCCACCTAGGAGGGCATAGTTTGACTTTGTAAGTTCTGGTGCAAGTGCCAACTCAAAGCTGACTGATTTGTTCTCAGTTTTAAATAATTAGGGTCTGAGAGTTGTGACAGTGCATCTGTTTGACAAGTTGGTGAGGACCAGATCCAGAATGATAGTTCCCCTTGCTGGGGTGTGGACAATTGGTTCCAGGGCATTTGAATTAACAAAGTCAAGGAACTTTTGTGCTAGCAAGTTAGGGCTTCCCAGTTGATGGTGAGATAATTGAAATCCCCATCACCAGTGTGTGTTCTGTAAAATTTGGATTGTCTCCAGTTTGGTCAAGTAGGCTTCATGGGTATCGTGACCCATATAGGAGGATCTATAACTGGCTATGACTTGAATGGGGTGTCTTACCTACCATAACCTGGACGTGGAGTAACTCCAGCAGTTGTCATATCTAACTAGACAAGAGGCGACTTTATCTCTAAAATAGATTGAAACACTGCCTCCTTTGGTTTTCACACGTTCATTTTGCACTCTAATGGTGTGGAAGGCATTGTACCCTTGCAACCCTGAGTTACTCTCTGAGGCTTTGAACCAGGTTTCTGTGACTGCACAGACATCTACATCTTCTAGTGATAGAAGTGCTTCAAGGAATACAGTTTTTGGTTTAAGATCCCAGCATTTAGTAACATGACCTTTATTTTAACAACAAAAAAACCCACCAGAAAAGCACTTAAAGATGGAAGAAAAAAACTCAAGGAGAATTAGCATAACCACACTTTATTTTCAGCTTTTGTCCTCCGGGGACTTCTTTAGAATCAATTAAAACACTAAAACAAGAATCATATCAAGCAGAATCTATCCAATCAAAATCATAAACTAATTAAACAATTAAACATATTTAAAAGACAAATCAATTTAACATGATATACTCACAAAAACTCAATCACAGTTCAAAATTTTCAGTCTTTTGTCTTTTAAAAAACATTCGATATTAATAACATCATTAAGACCAGATAACTTATTTGTTTCAAGCTTAAGTTGCCACAGCATTTCTTTCTATTCAAATTTATTCTTAAAATCTCCACCTCTCCTATCCTATCTAAAGGAATGGACTCTGTAATAAAAAAGAAAATACATTTCTTGAATGTTGGACATACCTGGGAATGTTTATAAAGGGCATTGTTTTCTTTCCTAACTTTTATTGCATAAAGGTTTTCTTTTATTCTTACCCCTAGACTCCTTATAGTCATGCCTACATAATAGACATTGCAACTCAAACACAAACTAACATACACTACTCCTTTAGACTTACAAGTAAAACTCCCAAGAATTGGGATAGTACAATCAAAATGATCTAAACTTAAAAAAAGGTCCTTCTAAAATATACCTACAAACAGAGCAGTGCCCACATTTATAGATACCTTTTTCTTTGTTTACATTGAAAGGATGTATTACTGTCTTAATACTACCATTCTCGAGTAATGTCTTTACTTTAGGACTAGGGGCAATACATGAGATTAACTCAGAATTCCCCTCCAAAACCTTCCAGTTGTTTATAATAATAGATCTAATGCTATTGCTATTACAGTCATATCTAAACAACAACTAATACCTATTTTGTCATTATTACTTCCAGATTTAATCAAGGGGTTAAAAAAATGAGGGAGGTGTATAGTCTCCCTTTTATCCTTAACTTCATTTGCCCTCAAAAAATGTTGGTCATAACCCCTGTTCAGAAATAAGGATATAATAAATGATAATTATTTATCAAACTCATCATCATCTGTAGTTAGTCTAGAAGCCCTTATAAATTGTCCCTTAGGTACCATTGGCATATTATTTTTTATAAAACATGGGTGATTGGTTGTAAAATGTAAATAATTATTTAGAAAAATATCATTTCTACATATCCACTTCACCTTTGACATCATTCCATATTAGTTGTATAGCAAGTAAGTTTACTTTCAGCCCACATTGTCCTAATGTAAATGTCAGAAAACTGGAACAATTATTCAGAACTCTAGCAAAATTAAGAGCATCCTGTTCTGTACCTTCTAAAATTCTAAAACCAAAAATAAGTCATCCAGAAATTGAGTAAAGTATACAATGTTAAATTCAGAAAGAAAGGGAGTCATGGTTTCATGTTCTCACCAATCCGTTACTAAGTTTGCATAAGCAGGGGTGGCCACAGAGCCCATGGCAACCCCTTTAATCTGCTTATAAACATTATTATTAAACACAAAATAATTGTTATTCAATAAAATCTCAATAAGAGTGCAACAAATACTTATTTCAGATTTAGTTGATCTAGAAAAAGCATTTAAGTAATTTCTAACATACTCAACACCCAAATTGTGTGGAATACATGTAAAATGGGAACAAACATCCACATTAAAAAAAAACATTTTTATCTTTAGAAAATGTTTAACTAAAAAAAATTTTGTAAGTTTTTCCAAAAAATTCAAAGAGTCCTGTATATAAGAAGAGTTCTGAATACTTGTTCCAGTTTTCTGAAATTTACTTTAGGACAATGTGGCTGAAAGTAAACTTTCTTGATATATAATTAATATGGAATGATGTCAAAGGTAAAGTGGATAGTAAGATACACAGGAAAGATATTTTTAGTAATTATTATTTATATTTTAGAAGTAATTGCCCATATTTTATGAAAAATAATATACCTAAGGTACCTAAGGGACAATTTATAAGGGCTTCTAAACTAAAGATGACGAGTTTGAGAAAGAATTATCATTTATTATTTCTTTATTTTTGAACAGGAGTTATGACCAACATTTTGATGGTTAGGGCAAAGGAAGTTAAAGATAAAAGGGAGACTATATACCCTGCCCCCATTTTATTAAAACCCGTTGTTAAATCTGAAAGTAATAATGACAAAATAGGTATGAGTTGTTGTTTAGATATGACTGTTGACAGCAATGTTATTAGATCTATTATTATAAACAATGTGAAGGTTTTGGAGGGGAATTCTGAGTTAATCTCATGTATTGCCCCTAGTCCTACGTTTGTATATAAAAATAATTATAATTTAAAGACATTACAAGAGAATGATAGTACTAAGACAGTAATATGTCCTTTCAATGTAAACAGAGAAAAAGGTATGTATAAATGTGGGGACTGCTCTGTTTGTAGGTATATTTTAAAAGGACTTTTTTTAATTTTAGATCATTTTGGTTGTACTATCCTGATTCCTGGGGTTTTTACTTGTAAGTCTAAAGGAGTAATGTATGTTAGTTTGTGTTTCAGCTGCAATGCCTATTATGTATGTATGCTACAAGGAGTCTAGAGGTGAGAATGAAAGAACACCTTTATGCAGTACAAGTTAGGAAAGAAACCAATGCCTTTTATAAACATTCCCAGGTATGTCCAACATTCAAGATATTTCTTTTTACTATTATAGAGTCCATTCCTTTAGACAGGAGAGGAGGAGATTTTAAGAATAAATTAGAACAGAAAGAAATTCTGTGGCAACTTAAACTAAGAGCAGATAAGTTACCTGGTCTTACTGATGTTATTAATATTAAATATTTTATTTTAAAAAGACAGAAGACTGAAAATATTGAAATGTGATTAAGTTTTTGTGACCATATCACTTTAAATTGGTTTGTCTTTTAAATATGTTTAACTGGTTTATGATTTTGATTTGATAAAATCAGCTTTATATGGTTCTTGTTTTAATGTTTTTATTGATTCTGAAGAGGTCCCCTGAGGATGAAAGTGGAAAATAAAGTGTGGTTATGCTAATTCTCCTAGAATTTTTTTCTTCCAACTTTAAGAGCTTTTTTGTTGTTTTTTGTTGTTATTTTTTGGGTTTATACCACTTTCAGTTGGAACTGTTTTTTTGTATGATCCTTATTTTATTCTGATTGGTTAATTTTAATGTTGTTTTCCAGACCTTGCATAAAAAAGGGACTATGGGGTAGGCAAGAGCCTTTGCCAGTAGCCTAGAGGTGCCAGGTGCAAACTTTCTCTGACAAAGCAGCAAGGTTTGTCAACCATGGTTTCTCAGGCTGACAGGACTATATCCCTTTGAATGACACCAAAAACTAAGCCAATTATTGAAATCAATCATTATTTGTTTATACTGTGGCATAATTCTAGGTAAGGGTAGTATGCCACTCAAGACAAGGGACATACCTAGTAAGCTTGAAAGGAGGATGCAAAACAAACTAGTAAGCCAAACAAAGCACCCTGAACCACTGCTAGATAGGCACACTGTGTTTAATAAGCCGAACAGTTCACTCAGTATACACAAGGGACATACCTACCCATAATGCTAGGTTGAAGATTGTTGTCACTAGGGGTGGCTGTTCAGAATCCAGCAGAGGAGCTCAGTGGATGGATATTTCTTCCTGGGTTTTAGTGAGATACGTCTCAGCTCATTCACACCAACATGAACTATGACATAGTCATAACAGCAATTGTTGTTGATAGACCTCAGTGTATGCATGATCTTACGAATCCTAGCACCTCACAGGCAGCTGACCATGACTTTCTCCTTGTCCAGCCTGGTGAGCGGGACAGCTGTGTGCCTCACTATTAATTATCCAATGACAAGAAAATTTGGATTTTGAGTGTTACTCCTTACTGGCTTTGTGGGTGAGACACTGGTGTTGCTATGTGTCATGGGTGTTTTGGGCACTATGTTAGTTGTAGCAGTCTTTCTTGTGTTTTGGAACTCTCTGGTGTTTTGGTAAGTTTTTTTGAGAGAACCTCCACATATGTGGATTTACGGGTTTGATGTATACTGTGTGTATGAGTAGAGTAACTATGAGCATATGTAGTGGTGAGTAAGTTGACAGCCTTCTCCGTGTTAATGTTTTGAGTGAGAGAGAGCAAGGATTCTAGATTTTTGGTGTAAATACATCTCTTACACGCTGTACTAGAGTGCATTATTAGTAGACGGTTGTCTGAATACATGAGGCAATTGCTACACTGCCTCAAGAGACCTAAGTCAACAAGGTTGGCAGGAGAAACAAGGATAGTCCAACTGTCCATAATGCTAGGTTGAAGATTGTTGTCACTAGGCGTGGCTATTCGGAATCCAGCAGAGGAGCTCAGTGGATGGACATTTCTTCCTGGGTTTTAGGGAGAATTTGAATTTAATTTCCAGCTTTGGAGCACAGCTGTACCACAGTGTGCAGTTCTGTGCAACTTGCAAACAAGCAGAAACCTGCTGAAATGCAAGACCTAAATACCAGAAGCTAAAATCTTGAAAATAAACTTTAAAAAAGATTCAAAAGAACCAATGAAGGTGCTTATTCCAAGTCCTAGACTGGCCGGCCTCCCTTTACCAGACAGGTCCCAATCAGCACAATTCTTTCACAAAAGTGCAGATAGTCCCCTTCCAATCCAAGATGGCATGGAAAATGTGCTCAGAACAAACAAACCACTACAAACAGTTTCAGAAGCAACAAGCCTGTGTTTTGACTATGTTACAGCTGCTAGTTACCTTAGTTTCAGTGGGAAACACTAGAGAATGTTTAAAATAGTAGAAAATAGCAGTAAGATACTAAAAAAAAAGTTTAACACCACAGAAAATCAGCAATGAGTGAGGCTCTAAAGAAATTTTTAAACAGTTAACAGTTCAGTTATTCAAACACTGCTTGGTGGGAGAATCAGAACAAGTAGAACAACAGTGAAAAATACCAGTATTTTCATATTTTCCATATATATATATATATAGCTTTACAATGTTTAAGCTTTCTATATCTAAAACTCTGCCCCTAAATAATATTGTTATTTAAATACAATATAGGCATAGTAACAAAATGAAGAAGGGAATATATGGTCGCATTTTTATTACAAATAGCTATCCCTGTTTTGTTATTGTCATTGGCTGTCTTATAAATCACATCCTGCAAAACACTAATTCAGACTCACTATAATGCAAATTACATTTTGAAAATTTGTTGAATTATGAACAAACTCTAAGAATATCTCAAGTTCATCTTCCTATGCTTTCCATACCAAAATATGCCATCAGTATAGCAACAATAATATCTTCCATTTTTAAACAAAATAGTCTCACACAGAATGTTTTACTCTTGATGTACCATTACTAAATATCATAGCTGGGGTGTTGCAGGGTCATTGTTGCACTACCCTCATACATCTCTAATCATTTGAAAGTACTGGCCTTGTAACAAAAAAATAATTATGTTCTAAAAAATCTTTTAGGTGCTGTAGAAGCCTAACTTCCTAACATGGCATGATAGCTATTATTGTTAAACCACTCATCCCCTATTTGGCTAGAAATCTTTGTAAACAATGATTTTATATCAGTTGTGATTAGTATATCCTAGTGATCAATTACAATGTTAGTGAGTTTGTTGCAAAAATTAAACAAACATCTAATAAAGGCCTTAATAACCCACAACTTACTTAATCTTGTTCTGCATATAAATCACAGCTGATTTAATTTTTTCACCAGCTGCAGCCACAGTTGAATGCAATGGCAGGGAGTGGGGAGAGTCTTTACTGAAGGTATGAACTTTAGTAATACTAAAAACATAAACAAAAATTACACTTATTTTTGGATATTCTACAGTTCAGTACTTCCTTTGTAACATTACCTTTACTAAGATCTTTATTAATCCAAGGCACATATCACACCTTTTATAGGCTTTATCAAGTTTTATCTTCAAAACATTTTGTAAAAGTTTTCATCAGCTTACAAAGCAATAATTTTATGTCCATTTTATGTGTGGTATCACAGCCAATGACCTCATCTTGTCAGCTTTCAATATTCTAATTCTTCTATCAGGTTTTAAGTTGTTTAATAAATCTATCTGTTTAGATTATAAACACATTTTTGTTTAGCTATTTAAAATAGTTGCTATGTCAGTTACACAGTTTATTTAAAACTACATTTGTAAATATGTATGTATGTGTGTATATATATATATATATATATATATATATATATATATACATATACACACACACACACACACACACACACACACACACACACACACACACACACACACACACATGCTTCTATATTATAAACTAATGCTCAGTCTTCTGTGCTTCTTATTTTGTCCTTTTTCCATAACCATAATCTAATCTTTTTTAATTTTAAGGATAATATCCAGTTTCCATTACACATTTTATTCTTTCATTCCATAATACCCATGCTACATAAAACATTTTTTGTTAATATCTAATTTAGTGTGTTTTAACCTATGTTCTGATAATGGCCATATTCAGTCATATCTATATACTGTTATTATTCTTAAAATTTACAAAAAATAATCTGTGTATAATTTAAACCATAATTTATTAACTCTCTCACATAAAAAAAACATGTTTTGTTGTGTCCTCTTTACCACACTACAAACATTTTTTCACTTTTCTTTTTGTAAGGCATATTTGCTTTTACTAGCAATTTCTTTATATCCTGTCTCCATAAAAACCCTGACATTAAACATAATAACTACACCATTTATTTATTTCTTTAATTGCTTTGATCTTTTCTTCTGGAATCCCCCCCCCCGCCCCAATGGAGTAACACAATAATTTTTCTAATAATAGTTTTGTACCATATTTTTCGGTTTTCTTCCACTTCATTAATCTTTATTTTCCATTTATTTATTTTTGTTGATAATTCTCTATTTCTTCATTAAAGCATTTTTCACTCTTTTATTATTCCTTAGGTTTCCCCATAATTCTTCATACTTATATTTAAATACTCTTAACCATTTCAAAAATCTTTGGAAATTTAATGATGCAGCAGGTACTATTAGCTTAAGGAATCCTAATCCTCCCTCTTCTTTATTCAAGTACAATACATCTCTTTTAACAGGGTTTAATCTAGATCTCCGTAACAAGAGAATATTATTTCTAACAAAAACTTCTCATACATTCTAGGACTCATAACAACACTTGATAAATATGCTATCTTACCTATTAATACTAAGCTAGTCAGACTTACTTTTTTCTTGTAATCTAATCTATATGTTTTCCATAAAGCGCAAGTATCTTTCATTTCATTTAATATTATATCTCATCCCTTTCTATTAGTTTATTTATCAAAATGTATCCCTAAAACAGATATTTCTTTCATTTAGAATTGTATTACT
>NC_056725.1:1245307332-1245417332 GCF_019279795.1 Protopterus annectens
CACTGTTGTATTTGATTAAAGGACTTCTGTGCCAACTTTATGAAGTCCCCAAGCCTAGTCTTACTTGTGGACTTAGTTATGAAGGCTTATGTTCACATGAGGCCTATGTTCACATGATCTTCAAAGACATTTCATGGATTAGGTTTCTAGCCCATTGCAGATACGCCCCCATCCTTTTAATTCTCATACCTGGAAATTCGCATCCGATAAGCATATAACTCTTTACATAACTCAGACTACAAGACATTGAATGGGATACAGGCCTTTTTGGTTCAGACAGTTGTAGTACAAGGTCTCTTATAAATTTCTAGATGGTTGGCAAACCTTTGATGATATTTGGAGAGTATTTCTGGCAGCAGAGCATGTTATTGTGGTGAGACTCCTTATGCCTCCTGTTGAGTATTGAAAAGGCTTTCCACAGCTTGTGATGGTACTGTGTAACTAAGATATTTCAATGGGTTCCTATTGAAATTCCAAGGACTGAACTTGTGATCCTCAGAAGAATGAGACTGAAAGTAAGAATAAGGGAAATATGTGAAAGATCCCTTGTGTGTATGAAAGATCAGTTTGCTTTGTCAGGGGTTGGGGCACAGCATTCCTAATGGGGATACTCAACAAGGGCCTAGCAAGTCATTTGTCTATCCAGTTTGTAGGGAAGAAGGAATGACCATGACTTATAAGTAATGTTCTTGCTTCCCAGTTAAGGAGTTATTTGAGGGACTAAGTAAACAGTTGGAGAAATTTGGAGACAGAAAGGTCCTGATGGATAGGACATCCTTTTTGTTCCTTGCCCACCTTAGGATTGATGTCTTTGATCAATTTCTTAAGTAATGGATGCTTTGGCTTACTGCATATGTGGTGGCAATTATACAGTGACTGCTCATTACTATTCAAAAATGAGTATGCTGATTGGAAAATCCAACCAGAGTGCCCATTGTAAATCAAGAACATACCACCAGAAAAAAAGTTTGGCTGTTAAAGTACTACAGAGCTGCCAGAATTTCTATTTGTATATAGTATACTGAGAGACAGAGCGAAATAGGAGCAAAACAGATACGTTCTGCAAAACGAAATAATCAGAAATGTACCTGATTTTCCTTGTATTTCTGCACTGTCCCTCAGAAAATCATGGCAGTTAAAAGAAAAAAATATGAAAAACAGCAACAGAGGTTTTCTCTTCTCCATTGCTTCTCTTACACTGTACTGATGTACTGTGCAAGTGTGAGAATGTAATTTCTATATGCATGTACTGTATATCAGTAAACAAGGAAAAATGCTGATTATAGCAATAATCTCTCCTGGGTGTGGGCATTACATGATGTATCCTCCACACCCAGTTGTGGATTATTGCTTAAATACTGCAGCTATTTGCAAATGAAGTAAGAGTCTCTTTTGGCTAGGTGGAAGATGGGCTAGTAAGATTTTATTTTTGGATGAGCACTTCCCCACCTGTTAGATAACTTCCATCCTCTTTGGGCTTTTAAGTGGATGAGCTACAAAAATGTGGGCACAGTTTTCATGAGAGTGGTAGTGGAGGGAGGGAATGTTGATGTCAGTGTTAAGTATGCTTGTGCAAATGTTTGCCAAGCTTCTAAAGATTTCTTCTTCTTCTACAAGGTATTAAGTTAGGTAGTCAGCCTAGGTTCTTTTATTTGAAACATAGCAGCATGTACATGCTAACCAGTGTATAGTAGTCATTGTTGATGATTGTTAAGTTAGTTAACATGTTCACTAGTGATATTAATTCATTTTGAAGTCATCGTTGTCATGTGATAATTCTGGCTGTCTGATTAATTGTCTGCTGATGTTATGCTTAATAAAGATTTGAAAAAAAAAAGATGGAATAAAGGAAATATATCCCCAAATCCAATATTGTGCAGTACCTTGGAACAGTCTATCTATTCTGAGGTACAATAGTTTCAGAATAAGTAAGTAGCAGAGAATGTGGTGGGACAGCTCTCCACATCAGGAGGTAGAGGACCCCTGTAAAAATGCCTTACTGGCATAACAGTGAGGTTTTACATTTAAATTTTATTAACACAATATAAACATACAATAATTAAACCTATTAGGAAACAACAGAATAAATAAACATAACATACAATATAAGCAAACCTTTAATGACCTTGATTGTACTATACTAATTACTTGACATACTTCAGTAATTCCCAGATAGTAAAAACATCACTGGGGAGGCACACATTCTTCTTACTATGTGCTACATTGAACACTTAATTCTCCTTGTGTTCCATCACCAGATTTATCAAGATATTGAAATTATAGCATCCACTTGTTCAAGAATCCCTAACTAGCTTTGCCTGTTTTATCATTTTCTTCATCATCACTTAATTCTGTCACTAACCTCTTCAGATCACTAGTTGTAGGGATATTCAGAGAATTCCAATTCCTTATTATTAAATTTTTACTCAGCAGTAATAGCTGGCTTTAGGCACTAGTGAACACTGTGGTCACTGAGGGCCCCCTGTTCTTGAGGGCCCCCCAACCACAGCAAGTTATCTTATCTTGATATTTTGTAACATGTTTGTCCAACCAGAAAAAGCTAGTGCAACAATCTTGTATACTTAATAAATCAGGCTGGTAATAACTCTTATGTACATCTCCTGTAAAAATTCAAATATATTTCTGTTTATTTCAACAGTGTCTTATCAAGTGACAAGTTTCATGATGCCATTAAATATTTTACCACTGACACGGTGCCCCTGGCTTAGATAAACCCTGCTGGAGGACATTGTCTCCTCTAGAAATAACAACATAGTCAGCTTTAGGTAGTGTACCTACAATACCCATGGTTGCTGAGGTCCCATTAATCATCCTTGACTGCGTGGGAGCCCACAAAAACTGCTGATGGCTTTGGAAAATGAGGAGAAAAAAATGTACTAATTTTCTGATTTTGCTCATTAACCTGAACAGGGCTCTTATATGACCCTGTTAGTATAAAGCTGATAATTTACAGAAGCAAGGTAATCACAAAAGATCAGCAGCCCAGAGTGATTTTTAAGAAGAGCTGATGGTCCTGATTTTCAGGGATGGTTTTCTTTTTCAGGTAATTTTATAAATAATGGCAGAACATGAAATACTATAACTCTCAACTTCATTGCTGAAGGATTCTACTGAGTGCCAAAAATAATAGCAGAATAAAGGCTCAAAATCAGGAAGACCTTTAAAATATTATTCTAATTTATGCATCAACATGCGTTTTTGGACAATAAAAAGTATACAACTCACATGTCTGGATTTACTGATTGTAATCCTGAATGATTACTGCAAATCAAACTTTTTATGAAGTATACAGCAAAATATGAGGCAAAATCAGGAAAGATCTCTGAAATCAGAGACAGTGACAGGTATGCCTTACTCTTCAATGAGGTAAATAATGTCAGGTATGCATTACTCTTCAGTGAGGTAAATAATGAGAGGCATGCATTACTCCTAAATGAGGTAAATAATGACAGCTATGCATTACTCCTCAATGAGGTAAATAATGACAGGCATGCATTACTCCTCAATGAGGTAAATAATGACAGGCATGCATTACTCTTCAATGAGGTAAATGATGACATCTATGCATTACTCCTCAATGAGATAAATGATGACAGCTATGCATTACTCCTCAATGAGGTAAATAATGACAGCTATGCATTACTCTTCAATGAGGTAAATGATGACAGCTATGCATTACTCCTCAATGAGGTAAATAATGACAGCTATGCATTACTCCTCAATGAGGTAAATGATGACAGCTATGCATTACTCCTCAATGAGGTAAATAATGACAGCTATGCATTACTCCTCAATGAGGTAAATAATGACAGGCATGCATTACTCTTCAGTGAGGTAAATAATGACAGCTATGCATTACTCCTCAATGAGGTAAATAATGACAGCTATGCATTACTCCTCAATGACGTAAATAATGACAGCTATGCATTACTCCTCAATGACGTAAATAATGACAGGCATGCATTACTCCTCAATGACGTAAATGATGACAGCTATGCATTACTCCTTAATGAGGTAAATAAAAGTGACTTACCCCTGCTGCTGTTTGATGACTGCTAAATAACAGCCACTGATCTGCTGTTGCAGTACCAGTGTTCCACAATATTGCTGTTTCTTGAAATAAGTACAAAACCAGCATTGCTTTGGCTTATACGTATGTGTGTGTGTGTGTGTGTGTGTGTGTGTGTGTGTGTGTGTGTGTGTGTGTGTGTGTGTGTGTCCATGAGAGAGTGTGTGTTTGCAAGTAAAAAATATCACAGATTTTTATCTGTGCACACATCCAATAATGCTGAGACATATACATTATTCTTCTGGGTATCAGTAAAAATTGTAGCTACCAATTTATTACATTTCAAAAATAAGGTATCAGATATATCATAGAATATTCAGACACATACATCTTCTATGAGTTTGGTGGCCCCCACTGCCCAGACTGTATAAATGGATACAATGAGGCCTGTCCCTTAATCATTGACTTTGTGAGGGCCCCAAAAAAGCTATTGCTGGTTGGGGAAAATGAGAAAAAATGTATTAATTTTCTGATTACACTCTTTAACCCTCTCATGATTTTATTGTGGTGGCATTATAAGGCTATGTCTCTGGCTTCCAATCCTTATGGCAATCTGATATCCAACGTCCCTGCACCCCATCTTTCATTTATTTTATTTTTATTCTCTGTTTTATAAGCTATTTATGTACTCTTCCCACCCATTGCTTTCCATCGATCCATGATACTGAGTTCCCACCCAGCAAACCAGTATTGCTCTTGAGTAAACCTCCTTTTCTACATATTGTCTCTTGCTTGTTTTCCTATAGCTCAGCAAAGCTTGGAGTCCTAGCCTGTGTTCCAAAAGTGTTTTACTTGTATCCAGTGCCATCAAGGCAGTTAAGTACCTTTGATTGCTAAATTCCACTTCATTAAGTTATATTGAGTGAGCTTTACTGTTTCTTACTTTTAAGTGTGCATTTCACTGTATTTGATTTTTTTTATAACAAATTTGCTCTTTCTCTCACTGTTAATGTGATGAAACTGTCTTGAAATTGCCTTCAGCAAGGGATTTCCAGCTAGTTGTTTAATTGGTCTGTGGTAGCATTGCACTTGTAGGACTCTTCTATTGCATTTTCACATTCATTTTGTGGCAGGAGGTGTTTGCCTGGTCTGTCTTGAGTTGTGAAATATATGAAAGAACTCATGATATAGTCAATTTATTGGTTAGAGGGCTGATCAGTAAGTATTCTGTTTATTCTATGCTGCTCAAAATGTTGCGTGTTTGTGTGGGTTAGAGCTGCCCTGGACAGTAGCAAACACCTAGAAAGCAAATTGTCCTGGTAGAATGGTCCATAAAACTGTACCCTCTAAAGCAGCAATAAAGAGCTAATATCTTGTGTGCCAACAAGCTTAGAGAAGCTAACTGGGCATCTAGTGGCAATACCTACAGATTTAGTAGAATTCTGTATTGTATAAACATTAAAGTTAGTTGGATTTAGTACTAAGTATAATCTGCCCCAATAAAGCACCCTTATTTGTCTGCACCAGCAAATCACCCTTAATAGCCTTTTAACCCTAATATACCACTCCTTGTAGCTCGCCAAAGGACAGGACAGTGTAGATATGCAATTTCCTGACTTCTCTGTAGTGAACTTGGTGGATATAGGCATCTTAGAGACAATGTAGCAATCCTTAAATCCTTTAAGAAGCAGACACAGTATGCGAGAGGTGTACTTACACAATAACAATGGAGGCTAAACTCTTGCATAAAAATGCACATCAGGACATCAAAACCATACATACAACATCTACCTCACATAGCACAGAACACACATATTGACTAACTTATTTTGAGGCACTAAAAAGCAGTCTTTCTAAACAACAAAAATTGCCTAGCCTGCCTGTTGTCAAAGCTATTCCTCAGCAAGCCCAAAGGCACTCAAAAAATACCACCTAACACTACACATGCTATCACTCTCAATGGAGTCTTACACTAAGCCCCTAAGACAAGCAAGCACACTTCCCAGGACTCCCATCATAAGGGACTCATTTGTAAGATATACTAATGCCCCTCTAACCAAGCTGAACAAAGAGAAGATAATTGTCAATTGCTTATATGGAGCCAGGATCCACCAGTTCACGCATGTTGACAAGTCATTATACAACAAGTGCCAGTATGATTCCATCGTAATCCACATAGGTGTAAATGACCTGAGATGTACCTCTTGGACTATATGAAGAGAGACATTATGAAGCTTTCAAACTATGTGTCCCATGCTGGTATGACTGAGCAGCATATTACCATCACCGAGTACAATGCTACAATACGAGCAAAAATGATTGATTTCAACAAATGGCTGTCTTTCTGATGTCATTCTAAGGGGATCCAATATTGGTCAGCTTGGGAGCACATGGTTAACAGACCATGTTGCTCTGCCAAGGATGGTCTGCACCTTTTCCCTCTAGGCTTTCAAGTACTATCTAAAACTTTATCCACCCCAATAGTGCCTTTTTTAGGCAATACCAAACTGACAAATTTACCGACATAGCAAAATCACCTCAACTTCAAGGCTCAATGCCAGGTGGCTAAATAAAAAACTTCACTTACTCAAAGCCCTCATAGACATCTGCTCAGTTACCAAGACGTGGTTTAAAGTGGCAAAGAGTACCCAGGCAGTACAAGGTTTCTTTGCCTTCCATACTTTTAGACCAGTAGTTGCACAGACAAGGGTCAAAAAGTGGAGGTGTCTTAATATACATCAGTAAAAAGCATACCTCTAGGGTGGTCAAACACAATGGCATACTGGAGTTTCATCACATGCAGATCACCATAGAAGAAAAATCCTGTACCATATAATAGCCAGCTATAGGTCACCTTCCTTGTCCCAAGAAGTTTACAATGTATACTAGGACAAACTGAAGACACTTACCATCCAACCTAACTCCTACTGATTTCAGACTTTAATTATTCCTCTATTGACTGGTTATCCTACATAACTTCAAATCTGCAGGCACAGAGGTTCCATGGATTTGTAAATATAAACACCCTTGACCAAACAGTGAATATGCCCAATAGAGGCTCCAACATACCGGGCCTTGTGCTCACAAAATATGAGAGAATACTGGCCCCCACAATGTGTCGTCCTCCTTGGTAAGGCCTGATCATAAAGCTGTCTCCTTCAAAATCAAAATGAACTCCATAATCCCATTAAAACCAGTAACAGTTAGAAAGCATTCCAAGGCAATTTACCTTTTATTAAGTGGTGGTTTGTCAAAATTCCATGCCCTTTTAAACCCCAGAAGAGAGTATCCTATGCTGAATAGCTCTCAGAAACTCTGTACAGTCATGTCATGCCAGTGGCTGCACAGAGGCTGCTGTACCTACAAGAAGTAAGCCCAGAACTAGTCCCAGAAACAAACTGCCTTGTTGGCATCCCAAACTAAGCAGGATATGCAACAAAAGGAAAAAATATGGCAAAAATCAGGAAGGGTAATTCCCATAAAGAGAAAAACTCTCTCATTAAACTAAATAGGCAACTAAGAGGGCTAATTAGGGGAAAAAAAAGCCAATTCTGAGGTTAATATAGCCTCCCAGGTGAAAGATAACCATAAGGTCTTCTTCATCTATGTCATAAACCTCAAAGACATCATACAGTAATGTGCTGAACTGGTGGTTAATGGTGCCACATTCACCAAGCCTGGTGATATAGCAAACCTGTTAATGGACACATTCAGTTCCAGCTTTACTCTCTGTCACCCAACCATCCCTCCAAAATACCCTCAAGCATAACCCCTCTAACAATAGCTTGGAAGCATGTACTGGCTGCATTCGGTAAAGCCAAGAACACGGCCTAAGTGGGCCTAGATAACATCGCAGGATGTCTCTTGAACAGTCTAAAATATGACTTATCAGGACACCTGGAGTCATTATTTAACTATAGTTTTACAACAGGCTTTGTGTCATGTGAATGGAGTACTGCAACAGCCATCCCCCTTCATAAGAGAGGACCTTCAAGAGATTCTCGAAACTACAGACCCATTAGTCTGCCTAGTCTTATTTGTAAAACCATGGAAAGAATTACCATGGAAATTATCAACAAAGGCATAAGAGTTCTCCAGACACTGGATCCATCCCAGTTTGACTTTGTCAAAGGAAGGTCATGCTTACTGAATCTGGTGGACTTCTTTGAAAAGGTCGCTAATACAATGGATGAGATGAAAACTGTGCATATATGTGGCTAAAGCATTTGATAAAAGCACTTGGGCATTGTCAACAAACTTATGGAACTAGGTATAAACTCCTTTATAGCATGTTGGATAGCTAGATGGCTCAGTGATAAGACCTAGTAGGTTAGAATCAGTGAGGCCTACTCCACAAATAGGCTTGTCACCAGTGGAGTCACCCAGGGCTTTGTACTAGGCACACTCCTCATTGGCATCTACTTTTCAGATTTCAAAGCCAATGTCAAAGGCCTCAGGCTAACTAAGTTCCACAGATGATTGCAAACTGGGAGCAGTCATTGAATCCCCCAAAGATGAGAACGCCCTTCATGAAGGTCAAACACAGACAAGTACTCAGAGCCAAAGCCAAAGCCAAAGCCATGGCTTAAAAATCAGTACCAATAAATGCGTTATAGTACCTTTTTGGAAGTCATCTACCCCGAGTAACTATGTTATCAATAAAACACCCCTAAAACTTTGACCAGCATGTGTCCAAGGTAAAAAGAAAATCCTTCTATTTTGCTGAACTTATGAGCAAAGGCATGGCATCTAGTTCCAGAGAGGTCATCATATGACTGTGCTCAGCCTTCATCAGATCCATCATAGAATATAATGTCCCCTTTGGTATGCACTTGACCAGACACATGTAGCAACTGGAATGTCCACAAAGGTTCCTTACAAAAAGGAATACAGGGAGTGAACACAATTTCCTATGCTGATTGCCTCAAAGCTCTGTTTCTCTACTCAGTATCATACAGACTTCTGACAGGTGATCTTCACTTGGCATACAAGGCATCCCTGGATCCTGTTTTGATAAACATTTTGTACATCTGCAAAACAAGCACCATCAGAACTACTACATTAAAAGACCTAAATTTTGATTTCAGCATAAATAGAACATGTTGGAGAGACTAGTATGTTTCTCAGAGAATTCCCATTCTCTGGAACAGACTCCCCATTCATTTGAAGCAGTATTGCTTCCTATCCGTCTTTAAGCGCAACTTGGACCAATGGATGGGTAATTAGAAATTCACCCCTGGTCTGGTGCCTATGTCTCTGATGGACAGAAGCAGTCAGTAAGTCACCCCCATATAAATCAAATTTATGGGTCATGTTTGGGGTTGCCTGGCTAGGCTTATAAGTGCCCTAGTGGTTGTTAGCCTAGTATAAACTTCTGAACCTATGAGCCTGGAATAAAGGGCATTACTGCATGCCATAGTGAGCATAATATTAGTTTATTAACAGACAACCTATTAGTCTCTTTGAGCAAACCAGAATGTTGTCTATTAGCACTGCAGCATATAGCTGGCTATAGATTCAATGAAAAAAACGAGGTCCTACCTTTTGGGTACAAAGTGATTCCTGCCATTAAAGGTGAGCTTCCATTTAAATGGAATTCCGCAGTGCTCCACTACTAGTATATTCAGTGAGCAGCTTTATATGGGGGAAAACACTTGAACAATATGGTAGCCATGCTTTACATTAGACCATTCAATAAACAGACACGTACAGATTGTTAGGTTTCCCATAGAACAAAAATTCCTTGGGATACACATGCCATTGCTGCCCATATTATTTTCTATGATACGCTCTATCATGTCTGTCCACTAGAAAGTACAACTAGAAAATGGAGACAAACAGTATTTAGATTTATAAGAGGCCTTGTTAAAGTGCTAAGTTAATAAGTATTCTATTGGGATCTAGTGAATTTAGGAGGAATGGAACGTTTTGACCTAGATGATATGTACAGGTGACAGTGTTATTTTTCTGGGTCTTGTAGCAAAGAAAAGGCTACTGGATGCCATGGATGGGAAATGATTTTGCAGGCAATCCTTGCTTTGGTACATTCAAAGGGCTGTGCACCAAATCAATGCATTCTGACAACAGTTAACAAGTAAATCAGAATGCCTGAGAAAGAGAACAGCTTTTTTACTGTTGTTGCTGTTCTTGATTCAGTAAAAAAATGTCAAGAACTGCAAGAAATGTTAGCCACTTTGCAAGGAGTGGTAATTGCAGTTTTTTCTTTGAGAATTAATGCTTCTTTTATGCTAAAAGTGGTATCTGAGTTTACTTTAAGTCAAACTATCCAACTCCCATTTTTCTCTCCTGAATCTAAAAATGAAGGAGAAAGGATACTCCATACCCTGGCTGTTTACAGACAACTCAAGTACTATCTTTATAGAGATAAATCTTTCAGATCTTCAAATCAGTTGTTCATTAATTGTGAAGGTAAGAAGAAGGGACAACCTGTGCCAAAACAGGCTATTACTTTTTATTGCACTCACCATGAAAAAAAATCTGTTCCAGGTAGCATCAAGGCTCATTCTACAAGGACCTTGGCTTCATCTCATGCATTCATAGGTTCATAGGTGTTTACTAGGCTAACGACCACAAGGGCCTTTTTAAGCCTAGTCATGCATCCCAAACCTCTGACAAGTTCTGATACCCTTGATAAGTGTAAGCATGGGCCTGGGAGATGAACCATATACACGTTACCTGTGTCCATTGGAGACATAGATGCCAAACCAGGGATGGAGTTCTTGTTTCCCATCCAATTGTCCAAGTTGCACTTGAATTGGGTTAGGGAGGAACTCTGCTTCACATGGATTGGGAGCCTGTTCAATAGACAGAGTAGTCTCTGGGACACATACCTGTCTCCCAGCAGGTCCTATTTATATCATAGACAAGGCTTAAGTCTTTAGAACAGGTAATTCTGGTACTGTTTGTTTTGTGAATATGCAGGAGGTCCATCAGAGTGGGGTCTGACAATGCCCTGTATGCCATACATAGATCTGCCCTCAAAAGCCTGTAGGAGACAGAATACAGGGAAAGAGCCTTGAGGTGGTCTGCATAGGACATTTTACTTATGCCCTGTATTCTTTTAGTGAGGAACCACCGTGGATGTACCCACTTGTTGGATATGCCTGGTTAGGTACATACCAAAAGGAGGCATTGTATTCGATGATAGGTCTGATGAGTGCTAAATACAGTGGAACTATGACTTCCTTGGACTTAGATGCCATACCTTTCTTTATAAGTTGTGCAACGTAGAATGATTTCCTCACCACTGTAGACACATGATGGTCAAAGGCTAAATTACTATCTATGTGTGCCCCTAAGTCCCTGACTACTGGGTCAGCTCTAAGGGGTGTGTTGTCAATGTGATAGTTACCAGGGATAGATGACTTCCCAAAGGATACTATTATGCATTTCTTGGCATTTAGTTTTAGTCTAGTTGTATGTCTGTGTCAGTCCCTTCTGGAGAACATTTGTGTCAGTGTGAGATTCAATAACAGCTTCTAATTTGCAATCATCTGCAAATTTAGTATGCCAGAGACCACTGACATTGACCTTGACTTCTGAGAAGTGAATGCCAAAAAAGAGCGGTCCAAGGACTGATCCTTGAGGGATTCCACTTGTGACTGGCCTCTTTGTAGAGGTGGACTCCCTAGTTCTAACTTCCTGGGTCCTGTCTGTGAGCCATTTGGCTATCCACAAGGTGACATACAGGTTTGTACCTAACCTCTTGAGTTTGTCAACAATACTTGAGTGGGGTATTGTGTCAAATGCCTTGGCCAGGTCAAGGTAGGCAGTGTGAATGACTTTGCCATCATCCATTGCTTTGGTGACCTTCTTGAAGACGTCCACCAGGTTCAGTAGGCATGATCTGCTATTGACAAAACCAAACTGGGTTGGGTCCAGTGTCTGGAGGTTTACTTTATCTCTATCAATCATCTCCATGATAATTCTCCCCATAGAATTACATATAAGACTAGTGAGACTTATGGGTCTGTAGTTTCCAAGGTCTGTAGATGGCCCACTTTTGTGCAGAGGGATGACTGTTGCCTTTCTCTATTAATAAGGCATGAAACCTGTTTGGAGTGTTTGGAGGCTACAGTTGAATAGTAATTCCAGAGGCCCTGATAGGTCATGTTTCATGCTATTTAGAAGGCATCCTGGGATGCAGTGGTCTTGGTCTTAGAGAGAGCATTAAGGACCTATTCTCTAGTGATAGTAGGGGGAGTTATATTTGATGATATTTCCTGAGGGAAGTTTGAGGGGGAGACAGGGGTAAAGTTGGAGCTGAACTTAACAGCCAAGAGGTTTGTTATATCCTCTGGCTCAGTATAGGTGGCTTTCTGGAAGCAGTTGGATTCTAGAAGTATACTAGAATCTGCTACTTGGTCCTCTGTGCATACTTTTACAAAGCACTATAAGCTTGATTCCATATTTAGGTCTAGATCAAGTTTTGCTAAGACCATTCTCCATGGGCTCCTGGAACCTTGTCCTTCCCCCTCCCAATTATAGTTAGCTGTGGTAATTTACCCATATAGCTAAGGCTACTGTAGCAGTGATCAATATGAAGAACATAATGCAGCTGTGTAAGCTGAACTTATCATAAGAGAAGATATACAAATGCTCATTGCTGCAGTAGCCACCCCCTCCTTCCATCTCTGTTTGTTTTTTATGCTAGGGTGTGGACATTTAATTTTTGTTAGTTGTTATTCCTAGAATTGTCCTTTCCAGTCCTACCTCCCTCTCTCTGCTGGCAGGAAAGCTCTGAAGGGCTTCACTCCCAAATTTGTCTTGAGTTGCTTGACAGTTTGGGTGCATGGAAGTTGCCTTCATGGTTTGCAAGCTGGCTGGCTGTTGTATCCTTGACAGGATGTAACCCATATAGCTAATGCTGCTGCACTAGTGATCATTCCAACATCTACTGTTATGGTAAGTTCAACTTATACAACTGTATTTTTTAAGGACTGTATCTTAAAGCATGATATAGCTTGTTCCAGAGTTTGCCAGCATGTAGGATAGAAATATGCTATACATTTATTCACTGTTTTGGGGATTTGTACTAACTCTACAGTAAAAGTTCTAATTAGTCTGTATTGCACCATATAGCGCATTAGCCAAAGAAGTATACTTGGCAGAGGATAACACTTTATCAGCAACTGTCATCTGAAGTAGGGATAGCTGCTGGTTATAGCAGCAATCATATGAGATTACAAAAGTCTAAGCCAGGGGTGGGCAAACTTTTTGATTCGTGGGCCACATTGAGTTCTAACATTTGACACAGGGGCCGGAACAGGAGCAGATAGATGGCATGCTTTGAAAACATCACCTCATTGGGGGAAAAATACACATCTTGGGATATGGAGAAAACATGTGCTTTAATTTCCAATACACATTCTTTTAAAAACTCGCCCTCAGACAGTGGTTTGCTGGCCTTTGCTATTTTGAATGAAAGCATAAAACTGGCCTTGGTACTTGACTCTTGAATGGCAGTTTGACGGTGAAAAAAACTTTGCTGAGCCTTCAAATTAGCTGCCACCTTCTCAGCAGCAGCTTCCCGTTCTTTTGTTGAGAGCTTGCTAGCATAATTAGCGTGCTTTGTGGCAAAGTGACGGCTAATATTATACTCTTTAAAAAACGCCACAGTTTCTTGGCATATCAGGCAAACAGCAGATGATCGGTGTTCAGTGAAAAAATACTTAGTTGTCCACTCCTTATTGAACACTCGACATTCTCTGTCCACTTTCCTTTTCTTGGGTCCGCTCATCTTCATAGAGGGGCGGTGGGTCAAAGGGTAAAGTGCAAACGTGGAGTAATAGGCCTACGCTTTACCTCAACAAAGCCAATATATCTAGAGTGCGCCATCTAGTGAGGAAACATCAGAATTGCAGGGGAAATAAAACATTAACAAGGTTAATTTATTACATTTTTTCAAGTTTAGCTGGCCGAATCAAAACGTTTAATGGGCCGCATGTGGCCCCCGGGCCGTAGTTTGCCCATGCCTGGTCTAAGCAGTAGTGTGGTCTACAGTGATATCCTGCAGCAAACCTAAACACCCTATTATGTACCAGATTGAGATTAAGAGTAGTGGTTACTGTAAGCTAGAAGATACCCAACATATAGAATTGAAGGGAAAAAAATACATATTAGCATTAGAAAAATGAGCACCATTGGAGAGAGATGATTTAGCACTGTATTGGCTGGTTGTGGCTGGTTTTGAGCATGGCTATATGTATATGTTTGTCAAACCGTTATTTATTTTCAATAATGAGAACACGTACTTTTGTTGAAGTTGCTTTCTCAGTTGGTGACATGTCCAAAATGGATAAGGCAAGATAGGATTTTGATGAGCTGCAGATAATAGAATCATCTTCAGACAGGATAGTGATGCTATAAAGGCAAATAGCCTCTTCTTGAGAACAGCAACATTTTGAACTTAACAGTGCTAAGATGATATAAGTTGTAAGCGCAGTAAATCAAAGTTGGACTGCAGGTTGGTGTTTATCGTAGGGATTCCATTTTATGCATGAAGGATTGAAGACTCCTAAGCATACTGGACCACTTGATGAGCTATGTCATTACCAATGGGAGTAAAAAGGAGTGGTCCTTGTACCTAGCCATGAGTGACTTTAAACATAACAGGCAGAGGTTGCTAAATGGCACTATTCTATCTCCCCAACTGGTATCTCTATTCCAGCTGGCTTTTTAGCTATTTGGTACCACAAAGCAAAAGATTCTTTTGTCTAGGATCATAAGAGAGAGCACTTAATGCTGTGGACATGTTCAAAAAGGCTGAGCTAGCAATTTGGTCATGGATGTTCTCTACAACATCTAGAAGGGCAGTATTAGTTGTGTCTTTCGGCTAATCCCGGTTAGGGGTCACCACAGCGGAACTCCAGTCCGCTACTATTTGGTAGTGGATTTTTACATGCCGAGTTACCAGCCCTGAAGCACAACCTAAGGGCAGTATTAGTAACACAGTTAAAAATGAAGCCATGTTTTGAATTCTAGATCATGTTTGTTAAGGATGCCAGGAGAACTATGATACAATAATTATTTAATGCAACCAAGGTCCCTAGTTTATATAAGCTATGACATTGCATTTTTGCATATCCTAGGAACCAGGCTCTTTAGTAACTAGTTAAAGTTACTATTCATTTTATTATTACTTTTCTTAATTACGATATGGAAGGAATTCATAAAAGTTTGTTTAATGTATTTTAATTTTCAGTAACCGAATGGAATATGTCAAGATCTGTATGTCAAATATGTTTGGTGCAAAAACCTGAATTTGAGACACATCAACTAATGAAAGTAAAAATACATATCTGACTAGTACTTAACAGAAGTTGTTAAATACATAACTGACTAGTACTTAACAGAAGTTGTTAAATACATAACTGACTAGTACTTAACAGAAGTTGTTAAATACATAACTGACTAGTACTTAACAGAAGTTGTTAAATACATAACTGACTAGTACTTAACAGAAGTTGTTAAATACATAACTGACTAGTACTTAACAGAAGTTGTTAAATACATAACTGACTAGCACTTAACAGAAGTTGTTAAATACATAACTGACTAGTACTTAACAGAAGTTGTTAAATACATAACTGACTAGTACTTAACAGAAGTTGTTAAATACATAACTGACTAGCACTTAACAGAAGTTGTTAAATACATAACTGACTAGTACTTAACAGAAGTTGTTAAATACATAACTGACTAGTACTTAACAGAAGTTGTTAAATACATAACTGACTAGCACTTAACAGAAGTTGTTAAATACATAACTGACTAGTACTTAACAGAAGTTGTTAAGAGTTTCTGAATTCAACATATTGTTTTCCTCAGTGAGAGTATGAAGTCCTGTCAAAGGTATTATGAAGGCACAATAAATATTTAAATATAAGGGGAATACTTTTATGGTAATGACTACAAGAATGTAAGGATCTTACCACTAATAATTGTCTCAGTGGTGAAGAAACAAGCTATAGTTTAAAAAGTATCATGAAGTAATAGGTACAGCAGACTGAATGACTATAAAAGCACAGAAAGCGTGCAGTTAGCAACTTAGCAAATGTGTGTATATTACTCTTTGGTGGTTAAGGCAGCAATGCAAAGACTCTCCTTTCTGATACACATTGCAGGATCACAGGTACTTAAAATACCTGCACTAAACAGTTGCTTAAAAACTGCTTTTAGGAGTCAAGACTGTGTTTCACTCTAGACTGAGCAGTATATCAGAAATGCAAACACTCTCCTTTTGTAGTATGGTGTACATAATGCAGGAGAACACTGCAGTGATATTGTGTGCAAATGTGCGAGTGTACTAACTTGATATACAGACATTATTTCACTCATGTTAAATGTCTGTCACTGACCAAAATGCATTTGCTTTTGTATTTTGTCAAGTATACTTTGTAGACATTTAGCTTTATGTCTATAACTGGTAAATAATTAGCTTTTGACACCTGGAATTAACCTATATAGTTGACTTCCACGACAGTCAACATGAAACTCCTTGTACAATGAAACCATGAATATGTATCTCGTAAAATTCATTAATCTGACTCACATAGTTGATACCTCCATGCACAACATATGAAATAACTTACCTAAACTAAAGTAACAAAAACATAAGAACAAAAGTAAAACAAAATGCAAAATTAAAAACATCTTTTTTTTGTTTTATAGGAAAACCTTGTGCTCACTCTCGACCACCATGCCCCCTTATTTATTTATACTAATTCTGAGATTAGACAAACTTGCAAGAGCAATATACTTTAAAGTACACAATTCAGTTGATATCTTTTTCCACCTAACAACAATCACGAAAACATCAGATCTCAATGCTTTACAGTAAGAAAAGGAATATATAGAAAAAAACACCTTCAAGGCAAAACACTTTAAGAAAAATTGCATTTGGAAAAAATAAATACAAAGAAAATGTAACTGAAGTATGGAAGGCAAATCTTATAGACCAATGCTCACTAAATGTCTGCACTGTTTAATGAGTATGCTTCTACATATGTATACAACAATGAGCCTACTGCAGGATCTTATTCAGTAAATGCAATAATAAGAATCCTCCTAAATCTAATGTTGCACGTCATAATAAGTCTACTGTTGGATCTTATGTTATGCATTTGATAATGGAATCTTACAGAATTTTATGTTATACAAAGAATAATAAAATGCATGCCAGACCTTATACTTTACATGCGATAATAAGAATCCTCCTGGAGCTTATGTTATACATAGAAAAATAAAACTCCAACTGGATCTTATGTTATACATACAGAAATAAGACTCCAACTGGATTTTATGTTATACATAGAGAAATAAGACTCCCAACTGGATCTCATGTTATGCATGCAGTAATAAGAATCCTGATGTATTTTATATTGTACATGTAGTAATAAGATCCTTACTGGATTTTATTTTACACATGCCTACTTTTGTATTTTACATTATACAGACAGTAAAAAGACTCTGGATGGAATTTTGAAACTCATACCAATGATTTTTAATGTCCTTTAAGCTCTTTTGTAACTGCTAATATGTTTAGTCAGAACGAGTCTGCAAGTCCTCCCTGTGTTTGTGTGGGTTCCCTCTGGGTGCTCCGGTTTCTTCCCATATTCTAAAGACA
The DNA here is from genome assembly GCF_019279795.1 of Protopterus annectens. Lineage (NCBI taxonomy): Eukaryota > Metazoa > Chordata > Ceratodontiformes > Protopteridae > Protopterus > Protopterus annectens. Next base: position 1,245,325,011 of record NC_056725.1, read on the forward strand.
TGCAGTAGGTGGATTGTACATTCTAAATTGGTCATAGGTGTGCATAAGCATATAAGTGTGTGGTGTAGAAGAACTACAGTGGCAGGGCTAGCCCCCGAGTGGTGTAAACCTTGGCTCTAGGTGATTGTCACTGTTGAAGTGATACCCTGACCCCATGTGTAAAAAAAATGGGAAAAGGGAGTTGTGGATGGATAGATGGATGGATGGATGAATGGATGGACTGTGCAGGTATTAGCACAGCTAATTACTTATTCTTGCACATTGGGAAATATCTGGAACAAATCAGCAAACCTAAGTGTACCACAGACAGAGCATAATGACAGAGCATCCCTGATAAACTCCCTTGCTTTGTTGCAGACAGTAAGATCTAAGTCCTGCCAGGAGACTTTGTTGCGTTAACTTGTATTAATGCTGGTTTGTGCTGTTGTGGGAATCATTGTACTGATATGTTAGGTTTTATAGCACATACATTTGTTTGTTCACCATAGCAAGATACAGATGCCCAGTCCCCATTAGATGCACAATTGGTGGTGAGTTAGGTGGGCCACCTCTACTCACTGGTGGTGATGCTGCTTTTACTAAGAGAAAAGGTAGGGAGTAATGGAGATGCCCTGATAATTAGAAGTCAATAGTTTAATCTGAGCCAGACAGATTGCATGAGAGTGAGGGAAATCAGGCTGTGGACCACAGTATGCTGGTCAGCTCTCATAAGAGTCCAAGGGATGGGTTACATATGAACTGTTCAGCAAGATACAATGTCCTTATGAGGTTCTGTTTTACTGGGGAGCAATATCCTTCTCTGTAATGACCTTCTGGGTACTGTATCCTGTAGCTACTTCTAAAACAAATATATGTCCTAGGGATGAGTCACGATTGAATTGTTCAAGATTCTGGGATTGGGGGGGGTTACAAGGTTTGATCACAAATGAAGTGTTTAGCATGGCTGTAGTAACCTTCTGTGGAACTACATTCCTCTCGGGAGCTGTGTTCTATGAGTCTTATCTTTGTGACTTCTACACTTTGAGAGCAACAGTCCTCACTTTATAAATATGAAGAAGCCTGGCTCAGATAAATATATTATCAGCTTTGCAGCTCAGGTCTTCCAGCACTGAATACAGCTGCAACAGATGCTGTTGTCATCATGAATAACATATTATAACACTATCTTTCTTACCTTACTTGACAGCCCAGGCCAGTAAAGAATGACTCTTACTCTTCCTTTTCATTTAACTACATTTATATGCTACACATGGATTCGTACCTCTCAATGCCTTAGCACTAGAAATCTGGACAAAGCTAAAAATAATGGGGGACAAAGGCCCAAAAATAGGGACAATTTTTCAATATTGTTCGTATAAACTTAGAAAGTTGCTAGAATGAAAGGTGTTGTGTTAGCATGCATCTTCTGAAAAATAAGAAGTCTGAAACTTACGTTTGTCATTATTTAGTGACTTCAGTCCTCAGTGATTAGCTATAAAACCACTAATCTTATAAAGAACAGACAAAACAATATGAAGCAAAAATCTGGACAGCTGAGAGGTATGCATAGATTTTATTTAATTTGTCTAGTTTCAGTAATTTTTAAAAGGAGCTTCACAGCTTAAAATACAACCTGATATATGTTTTTCAGTGAATGACCAATAACTTTGTGTCTCCTTTAAAATAGCACTTTTCACCTGTTAGTATTATTTCATTATGATTTCTTTTAACTTTATTTTTATGTTAGGATCCTCTAAAGTAGATCCTTTGAACTCTATTAGTTCTTGCTGTGAAATGCAGCTGAGATTTAATTCAGTTATACTCTTCCTCTTTGCTGGAAAAGATTGTGAAAAGCTCCACAATCTTTTTTTTTTTTTTACATATGAGTGATTTGACACACTGTGTGCATTTCTTCATCTGATTTATATGTAACCATAAGGTTATATTTTAGCAAATACAAGACCATTGTCTGCAACTATGGTGGTGCTTCATGAAGTGTTTTTTTTTCAAGCTTCCAAAAGTTTATGATACCTTCAGTGTAAAACTTTCTGCTGAAACTGCTCAGGAGGACAATAATTATTTTTCTGTTTGTTCATTTCTGCATTGACAGTCTGTGAATACTCATAACCATTAAAGCATAACTAACTTTCTAAAGCTGACAGCACTTTTTCATATAGCTTGCATGATTACAGATGACTGCACTATAGCTCTTAATTTTTTTCTAATCAGGTATAAACCATTCTTTAGTGGCCATATAACTCTGTATTACTTCTCTAGTTCTGATCTTGCAGCTGTTTATCAGAAGTGGGAGCCTGTTAGTGTGAATCCCAGCACTTCATAAAATAAATGTGAATCATGGCATTCCAAAAACAAACTTTGATTCAAGCAACGAATTGTGAAGCTCACTGGTACTTCTTTCATGTGTTATGGATGTGGCTTCACCCGTGTGCTGTCTCTATGAGGGAGCTGCACCCAAACTCCTTGTTACTTTTATATACTAACACCTATATTGCTGTAGCATAGAAAAGGGAACACATTGAGATACCACAACCTCAGAATTAATATATTTTTTTATTCGTATTTGTAGTTTCACAGTTCCAAGGATAAGTAGGTCTCACTTATACTTCTGCAATCTGAAACTATATCTCCTGACCCTTAAAGCACTTTATGTAATTATTTGGGTTTCATTGAGATAACATTCCAGAAAACTTCAGCTGAAAAAAAAAACACACTGGTCATTGTTTCATCTTAAGAAAATACAAAACTAAAAGCATTTGGGGGCAAGCTTTCCTGCACCCCTACTGCTTCTGCTTATACTAACTGCATAGTCACATAACCATAAGGAAAGCTCTAAAGCTAACAGAACATAATGCACTGCTAGAAATGAAAAGCATCCTGGCAGTGACTTCTTATGGGGAGCTGTGATTGTCAAATTCAACACTGGAAAACTGAATTCAGCAACTTAATAGCTCACACACTAACACTCTGCCAAGTGTAAGGAAATTATTTATTTATTTTTTTAAATTTGCTTATTCATTTTTATTTATTTATTCGTTCATTCATTTTCATCGGTAGGTTAGCTGGTTTTTGAGGGCCCCTTTTTCATTCATGGTTTTGTTACAAACAAACCCTAACAAAAGAGATACCTATTCAAAAATAAATAATAACAACGTTAGTACTACTACATTGCAGAGTACAAATCATCTTTAGTTAAAACTTATTATAAGGCTATACGTCTTTCGTCATGTTGTTCAACACTGATCAGTTACCTGCTGCTACAGTCCTGTCCACAGAATTATCTCAGTTTAACGGAGGTGCTTCAGAGTATAATTAGATAATATAATCACACTGTTGGATTGACAGTGATTATTTACGGAGAGTAACACCTTGAATTTCTTTAAAAATGAAAATAATGTGGCAGCAATCAAGCAATGGTTATACACTTTATTCATTTATCCTAGGTCAGAATGCTATCAGTAATACTAGCTGTATCATCCAGGTGTTTTATCCATTGCACAGAGATTGCCCATATGGGCTTGTCCATAGTGCTGCAGATGGATACGTGTATACACACACACACACACACACACACACACACACACACACACACACACACACACACACACAGTTGGCTGCTGTGGGATTAGAACCCCTACCTACCGATCTAGTAGTACACACTACAGCTTGCAGTACTTATTGCTTGCACCATGGAGATTACTTATCATTTGAAGGACATCTCTCTGTAACACTTCTAGAACAGATGAGGTTTTAAAGAGTAGATAGATTGATGTGTTGCATGCCCTCCATCTCCTGACACATAATAACATGACCTTGTTCCTACACCTATGCTTTCAGTGTTGTATATTGGACTTTGGACTTATAATGCTATAACATTTTCAGAACTTGTCCAGAAGAATTGCTAAGAAATGTAAATGCTTTACATGCTTTCTCTATGAAAGTATATTTCAGCAGACATCCTAAGGTTGACATTACTTCTTTTTTTTTGTCCCATTGCACCTGCTAGCCACCTGGCCTATCATTCTAACTACATTAATTCATTCACTAACCAAGTGACAGATGCGCGTAATCTGTACTATCAATAAATACCAAAGGTCTTGGTGTGCGATAGGCTATAGCAGGGGTATATCATCCATTTCTTGCAAATGACAGAACCCCTCAGAAACTCCTGTTACCCTTCAAGCAAATGCCTTCAGATGACCTTCAATATCCACTGAGATTTCTAGCACAGTGTGTGCACCCTGGGCATGCACACTTTTATGCTTCTTCAAAAAGGGGTGAACAGGCATCATTCTACTTCATTTTCTCCCCCTTATCTTTCCTCCATACCTGGGACACTAATTGAACTTAAAATCCTTGGGTCATAGGGCTTTATTTCAGGATCTGGTTAATATTATTTCCAATCTGGTGTGCAGTAGTTTTCAAAGGTAATCGAAGTCTAAATGCATTTATTTAGCAGTACACTGACATAGACATTTTTATAAGTAACATGGAGTAGTCATTTAAGGTTAGTAGATCCTTGCACCTCTCACAAATGGAATCATTTATAGAAAAAAAAAATAAACAGTTGTCAGTATGAGACATTCCTTGCATTGTCTTAATGTTCCTATTGCTAAGAGTCTAGCAACATATGATGAGATAAACTGTAACTTTATGATATTTATTGCCTGATACTAATGAGTGCTAATGAAGTGAATTTCTAGGAAGGGTCTACATAATAGAAAACAATGGTACTGAGATGTTGCTGTTGTGTGCAGCAGAACAGTGACGAGTAATGCAATCATCATGACATGGAAGTAAACAGCTACAAACTTCAGGAGAGTACAGTGCAGATCACATACATAATGCTGTATCTGTGATAACTATGGCTAAATTGCTGAGTGAGCCTTTAGGATTAATGTGCATTACCGCAGTACTAATGTTTAGTATTAGTGTGGACCTCTGTGATTTATTGCAGTACTGATATTTATGATTAGTGTGGACAACTGTGCATTATTGTAGTACTAATCTTCGGGATTAGCATGGGCCACTCTTCATTACTGTAGTACTAAACTTTAGTATTAGTGTGGACCATTGTGCTTTATTGCAGTACTAATCTTTAGGGTTAGTATGGACCACTGTGCATTGCTGTACTAGTAATCTTCAGGATTAATGTGGATCACTGAGGATTATTGCAGTACTAACTTTTAGGATTAGTATGGACCGCCGTGTGTTATTTCAGTACTAATCTTTAGGATAAGTGTGGACCACTGGCTGTTATTGCAGCATATTGCATGGGGCATGTGGGCTAATGTAACATAACCCTTCACTATAGAAGAGGGGATTTTTCATGCATCCTACCCATTTCCTTCCCATTGACATTATAGCCCAGAATGATTTGTTCAAGGCCCTGCCCACCATCAAAGAAAGAAGCTTCCCCTTATGTGCATTATATTTTCACTTTCCATCTTTCTTCGACTGAAATCCATTTGCAGATACACGTTGTCGGTGCCGGAGTTAGTAGCTTACCATCCTAGTCAGTAAACAACTTCCTACATTTTCTAGTCCATTGCACAGCTATCACAATTGTTCCTGCACTAAATGAGTTTAGCAATGATCCCCTATGCATATAGACAAACACACACACACACACACACACACACACACACACACACACACACACACACACACACACATACACACACACACATGCAGATACAGTTATAATTCAGCAGCGCATACCTCCCCACTCCACAGTCTCATCTTGTTGGCAGATGGCTCCAGCAACTGACATGTCTGTCCTAACATCATTTAAACCACCAAGTGACTGAAAATAAAAGGATTTTATGAGTAAGTTGTTTACTTGAGACTCAAGCAAACTCCACCAGCAGTGATGAATATCCGCAGACAAAAGATATGTCTTTTGTCTATGGATATTCATTGCTGCCAGTGGAGTTTGAGTCTTCAGTTTTTAATTTATTTACTTACAATAGCTTGTGAACCTTGACTTGGGAACTTGTTCAGATGAATATATATTTCGGCTAGTGACATGTTTTGGAATTAAACATGAAATAGAAGCATCTGTTGAGTAAAGGCTGGATGTAAAATGCAGTTGTTATCTTACCTAATGAGTGTTGGGAAGAAAACAAAAATAATTCCATTCTTCTGTAATTAAGCAGCGTACTGAATAGGTATGGCAAAAGTAAAACTTCCCAAGAGGAAAAATCAAAACAGTCCAAAAATGAGTTGGCACAGTGGCTGGAACATTGAATTGCTCACTGGCAGTATGTCTTAAGACATCATTATTTTCTTGGTCAAGATTAGATGACTTTTTTGTACCTTCCCTTGTGTTGATTAATGAAGGCTTATCATAGAGTTCTTCCAGTGGAATATTTACATTGAGAATGTTACTTTTTAAATATTGATCAGTTTTATTTAAAATGTCAAGTATACCTTGTTTCACAATTCTTGTTTTTTAAAGACTTGCCTAAATTGGAAAATCAAAGTAATTCAACAATCACAGTTCATAACTTTAACAATGTATACTACATTAAGTGATCCATTTGATACTTTAATTTTACAGATTATTCTTCATTCAATGCATAAATATCAGCCTCGGGTCCATGTCATTCCAAAGGACTATGGTGATAGCCTTTCTGCAGTTAAGCCAGTTCCAGCAGGCGAAGGCATTAAAGGATTCTCCTTCCCAGAAACCATTTTTACTACTGTTACAGCATACCAGAATCAACAGGTAACCTCTCAGTAATTGAAAACATCATAGCAACAATCAGTTTCTAATACACAGATATATTTCTCATCATTGAGCTGTTTGCTATTCTTTAATGCTACAATTATAATTTGTTTTGTTAAATGCTTTCATAGTATGCAAGCTAAGCTTAGCTTTATATCCCACTGATATATATTCATATTATTTTGATAAATATTAGAGAGTAAAATTATTTAAATGCCTTATTTAGGAAATCATTCTGATAAAATTTCAGTCATTACATAAGATTTAACAGTTCATAATTTAAAGTCACAATGCTTTTCTGGCCCTTCGTTCATCCCAAATTTTGTTTAGCTTATAAGACATACAATTATTTATGTACCAAAATTGTAACATGTTTGATTACAAGATAATTCAGGCTCAGATCCTTTAACAAGACAACAATGAACCCAGATGACTAAACATGTTATTTTGTACTGGAATGCTGACTGGAAACAATTTACAAAAATTAGTGCAAGAGTGAGCCCTCCACATGCCGTCATGCAGGGAAACTATGCTCCCTATGCTCTCTAAATATATCTGACTACTATCATTGCAATTGTGTAAGTGGTACAACAGGCAGCACACTTTTCTTTAGCTCCAGAAGGCTCTAGGTTCTAGTCCCACTTCAGTTGATTTGACCATTGACAGTGCAGTATGAAGGGAGGTGCTGTATTCCAGAGTATTTTGTTCTTCCCAGGGGACATTAAACAAAGTCTCACTTCCTTGAACTGATAGTACCTCAGGCGGATGTGAAAGATCTCATAATACCTTGGGCCTTCCCTGAAAAGAGGTCGATGGGGTAAATAAATGTCACCGCTATTCAAAAGAAACTGCACATTTAGTGTTGTGGAAATATTACAGAAAATTTGCTGTTTTTGATGAATGAACTACTTTCATACAGTTCTGCTCTTTAAGAGTTGCTTGGGCTTTGGCTTGGAAGGTATAAAAGGAACCACATACCTACATTATTTTTGTGTTTTGTTAGACTGTGTATAGAAACTGATTCATAGCTACTTCAGTTAACACCTTGATCAGGGACTGGCTCCCTCAACCCAAAATGTGTCATCTGTACATTTAGCTCACATTAATTAGAAATTATTTCTGAAATTAAATAAAAAAATAGGTGGATTTCATATTTAACTTTACTATGCTATATTGTCTACTGCTACATGAAAAAAACTGTAGTCTCTCATCTTTCATATAGACCTAGTCATTCCTTATATTTAATAGAAAGTAGCCTCAAATGTACAGTGATTGCCTTCCATTATAGAGTTAGAAACAATGTTGTATTTTCCGTCTTATGTTTTCAAGAAATAATTTCACAACTTTGAAATATTTCTCCTTGAAAATAATAAGCATGCTACCACAGCTTACATCTTAGCTTACTTAATTATTTTTCTGCATTCACAACTTATAAAAACTAACAATGTTATAGGATCCTTTATCTGGACAGTAAAATATGCACGGTGAAAGTAAAGAATGTGTAAAATTGCTAAGTAAATTTCACATAGATATGAACAAAACTTTCAGTGATGGCATAGGGTAGCTTAAAACCTAGAAACTTAATTCATACAAAACAGAAGACAACAAATGCTTTAAGTAGCATGCAGGTTGCAAATGAATATCATTACATGGTGTATTCAGATGCTTCTCGTATGCTTTGTCAAGTCTAAACTAATTGCTGCATCAGTGAGATAAAATATAACAGTCAGAGCTTCAGCTCAGAGAAAAAGCTGTTGACCTGTTCCTCAAATAAATAAACTATTATTCCTAGGTCATATTTGTTAAGTGGTAAGCACCTTGCATTCCCCGTGCCACCACATACCTGTCTTACTTATATATATATATCAACCTCGTATTTGCATAAATGCAGAGATAAAAGAAGAACTCACACACATTAAATCATTGCAAGCACACAAATGGAAATCATTTATTTTATTTAACATTTGTTTACTGGGAAAGGGTCCGTTTTCAGTGGAGGCCTGGGAAGAAATGTTCCAGACACGTCTATGGGATGTGGGAGGGAACCCACATGACCACAGGGAGGATGTGCAGACTGTACAGAAGGCACTCCAACTGAGAATTAAATTAGAGAATCTCTTGATGAGAGGCTACAATGCTAACCATTGCACCACCTGCTGCCCAAATATATGCCAGCAATAGTTTCAAATTGGAATAATACTCTTTTTTTTTTTTTTTTCTTTTTTTTAAATCCAGTTAAAACTTTGACCAGTATATTTCATCTAGTTGTAGCTCTGATCAGTGTTGACATGTTAGCAATAGTTTCATATAGGAATAGTATATACATATATATATATATATATATATATATATATATATATATATGTGTGTGTATATATATATATATTTTAATTTAGTTAAAACTTTGACCAGTATATTTCATACAGTTGTAGCTCTGACTAGTGTCGACTTGAGAAATATAGTAGGACTATATTGTCATAGTACATACTTGTGTAGCAGAATGAAAACACCTGCATTATCTCCTCATTATATGCATACACACATGAGCTGCCTACATGAAAAATGTAGTCTAGGATGTAGTATGCAATATGTGCATATTACAATTGGAACCATAGTCATTTTCCTATTGGGGAAGATTTAGCATAATGGCTAAGATCTCTAATAGTTAAGATCTCTACCTCACAGATGCAAGTTACAGAGTCTGATTCTGACCTCTGGCTATTGGCTGGGCTTGTAGCATTTATCTATAAACCTAGTTAGACAAGTGCAATTGCGGGTGTATTTCATATCACTGTAAATTCAAAATACTGAAATTCCTTTTACTGAGACCACAATACGTAATTTTTCAAAATACTGAACACTCATTTGACTGAGTCTTATTATACTAAAAGCTTACAATGCTGGATTTCAAAATACTGAATTTTAAGCCATAGACATGATGTGTGTTTCCCTTCACCTGTGGCTTGTTTGTGATAAAAAAAAATTACTGTAACTTAAAGTGCTGACTGTCAGAATACCTGTAGTAGTGTAAAAAATAGTGTTGCAGTGTTTCTAAATGTGGTTTTGTCTCTTTACATTTTTATGGAAAGTATCTAAAGTAATATGGCAGATGATTTGTGCGCTCCTGGCCATAGTGGCAGTGTGCACAGTACTGCAAGGTAAGTAAAAGGTATATGCACTTTTCCCCATTGTAGTGCAATCCTGGAGTTAGTATATATAGTTGGGGTGGTGTAGGGGGTGCAACCCCCCACCCAGTTTGGTTTTATATCATCCAGTTTCTGTTAAGAGGGTAAGTAAGTAGTTTTTAAGTTTTGGAAAGAGTTAGTCATTGGTGTTGTAAGTGTGCATGTCCATGGCTTAAAATTCATTATTTTGAAATTCAGCATTGTAAGCTTTCAGTATAATGAGACTCAGTCAAATGAGTTTTCAATATTTTGACAATTAGGTATTGTGGGCTCAGTCAAATGAAATTCAGTATTTTGAGTTTTCAGTCATTTGAATCCGCAACTGCATATGTTAAGAATGTATTATCTGTGTTAATACTGTTGAAGAAGCATTGGTGGTGAAACAGGTTGAGTTTTCTTCCAGTCTGTATAGCAATGATTAACATGTAACTTTTTAAGTGTTGCTGTTGCTGTTTTTCAGATGCTATAATACCAGGCTGTAATTATAACTATAGCCTTCTTTACTCTGAATCTTTGGTATGTGTTTCAGGAACTGTCTACAGACTTTCTCCTAAGAAGGAGACATTCACTCTGTATCACTGTCTGAGATATGCCAATCTAACATCATAATTCCCTACTCCGGGCAGTGACCTCAGCTGTTCACCAGTAAATCTGTTGTGTTGTCTCAGTTTATAGAGTACTATATTTGTTCTACCCATGCAACTATTAGCAAGTCAGTCCTCTATAAGTTTCCACTTACTCTTTAAATGTTGTCATCTGCTACTATAGTGACAGTGACTTCCCTAATTTTTATTTATTTGAGTTTAGGATTGCATATACCTTTGAATAAGAGGTTAATTTACAATAATTCAAAAACAAAATAACTACATTGTGAAGTCAATACATATGCTTTCATAAAAATAACAGCAAAAGAACAGAGTTTCAGCAAAAGCTGTATTTATTAAGGTAACACTTTTCATCCCAAAGGCTTCTGCAAATGATCATAAGCACCATAAGGTCAAATGCACTATAATACTATACCAAAGCATTCAAATTGGTCATGCAAAATCAAACTATTAAAGCTGAACCAACTGCAGTGAATGGCAAGTAAAGAGGTTTATTTGAGCCTTCCACTTGTAAGCTTAGGTTTTTTAGAAAAAGAATCACTTTGTCCTTGTACGTCTCATACAATCTCATTTAAAATTACTCACTAATAACTCATTGTTACACAACTGTTTTGAATTTATATACCAGATCATTTCAAAGTGTTACACATAATGATCACTAGTTATTTTTATGAGCATATATAGAGCTCCATAATCTTTTTATTCTAATGATCTTCTATGTATTATTTCAATTATTTCATTCTTTCAGCTAAAGTGCTATTTGCTTTAATCACTTCATAGCTTTTGAATTTGTAGCCACCAATGCATATCCTACTCCTGAGATGGCATCTAACATAATACTTGATGAAAAAGTTGATTGGTTAATAAATATTGAAAGACTGACGAAGCTTTAATATGGCAGCAGACTCTAAAGCTGAGGAACAGAAATCTGCATCATCATTTTGCAGTAAAATTCACACACAGTGTTGGGAACTGCACTACCAACACACCTGCGCACTGCATACTAATTTTAAGGTTACAGTACTTTGAGAAGAACTAGATATTTATTAAATCACTAAATTCCAGATTTGCTCATATCTCCAAGGTAGTTCTGTAAATAATTATTAAGTCTCAGCACAACAACCTATAGCAAAATGAGAACAAAAGCTGTCTGAACTTTACAAATTACTCATTACCAAATCTGTCTTTTTGAAGATCTTTAGAATTCTTTCTACTTTATTTCTGCACTTCTTGGTTAATGCTCTTCAAACGTGGCATTCATATAGCACTGCAGCCCTAATTTAATACAGTTTACGGAAGAATGAGGAAAACTTGGATTTCCACTGAGATGAATTTCAGTAGCATACCTATTTTCTTCTAGCCTCCACTATTGTTTTGCTGACCTGTTCCTCAAATAAATGAACTGCTGTCCTAGCTCATTGTAGTTTTCCAGCTGTTTGATGTAGAAGTGTCACAGTAAGATAATAATTCTATTTATAACTCAAGATTTGCAAGTTTTGCAATGAGCAAGTCATGATCCACAAAGTCAAATGCATTTGAGAAATTGAGAAAAATAATATTAACCTTGAATCCCTGGTTTAATACTTCTGCAACGTCCTCCTAGAAACTTAAATAATTAGATGCAACTTGCAAGGGATACAGTTTGCATACAAATGAGTTGTCTCCACTCCCAAAATACTGTTGCATACATAGTCTTTATGCTATAATTTTTCCAATAATTTACTGTAGTACTCAGAAGTCTTAGTGGACTGCAATACTTTTTGTCATCAGATTAACGTTTTTCTTAAAAACTGAAGCTGCAGTTATTCTTTCCTAAATGTCAGGCATTTTTCTTATTTGAGACTGGTAATAAATATTGCAGATAAAATAGATGGTAAATGCTTGTCTTTATCTATTTGTAAGTTTGGAGCTTTTTTTTCCCCAGGCCTCCACTGAAAATGGATATGTATCCAGTTAACAAATGTAAAATAAATAATAAATAAAATAAAAATTCATCTACAACTTTTTAGTCACATATTCATTTTGTATCAGAGCGTGATTGTTTCGGTGTTTTTATTTATTTATTTTTTAACATTTATCTTTATTTTTCTTTAGACACTAGCAGCTGGTGGTTATCTTTTAGATACATATGCATAGCTTGGACATATCCCTCTGATATTTTTCAGAAAGTACACCAATATCTTTTACTAAATGTATTTATCACGACTGCTGCAATTCTCTGTAGTCATCTATTGAGTTTGTTTTTCTTCTACATCTTCCCAAGTGTTGAATGATTGAGGCTTCAACAAGACAAAAAAAAGTCAACTCCTCAAAACAACTATAAACGGTATTTTGTCTCTCCTGCAGTCATTGTTGGGGGAGGGGGGGTTGCCCACCCTCCAATTATTTAAATGTATTAACTCCACACTTGCGCAGTCAGAGACTGTAGACCACATATATTGCATCAGTGCCATTTTGCAAACAGAAACCACCCTGGCAGTGATCTGCAGAACACATCACTTGCCAATTTGAATTTCTGTGAGTACCAGCCAATGAGTTGCTCTCGTTCTGTAGGTCTTCACAACTACAAGGGTAACGAGAATTGGCTTCATCCATAATTCTGGCTTCTTGACGCACTATTGATTTCTTCATAAACTGAAACCATTCTTTTTCTTTGTTGTTGTTGTTGTTATGTTTGTTGTTACTAAAAAGGTTTAAGCTCTGTTCTTTTCTCTCACAGTTTCCCATTGATAGCACTGTTTAACCCATTGATGCTGCTTTTTATGTATTTTTAGCTCTGTTCTAAATATGATAGTTTATTCTTTGTATTTCTGAGTGCATTAGTTTAATTTGATACTCATGTTTCTTCCCTTTTTGTGACCTTTTCATTGGCTTTCAGCATGTTCCCATTTGAATCTACTGTTTTCAACTGTTAAACCACCCTTGGATTTAGACTTACTTGGAAATTTAATAAAATCCCAGAAACTGGGTATCATCCTGACCTTTAAATGCCCATACTTCTTTCCAATTTGATGTTTCTCACAATCCCATCCCTTATATACCTCAGTCTGCCATGAAGCTGTAGTAGTTCTCCATGATTAAGATTCTTTAGGCAAAACTATCAAACTATCGCTGCATTGATAGAACTGTTTTCTCCATTACATCTTGAAAATGTATTCACTTTGTTCCAGGGTTAAAACATTTCTAAGCAACAGACAGTAGGCTCTTAGACAAATACTAGGCTAGATGCTTTTGAGGGCCATTTTAAGTTGAGCCAATTCTTCTTTCAAAGGTGAGAATAGTACATTTGTGCAAAATCTTACCATAGTGGTAGATGTTCTTGCATTCACTGCTACAGTATTCTTAAATATATGGGATTCTCTACTGTGGAAGCCCAACATCTGGAGTCTTCCAAAGGCTTCTGAATTTAAAAAGTTTCCTGAACATCACCATATGCTCTCTGCATAACATAGGGCATACAGGTGACTTATGGCCTACTAAAAATAGAACTTATTGCCCCAGGAGGACCACCAGTGCAAGGAATTCAAGAGATAATGTGTAAATCCAGGAAGACAAAGAACTAGGGTAATGGAGGGAGTGAAGGAATACTGCAGCAGTGAAGGCAAAGATATCTACTGTCATGGTAAGATTGTACATAAATGTAGTCTCTCCTTACATTCACTACTGCAGTATTCATAACTATATAGAAGAGTGACAAAGTTCAAGAGGAAACTTGGGAGGAGGAAGGGGCAGAAGCGTCCCGTAAAAACATGAAAACATAAACTAGCAAAACCAGCCCTAGCTCTAGAGATACTATCCAACTTGTAGTGCTTGGTAAAGGTATGCACAGAAGTCTAGGTAGCTGCTTTAAGAATAGAATTAGTATCTAAGCCTTTGAAAAAAGCACCAGAAGGAGTCACAGTTCTAGTAGAATGAGCCGCAATTGAAAAAGGAAGGCTGTTGCCATGAAAAGTGTAACAAAAGAAAATAGCCTTAGGAATCCAAGAAGAAATAGCTTGCTTGGAGACAGCAATCCCCAAGGATGTGGAATAAAAAGAAATTAATAACTGATGGGAATTTCTAAGCCTTGGTCATATCCAAATAAACTTTAAGTTCCTATGCATGTCCACAGTATGCAGCACCCTCTCACTGTCAGTTTGTGGAAAGGGAGAAAAAGGCAGATTAATAGACTAAGTGACAGCTCCTTAACAGTGCTGTTATGGCCAAAAGGGAGTCCCAACAAGATTTTGGGAGCATCCTGTTGAATTTTGAACAGGACGTTTGGAATGAGAGGAAGGAGAGGAAATGCATAAAGAAACATCCCCTTCCAAGAGAATGAGAGGGCATCCTCCTTCCATACCAGATGACCTGGGACTCTGGCATAAAATAGAGGAAGTTGTCTGTTCAGGGGGGAGGCAAAAAGATCCACTTGAGGAGTACCCCACTGATAGATAATGTCCAGAAACACATCCCTGTGAACCATCCATTCATAGGACTAAGTTAAGGACCTGATCAGAGTGTCTGCCACAATGTTCTGACTGGAAGGGATATAAACTGCATGAAGAGTCACTTGACACTTGACAGCAAGATCCCATACCAGAAGTGCCAACCAGTAAAGAAGAAAATATATAATTCCTTCCTGCTTTTTGTTATACCACATCACTGTGGTATTGTCTGTGAATTCCTTGAGAGGCCCTGGAGAAAAGAGAGACAAAAGGCTTGAAGAGCCAGCAGAAGGTCTTTCTTCTTTTTGACATTGATGTGCACCTTCTGCTGATGAGGCAACCAAACCTCCTGTACCTTTAGGGAGTCAAAAGTCACCCCCCCAATCCCATGTCTGTGGCATCTGTGAACAATTCCTTAGAGGGGAAAAGGGGAATGACAAGGGATCCTTGGATTCAGTGTCAACTGCTGAATCCACCAGAGAAGTTCTTGTCTGAGACAAGGAAGAAGAGGAACAACAATTTCTATAGTATGCGCATGTTGAAGCCACACTGACTTCAGAAACCACTGAAACTTTGTCATATGAAGTTTGGTCAGAGGGAGCATAGGAATGGTGGATGCCATGAAACCCAGAACTGTCAGAAACTCCCTGGCAGTAATGGAAGCCAGGGGAAGAAGAGTATGAAAGAAAGAAATGAGAGTTAAGACCCTTGGAGGGGGCAAGGATGCAAGCACTGACACCATCTGAATCCTGCAACCCAGAAAAACATGATCCTGAGAAGGAGTCAGAGAAGACTTTTTGAAATTTATAGTGAACCCCAGGTTCTGAAGAAGTTATATGGCAAAATGAGGATTTTGCAGAAGGGTTTCTGGAGAGGATGCCTGAATCAACAGGTCAACCAAGTAAGAAAATATGTGGATCCCTTGAAGTCTGCAAAAAACAATCACAGGAGCAAGGCCTTTGGTGAACACCCTTGGGGCAGTAGAAAGGCCAAAGGGCAAAGCAGAGAACTGAAAATGCCAGGAAGCAACAGAGAAATACAAAAACTTCCTGAAAAGAGCATGGACTAGAACATGGTGATAAGCATTCTTGTGATCCAGAGATACCATATATGCCTGAGGGTGCAAAGGAGGAAACCGTAGAAAAGTGTTTAGATGACAGAGGTCTAGAATAGGTCACCAAGTGCCCTGTTTTCTGAGCAATAGAAACAGTCAGGAGTAGAACCCTGTCCTCCTTTGGGACACAGTCACCTCTTGAATAGTACCCTGAGACAAGAGATCCCAAAGAACCACTGGCAAAAAGGGAAGATTTTCTGTAGGAGGCTGAGGAATGCCCATAATAGGAGGATAGGATTTCCACACCATGAAGTACCCTTAACAAATGATCAACAGAACCCAAGAATCTTGAGTGATCTGATGTCAAACTGGAAGAGAAAGAGAAAGGTGAAGAGAAAGAGGAATGAGGCTGGGAAGGGACAGATAGTCACACAGTGCCTGGTTTGTCCAGAAAGGAAGGCTTCTGAATCTCCAAAAATTGAGTAGCCTTACCTGGAGGAGCCTGTTTGCCACTCTTCTTACCTTTAGAAGAAGGACAGGATTGCCTATGAACAAAGGCAGGCTTAGAGGGGTAGTTTCTCTGAAATTTAGGCATAAGAAAAATAAACACATGATGTTATGTAGTCCTATCTCACCATAATTCTTGCTGGATGGGTTTGGAGCTGATATTCGGCTCCAACTCGGCCGATACTAAAGCTCGAGAGCTTTTACTGGCTCAAGGCTAGCCCCTATCCCATGGTGCCTCACGGCAATTCACCAGATCTCATTTGCCGCGAAAGCTTCAAGGTTGTGTCTTACTGGCTCATTGACTAAGTAAAACTTTGGTTGCTAAATTTAGTCCTTTTTCCTACTTTTCTATCCACTTAATATATATATATAGTTTTTTTTTTGTCTCTTATGTGACTGTTTTTTGAAAGTTTCCAATCTCTATTTCCCCCAAAGGACTGTACAGCCCATTTAAGTTAGAGGGCCATAGTGCCCTTTTAAGTTAGAGGGCCTTTCCTCCCTGTGTGAGTGTTTATAAAATAAATAAAAAAAAAAGTTCTCTTTTTCTTTCTTCCTCTCTTTATTGTTGTAGTTAATATTTAGTCTTGTTATCTAGCTTATCTATTCCTGATAGTCTGAATGTCTAAAGATAAGGATAGGGAGCATAAAGATCATCACCCTTCGGGGTTTAAAAAGTGTGATAGGTGTGCGCAGAAAATGTCTCTCACAGACAGCCACACCAGTTGCTTGTATTGCCTTGGTGAAGCCCATTTAGAGGAACCCTGCATGTTTTGTCATGCATCTAGTACTAGAGTTTTAAATGAAAGAAAGAGGAAACTCGTTGATAGGGGTCTCATGACCAGTTCCTTCCAGGAACAGCTGGAACTTGGTCAGGCAGCTACAAAATCCTCTAAGAAAAAATCTTCGGCCCTGGCTTCGCAGCCGACTAAAAAGACTAAAGTGTCGGAGCCAAGAAGTTCTGGTTCCAACTCAGCTTCACCTATTTCAGTGCCGTTGGTCTCCTCGACTCTGAGACAACCTTCGGTACTGAAAATTTTACCTGAAATTGAGGTAGTGTCTCCCACTTTGAGATCTCCTATTTGGGAGAGAAGGAGATCTCCTTCTGTCTCCACCAGATCCTCCAGGACTCTATCTGATGAGGACATCGAGCAGGTGGTGAAGAGGTTGCTTTTGGATCCAGCTCTGGCAAGAAAATTTGCCCCTGTGGACCCAAAGGTTTTGGAGCCAGCCCCCTTACCGACAACTGTTCCTCCTCCAACTGCTTTGCTCTCAGAGCCTATTGTTTCAGGTTCTTTTGTCTTGAACCCGTCAGCTCTGGAGATTCAACCTGCTTCCTCTGAGCCAATTACTCTATCCTCGATGGCTCAGTCTGAAGCTGAGGGATCTAGGAGCCAATGCTCTTGTGTCGACTCTGAGGGGGGCAGTCACCCTGGGTTCTCATTGGAACTGACCCTCCCTCTTGGAGCCTCAGCTTGACTCAGCTCGGCTCTCACTTCTGCTTTGGAGCCATTCCCCCTTGCTAGGAGTCAACCATCCATCCCCTCACAGTGGAGGTCTTCTTTGGAGAGAGGGGGGAGGCTTTCAAAGCTATAGAGAAGGCTTTATCCTCTGCTAAAGCCATTCCATTGGAACCTGTCTCACCAGCAGCAGGCAGCAACCTCTTCCCCCCACCACCCCCACAGCATAGGGAGCCAGAGGCCCAAGTAGCCCCCATTGGAGGTGCCCCCTCTTCCGAGACATCCCCACATTATCCCACTGGTGAGCTCCCATGGAAGAGGCTGTGTAAGAGGAAGCATGTTGACTCACCTAAGTCTGTCACCTCAGACACTGATTTAGAGGAATCAGAAGGGTCCCCTAGATCCCCCTCTGAGGATGTCTCTTTTTCTGACATCCTAGAAATCCTTAGACAGAGGGGTGACTAGAAGACCTCTAACCCTACTGCGGATGAATCAGTGTATCTGGAGGCCTTTGGTTCCCCACCTTCTACCTCCTGGGTGACACCGCCTTATGACCAACTCTTGGGGGACATATCGCAGAAAGCCTGGACCTCTCCAGAGTCAGTGGAGCCTGTCCCGAGGAGGCCAAATAAGTTCATGACAGCACCTGAGGACAAGACTTTTCTTAGTAAGGGAGTTCCCGTTGATGCTATGGTGGTAGCAGCGGCCACCAAGAAGGAGTTATCCGAGACATCTTCTAATATCCATCCTCCTAACAAGGAGTCCAGGACGATAGATATGTACGGGAAGCGTACTTTTTCTTCAGTGGCATTTATACTGAGATTGCTGATTTACCTCACTCATTTTACCCATCTTCAGTGGGATCTCCTGAAAGAGTTGGGAGACACCATCCAGGGTTCATTAGCTCTGGGTTCCATAGATAAGGTTTCTGCGCAGCTCTCCACCCTTACTTCCATAGCTAACTCCTCCATGAGGCTGATCTCATACATGGCACATGGAGCAAGTAGGGCAGCCGCAGCAGGAATATCCCTCAGGAGACATTCGTGGATGAGTCTTTGTAATTTTATGGAGTCCTTCAAGTCTTCCTTCACTAACATCCCCTTTGATGGTTCATCTCTTTTTGTACCCCAAGTGAAAGAGACTTTGACTAGGTGCAAGCAGGAAGGGAAAACCTTATCTGCTTTCAGAGTCCATTTCTCTCTCCCATCTAGACCCTATTCCAAGGGTAATACGGTAGGGAAAATGTGGTTCCGTAAATCCCAAAAAGGTTTCCCTCAGGCACAAGGTCAACCCTCCCCCAGAGACAGGGGGAGGATATAATGGAAGACGCTGCCCTTGCAGCAGAGGAGGTCCGCAGTATCAGGGAGACAGAGAAACCTTCTCTGATTGTCCCTTCCATCACCCCTGAGAGTTTGCCCGACTGTCCATCGCTGGAGGCAGTCAGGGGTTGTCTATCGCTGTACCCAAGCTCCTGGCTAACCATCTCCCAAGATTGTTGGGTACACACCATAATATCCAGAGGTTACCTGATCCCCTTTGTTTCCATACCCTCAACAAACTGGTCTCTACCAGATGTACCACCCATCCAACTAGACCGGGCAACATCAAAGGTCATTTCTTTACTGCAAGAAAGAGTCATCCAAGAAGTCCCCGCACAGAAAATCGGATCTGGAACTTACTCTCGATTCTTTTTAGTTCCAAAAAAGACAGGACTGAAGATCATTCCTAGATCTCAGCAGGCTCAACAAGCATGTAAAGAAATTGAAGTTCCAAATGGTCACTCTGCAGTCGATATTTCCCTTTATCGGGAAAGACAACTAGTTGTGCTCAGTTGATCTCCAGGATGCGTACTACCACATCAAAATGGGCAGGCCCTCCAGGAGACACTTACGCTTCTGGCTGGGAGCCAATCATTTTCAGTTCAGAACACTGCCCTTTGGTCTCACTACAGCCCCCAGAGTGTTTACCAAATGCATGGCAGTGGTAACGGCTCACCTGAGACATCAAGGATTCCAGGGGTTTCCGTACCTAGATGACTGGCTCCTCACTGCTACCACCAAGCATCAACTCATCAAAACTAGGGGCGAGACTCTATCCTTGTGCGCCAATCTAGGCATCACTGTCAACCTAAAAAGTCAGTCTTATCTCCCTCACAGCACATTGTATATTTAGGCTCAGAAATAGACACAACCACCATGTCAGTAAGGCTAACACCGGAAAGAGTAAAGTCTCTATGCACTCAAGTCAGATCCTTGCTAAACAAACAAAAAGTTCAGGCCAGAGTAACCTTCAAGTCCTAGGGACTATGGCTTCCACCATCCTATTAGTTCCTCTTGCTCGTCTACACATGAGGATACTTCAGTGGTTGCTATTTGCCCAATGGTCGGTGCAAGACCTTCTATTGTCTCACCAGATTTTGATAACAAATGCATGCAAGAAGGATCTGACATGGTGGTTGCACACAGAACAACTTATCCTAGGTCGTCTACTTGTTCCCCTCCAAGAGGAAGCAGTTTTGACCATGGACACTTCCCAGATAAGGTGGGGGGGCATCATCTGGGAATGACAGTCCAAGGTACTTGGCAGAACCAGGAGAACCACTTGCACATCAGTGTTCTGGAGATGAGAGCGGTGCTGTATGCATTGCAAGCACTTCACAGCTCCCTTCCCACCGGGAAGATTGCGATTCAGTCAGACATGTCTGTCGTGTGGTACATAAACAAGCAAGGGGGAACCAAGTCTTACCCACTTTGCAGAGAGGCCTTAGGAGTTTGGAAATGGGCAATGGATACTCAACGTTTCCTGATAGCAATGCATATCCCAGGGAAATCCGACGTAATAAAAGACAAACTCAGCCGAGCAATTCTGATGCCTCATGAGTGGTCCCTGTATCCAATGGTTGTGAAGAGATCTTTCACAGATGGGGCCAGCCTTGCTGCAACCTATTTGCCACTCACCTGAACACAAAATGCAGCAGCTACTTTGACCTCATTCCCCATTTGGGGCTGTCACCCAGGGATTCTCTAGTCCACGATTGACCCCGGGACTTCTTTAAGCCTTTCCTCCTTTTCCACTCATCCCAAAGGTAATACAGAAAACAAGACAGTTGAGGAGTTTCTTGTTCCTCATTGCTCCTTACTGGCCTCGACAAGTTTGGTTTCCCTTCCTGTGGCCCTACCATTTGGAGGAACCATGGATTCTGGACCCATCTCCAGATCTCCTGATTAATCAATCAGGACAGTTCCATCCCACCATCCACATCCTCAAATTGACAGCATGGCTGCTCCAGTTCCACGAATAGCCAGGTGTATTCCCCTATCCCCTGCGGTCAAACTCATTTTAATTTCATCCCATAAACCTTCCACTCAGAAACTATACTCCAGCAAATGGAAAAGGTTTTCGTTTTGGTCTATGAACCGGGGCTTAGATCCATATATGGCTCCTATAGAATCTATCTTATCCTTCCTAGCATCAATTTTTCATGAAGGAGCAGCAGCCACTACAGTTAGAGTTCAGTTAGCTGCCTTTTCCAATTTCCATTTTGGCGTCATGGGAAATCCAATCATGCAGCACTCCTTGTGTAAAACTTTCTTAAAAGGAGTTCTTCTTCTCAAGCCTCCAATCAAACAACCATTAGAACCTTGGGACTTAAACTTAGTCCTCTCATCTTTGATGTCTGCACCCTTTGAGCCATCCCCTTCATCACACCTAAAATTGTTGTCATGGAAAACACTATTCTTAATAGCCATAACATCTGCTAGGAGAGTCTCAGAGCTGCAAGCTCTAACTATTCGACCTCCTTACATTATTTTTCACAAGGATAGAGTCTCTCTCAGGACAAACCCTTTCTTTCTTCCCAAGGTATACTCAGAGCAGAATCTGTATACTACTATTGAGATACCTGTGATTTTTCCAAACCACTCTAATAAATCTGAGTATAGACTACACCAGTTAGATATTCACAGAATTCTCAGCTTTTCTTTACATAGGACTAAAGAATTCAGAAAATCAGATCAACATTTTGTTTCCTTTTCCAACAAGAAAAAGGGCTTGACTGTTTCTAAGATTACTCTTTCAAAATGGCTTTCGGATTGCATATCATTTATTTATCAACAAGCTGGCAAACAATTATTCACCAAAGTTAAAGGTAATTCTACTAGTGCTGTAGCTACTTCATATGCCTTTAGATCTAGGCTCCCAATTGATACTATTTGTGCAGCAGCTACTTGGGCAAGACCACATACTTTTGTCACTAATTACAAATTGGATTTGGCCTCCTGGGACAGGTCTTCCTTTGGGTCCACTGTGCTGAAAAGTCTCTTCACTTGAGCCACCCGGGATATAGGTGCTAGGGACACTATCTCATCTAGCAAGAATTACGGTGAGATAGGACTACATAACATAAAGAAGTTATGTACTTACCATAACGTTCCATGTTTGTAGTCCGTCTTGCCTACATTCTTGCTTCCCTCCCTCCAACCCCCTTCCTGTTTTCTGGGGGATCTGGTGGACTATACTGGTGCTGTCTGACCTGGTTCTCTTTTGTTGTCCACCTGGCATGGATTATATTTTATAAATCCTTTGTCTGCATGCAGCTCTGATACTGGTCTTACCTGATAGGTATTTATTGCTTTCTTGCAAACTAGATCTGGGGAATTGCCGTGAGGCACCATGGGATAGGGGCTAGCCTTGAGCCAGTAAAAGCTCTCGAGCTTTAGTATCGGCCGAGTCAGAGCCGAATATTGGCTCTGAACCCATCTAGCAAGAATGTAGGTGAGATGGACTACAAACATGGAACGTTATGGTAAGTACATAACTTCTTTTTTAAGGTTCAATAATACCTTATCTTTATCCTGAAGGGTCTTAAACAAACCAGAAGCAGCTTCCCCAAACAAAAGTCTAGAATCTAGAGGAGCAACCATCAACTTAGCTTTAATATCATGAGGTAGATGTTGAACCCTAAGCCAAGAATACCTCCTCATAACTGAAACAAAAGCAGCAGCCCTAGAAGAGGCATCCACTGCATCATAACTACATTTAATGAAATGATAAACAACTTGAGAGGAAGTCTCTAGCAAAGAAAGAACAGAAGTTTTACCCTCAGAGTCTGAAAAATCATAACTAGGTTGACAGGCCTGAGAAAGAAGAGCCAACACATACCTAGACATATGGGTCTGACAAGTAATAGCCCTAAAAGCTAGGGTAGCAGAAGTGTAAATCTTTTTTCCCAGTCTGTCCATAGTTTTCCTGTCCTCGTCAGAAGGCAATAACTTGGGCAAAGGAAGGAATTCAGATGGTTATCAGAGGCTATGAACACTACAGAGGGGTCAGCAGCAGGACATTTCTATAAAAAAGAACAATCCCCACGAACCCTATAAAACCTATCAGCTTTTTGGGAACAGGGGCAAGAGAATCAGGCACCTGAGAAGCGTTAGAGAAAGCAACCAGTAAAGCAGCCAAGGCAGGAGGAATAGCCACAGGTTTAGGAGAGTGCAACTGCAACAACTCATAGTGCCTCTTATGGAAATTAGAGACCTGACTACAATCACACTTAAAAAAAAATCACCCTAGAGAGTGTGCCTCCAAAGGAAATTTCCTCCCAAGGACCATTTGAATAATAGAGTCCTCCTCTTCTGACCCATAGTCCAAAGGAGAAGGAATTTGAGAAGAATAAGTTAGGGATTCATCAGCAGAATTCTACTCATCCTCAGAAGAATTCTGGTCTCTAGGCCTTTTAAGAAGAATAGAGGACCAAGGAGGAGCATGAACTGAAACCCCTTGAGGAGGCTTTAAGGGCATTAAAACAGAAAATAACCCCAGAGTAAAATCCTGACACTTACTTTGTGGATCCCTTGGAATAGAAGAAACATGTTTAATGTTATGTTTCTTTTTTTAAAGGAACCTCCTGAGAAGGCTCAGATCCAGGATGACAGTTGAGAACCATAGCAGGAACGTCTTCCCCAACTAAAAACTGAGGAACTCCCCTAGGCCCCTCAGAAAAAAAAAACAACCATGGTTGCCTCTGAACATCTGAGATGGATTTCTGCAAAGCCTCTTCGGATGTGCTACCAGCTGGATCCTCACCAGAATCCAACATGGTCACAGCAGAGAAATCTGACAACACAGCCGGGCAAGCCCCTAGGTTTGTAATGACCTTGGGAGAAACACCTAGCAGAGGCAGCACAGTGGAAGATTCCGGAGTTGTACCTTTTTCACCTTCTTCTTCCCTAATGGCTGACTCTCAGGGTGGGAGATTCCTTCCATAGTGTCTTCAGCGATTAGCTTAAGATGGTGAATCTCAAGATACAAGGAAAAGAAAGAAAGTCTTCTGTGAAGGGTATTTGAAACAAATGCCTGACAAATACAGCAAGTCATATGGTCATGAGAAGCACCTAAGCAAAAAAGACACTTATTGTGGCAGTCCCTATGAGGAATCTGTCGCCTGCACTGGCATTTACCCTTCCTGGATGACATTAACCCAAGGAACACAGAACACAAGAAAAAAAACAAAATCTCCAGTGGAGCACTTAACTTGCAAAAACAGCAAACGGGCATAGGAAGTCACTGAAAAATGGAAATCTGTTCATCTGGCAGAAAATGGATGCAGATAAATGATACAGTCAGACTGGTGGCAAAGAAGTTCTGTTTTTGATAGGTCTTAATGTCACACTTATGTCCTATGTTATGCAGGGAGCGTATGGTGACATTCAGCGTACCTTTTAAATTCAGAAGTCTTTGGAAGACTGGCCAGACATCACGGCAAGTAATCCCATATAGTTAAGAACACTGCAGCAGTGACTGTAAGGACATCAAACCTTGCACTTTGTAATTATGAGGTTAGCAATTTAACCATTATACCAACCAGCAACCCATAAATATATCATCCTTTCACAGGTAAATTCTGGGCAACTAATCAATCAATCTGCTGACTATTACAAGCTTAACCAATAGCCAGAGGTCAGAAAACAACATCCACCTTGTATTTGTGAGATAAATACCTTAATAACTATGCCAACTCTAGATTAAAAACATTATTTATACCTCAGACCGTAATGATTTTGGCTTTACATAATGGTGTTTAATATTTGGTTAGTCAGTTTTTTTCTAATATTTGTTAACTTTGAGTAAAAACTAAATGAAAACTCCAGCCAAGCTAGAACTTCCACTGAGTGACCTCTCAAACCTCTTGTATCAGAGGCACATGGGATACATGCAAATGACTCCTATGAACATTGGGTGATTCAGCTATATAGCAGTTCTGAATGCCCATGACTTATTTCTTTTTAAGTTGTTCCAATGGACAATTTCAGGCCAATAAAGCTAAACCCCACTAGCTGTGGGTATGCATATTTTAGCCTTGTTATGACCTCATCACCACAGCACAAGCAGAGTGCTTGACTAAGCATAAAAAACACTGAAGAAATATCAGCTATAAGAAATATCAATAAGCAAGCCAATGATCCATGATATAATGGGAAAAAAACTTTTGCTCAAGGAAGCTGTAAATTTATCAGTGCTAAAATGACTCAAAAAAGCACTATACATTTTGGCTATCCAGAAAGATAGAACTAAAAGCAGTACACATTTTCAAATCAAGCTTGTTTGCACACACACACACACACACACACATATATATATATATATATATATATATATATATATATATATATATACACACATATGGATTAATTGTGAATACTCAAAATTTTAAAACATCGAACCTCTGAATAACGAAGACCAGAGGATCGAAGTTTTGAAATCCTGAACCAAGAAAAAATAAACCTTCAAAAGGTAAAAACTACTAATTTCACATCTTTGTAGGAGGGCAAGCCTCCCCTGCACTCTCCACACCCCCTGCTACTTAAATAAACTAACTCTGAGATCACACTACAATAAAGAGAATAGTCAAGTTGCCACTCCACACTGTACGGTGATCTCCATTGAAAAGGTTTGAGATTTCTAAACTTCGATCCTCTGGTTTTCTTTATACAGAGGTTTGATGTTTTGAAATTTTGAGTATCCAAATTGCACTGATACACACACACACACACACACACACACACACACACACACACACACACACACACACACACACACACACACACAGACAAAATAATTAATGCAAAAAATATTTTTTTTTCAAAAGCATTCATTATAAAGGAAGCTGAAATTGTAGGGGGTCTAGTATATGACAACAGAATGCTATGCGTAATCAAAAGTTAAGCAAAGCACATCTGTTCCCTAAGAACTAACAAATGAGTATTCTGCCCTATGTCTATCACAGGATATTTTGTCCTCAGTTGTAATATGCAAGTGATCCATAGGCAGTAGGTAATAGGCAGATATACATATTTGCATGTATTTATGTAAGAGTTTGCCTTACGTTTCTCCAGTCAGATCTGAACGTCTGCACTGCCCTGTTAAGTGTTTCTGTTAGACATGGGTCCTCTTCATTTACCATTATCTTAGCAATAAATGCTACAGAATGCTGCTCAAGCTACTGCAGAAGTCAGTATGCACATGCTGGACAGTTTGCTGATCTCCATAAAAATGGGCATACTTAAGTGCTTGTTAGCAATTTCTGATGTTGGCTTTTTTTTTGTTTTACTTTTGATGATTCTGTGAGAAACTTAGTAAAATTTAAATAATAAAAAGTGGCATTTTTGCCATCTTCAAATTTAGGACACGTTAATCCTTGTCACTTTCATTGTTGGCAGCAATAACAATTATTTTATTCATTGATTATCTGTACCATGATTCACTGGTGAGTCCTGAGATGAATCAATCCATAGCCCCTTTTTGCACATAGGGTGTCACTTCAACAATGACAATCATCTAGGGCCAAGATTTACACTGCCAGATGGCTAGCCCTGCCACAGTAGTTCTTCCACACCACATACTGACACCAATTTCTAATTTAGAGGGTCCAATCCACCTGCAGCATCTCTTTGGAATGTGAGAGGAAAGTGGTGTTCCCAGAGGGAATCCACATGAACACAGATAGGACATGCAGACACCACACAAAAGGTACCCCAGCCGAAAATCAAACCAGGGAACCTTTTGCTGAGGCAACGCTATCTGCTCCACCACTGTGCCACCTGTCAATAATCCACTCCTAAACTCAGAAAGCTGTTCAGAAAAAAAATATACATGAAGCAACTGACTGCTGGAGTTTCTATCATTTATGTCTTAAACTCATCTTTTTTTCAGTGCCAAAAGAAAAGCATTTTTCTTCAAAGGAAGTGTCAATATAACAGAGGTTATGATGGTGCCAGGATCAGTTGAAGGTTAGGATTTTCCAGATTGTGATTTCCTTATCTGTTTCCTTGAATGATATGCTCAATATGGCTTTACAGAATGTGTTTTTAAAGCTTAATAGTTAAACATCTGTACTATGGCAATTCAATGGAATTGATTTCTGAGGAGCATTGCCTTAATACTGTTGACATTTGCTTCAGCAAGAAAAATGACACTAGTACAGCATTCTTCCTATATGATCTTGATGATTTTCATGAGACATTATTAGTGTTTCCACTTTGGATTCCTTAAATGATTTTAATGAATCACCTGGCTTTCACATCCAGCAATAAGGGAAGTGGCAATAGCTGAACTGTAATCCTACATGTTGATGTCTTTCAGTCTTGATGCGACAGTGTTCGAAAGGAAGCAGTAGCCCACTTGGCCATTCACTGAATCTCATTGGTTATATCTACTGTTATAGAGAGATGACTACAGTTGCAGGGGAAGCATAGAAAACAGATGAAAAGGGAAAGCAAGGAGAACATATGGTGAGCAACTAAGGAATGAACAGAATAGAGGTTGAGAAGGTGGGGTAAATAAGTTTTGTGAGATAGGTGCCATTTTGCAAGCATAAAGAGTAGGTAAGTTGGGGGAAAGGAGGAAAGTAAAAGAAAGGTAAGAGGGTTAGGGTAGATAGCAGAGGAAGGCAGATAAGACTGAAAGGGTGTATACCAACACAATGGTGGACACAATGATGAAGGAGATATCAGTCAAACACAGGAGAGACAATGGAGATGGAGGATCATACAACCATCAGGGGTGAACATTGACAGAAAACAGCACTTATTTTATTTACATTTATTTATGTTTCTTTGCAAATAAAGTGATGTACTAAAACAGGGCAGTATAAATCTAAACTGAAACAACCGGTAATACCAGCAATGATAGATAACTAATTTTTGTATAATGTAAAGATTTTTTAATTGCAAGAATAGCATTTTTGACTATTTTTAGTGGCACTGAACAAATTAGTCACTAACAAAATGTGTTTTGCACTAGTCATCCCATAGATGGTTATTTCTAGTAGACATTATTTTTTTCTTTTAATATCCCAAGGCAAAGAATATGGATAAATATGCTTTTTCCATAAAGGCGCAGATTTATTGATTTAATGTATTTAGAAAACATTTATTAAAATAAGATGTGACTTCATCTGGAGGAAACATAAAAAGGGATGACTCTCAACAAGTGGAAAGTACCAGTTTTTGAGAGACATTTATGTAAATCATATGGTATAGTATTACTTTATAGATGAGTATATTTAAAAATAGCTAATTATCAAAATGTTGAAACTCACAACAGTGAAACCTAAATACTGGCAGTTTATAATAATGACACCTCAAAAACAGAACTCACAATACCTACAAAAACATCCCAAACCCACATTAACTTAATTTCACAAAAAGACAACAGTCTACTTTTGATATCAGTTTGTAGTCAAAACAAACAAACAAAAAAGACCCCATGAATATCATGAGGCATAGTTTGTTTGAACAGTGGTAGTGTTATGGGCATTTTTTTTCTAAGGTAAGGTGCAGTGTTAGAGTTAGGGATAGCACACATTAGTAAGGTGGGCAGCGGGCTTCAAATGAGTAAAGTCATGTGGCTCTTTAGCACTTATAAAAATACAAAAATGTTTTACAGCCATCTATCATATGCAGGGATGGCACATGGAAGCAGTGAGCAGGATTATTACCTCACAGCAAAAGGATCTCTCGTTTGGTTCTCATCTTGGATACTCACTTTGCAGAGTTTACATATGTTTTTCCAGGTACTACAGTTTCCTCCCACATCCCAAAGTCAAACAATAGGTGGATTGGTGATTAGAAATTGTTCACTGGTGTGTGTGAGTGTGTGTGTGTGTGTGTGTGTGTGTGTGTGTGTGTGTGTGTGTGTGTGTGTGTGTGTGTGTGTGTGTGTGTGTGTGTGTGTTTGTGATACAGAAGAAAGGTTTGGCAATCTACTACTCTTTCTACTTGCCTTGTAAAATGTATGGATGATGATGGCTGTTTCGGGGATCACTATAAGTACTAAATGTAACTGATAGCATTGGCTGGATGCATACCATATACAGATTCATTTGGCATTGCATAGTGTGCTACAAATCAAACAGCTTCATTACTGCACAGTATGAACTATGTAACTTAATCTATGTTGAACTACACACAGCACTAAGAATTAACTCTGCAAATCTTATAAAGCTAATGGTAGCACATTCCCTAAATGCATTTTAATTTGACAAAAGTGAGAAATAACATCTAAAGTCTTGAAATCATTTTTCAGATAACCCGACTTAAAATTGATAGAAACCCATTTGCCAAAGGATTTCGTGACTCTGGTCGCAACAGGTAAGACAACTAAATGGATGCTATATTATTTAGAACCTATACTTTATACAAATACTATGAGCCTGATGTTTAATTGAGTGAAAAATTAAAAAATCACATTTTGATAAGTTGCCTAAATGCCTGAATGAGACCAAAGTAAGACAGTTTATGCTAATTTCTAATAAACATGATAATTAGAAGGATGCAGCTATAAAGACTCAGAACTAATTCATCCATTCATAATTGCAGATAATTTTATGTTAAGATACAGCAAAAATTTGTTTTTCAAAATCCTATTATTTTTCTTTACAGCAAAATTCTTCTCTTCTATAAGTGATAGGGATAAAATATTTAGCCATAAGTGCACAATATGCAGGACCACGTATATGCATTGTTTCCCAGCTGTGGCAGTCTTGTGAGCCACCTACACAACTATGAAATGCTTCCATTCTGAGGACTTATTGGACCTCACAGCATTTCCATAATTTGGTTTATTAGGAGGTCAAGCTATTGTAAAACCAGACTCCATGGGTAAAAATGTTAAAACAGTATGACCTGCAGTCTCATATTAGTATTATTAGTAGTAAAGATTAGTTTAACAGCATACACATGTATGTATATGTGCATGCACACCCACTCATGCACACACACACACACACACACACACACACACACACACACACACACACACACACACACACACACACACACACACTCACACACCACTGAGTTTAGATACTGCCTAAATATGAGTACGTGAGTACCCCCACCAATATCACACAACTCAGAAATCAAAAGAAACCAATAAATAAATAAAAAAACAGTGTATGGAAAAAACACTTCCTTTATTCGACCAGATGAATTCAGTTAAGTGCTTTTTCCGTAGTTTACATTACAGGACTTCCTCAGAACTAAAATACAATCCTAAGATCACACTTAAAATAGTCATACCAATTAATAATCAACCAATAGAAATTTTCAAGACACAACCCCAAGCTTAACCCTTAAAATGCTGAAGTTTCAACAGACAAGAACTACTAGTGAATTCATTTAGCCCTGGATATACAAAAGCATTAAAACGCAATTGCCATTTCAGTTCACAAAGTTCAAGATGCTCTGGTAAAATTCTTCCTTGAGGGTCTGGTATTAACTGCTGTATAACTAAAAAACAAAATTCATGCCGATTACACTCAGGTATATGTTTACTCAGGGCATTAGTTTGCTTTCCTTTTTTAATTTTTAATTTTTCTTTTAACCTGATAAAGATAATGGTATGGTTATAATGGAAATGGTTGATTATGTTAATCTCATAAATACATTATTAAAGGATGGTACATATTGTGATGTGTCTAAAAATGAAATCAACATTGCCTTTGATAAAATTGACATGCAACTTAATGACATGTTATATCAGGGTCAAATGAACTTGGATGGATATAATTTTGTTAAAAATGACCATCCCAGGATAGCAGGTATTTTTGGAATACTTAAGCTCCATAAGGATATAAATAACCCACCCTTTAGACCCATTGTGAACGGCAATAGATGTAAAACCTTTTTTATTGCCAAGCTAGTGGATGATTATTTGAAGAAAGGGTTAGGTGGCTTGAAACTTATTTGCATGGATTCCCGGGATTTGTTGGGCAATCTAAATAGTGTACATTTTACCCATTGCATGTTTTTTGTCACTATAGATGTGCAAAATCGTTTCTCTGTCATTTCTCATGTGACTGGACTTAATTAGTTGAAAGAACAGTTGGCTGTTACTAATACATTCAAGCAGGATACAATCAATTTGATTGTAGCTTTGATGGAAATTGTGCTCAACAACAATTTCATTTACTTTGAAGGTCAGTATTTCAGGCAAGAGGTTGATATAGGTATGGGGGCACCTTGTGCCCCTAACTACGCCAATTTTGTGATGTCCCATTGGGAAACTGAATTTGTTGTTCAAAGTAAATTTTTTCAAGATATTGCCTTCTACACAAGGTTTCTTGATGATTTGCTTTTGGTGTGGACAGGCTCCGAGGGCCAGTTAATGGAATTTCTTGAATATATAAACAGGTCAACTACATTCTTAAAGTTTATGCATTGTATAAACTAATTTATGATTTCCTATCTGGACATTGAGTTATCAGTAAATTCTACTGACAATAGGATTAAATCCAAAATATATCGTAAACCCCCCTTCTCCCATTCCTATTTGGACTTTACCAGCTGCCATCCTTATCATCAAAAAAAATCGGTGGTGAAAGGGCAGCTGGTATGGGCAGCATGCATGGTGTCTGACGAAGGTGATTTTTTAAAGGAAATTGAATATATTTTGAGTATGTTCAGGAAAAGAGGATATCCTGAAAGGATGCTCAATAGTATTAGTAAAGAGGTTATTCTAAAGAGACAGAATGGTGTATTTAGACCAGTTTTGGACTATGAACAAAGTCGAGTGACTGATTCAATTGAGAATGGAGTAATTGTAAAGTTAGATAACATCAGTAAAAAGAAAAAAGACGGGCACTCTTTCATTACAGTATTCAATAAGGATAGTAATACTGTAATGAATATTATACTTAAAAGTTGGACTTTTTTTGCTTTGGAACATACTGTATGGGGCTTGTTGGGAGTAAGCCTCAATATAGTGTTTTGAAAAGACAGATCTTTAAAAACTTATTGGAGTCTACTAATATGGTACATTTGTGTAAATGTAGGCCACCTAGTAATTTTAAATGTGGAATGTGTACATTTTGTTTATATATCCTCATTACAGGTGCCAAATTTAAATTTTTGGATTTTAGACTAACTATTAATGGACATTTTAACTGTCAGTCCACTAATATAGTATATTTAGCAAAGTGCATGACATGTCCAGTGTTCTATATTGGAAAGACATCTCAGCATTTACATGATAGGATGTATTAACATCTCACAGACATTAAAAAAGGAAAGTAAACTAATACCCTGAGTAAACATATAATTGAGTGTCTTCTTCTTCTTTTGGCTTTTCCCGGTTAGGGGTCGCCACAGCAGATCACCTGTCCGCTCATGATTGGCAGTGGAGTTTTTATGGTGTCACGTGGGTTTCCTCCGGCTGCTCTGGTTTCCTTCCACATCCCAAAGACATGCTGTAGGTGGATTGGACACACTAAATTGGTCCTAGTGCATGTGTGTGTGTGTGTGTGTATGTGTGTGTGTGTGTGCGTGTGCGTGTGTGTGTGTGTGTGTGTGTGTGTGTGTGTGTGTGTGTGTGTGTGCGCCTTCTGTGGAAGGTTGGATGCTGGGCTGGCAATTCGTAATGGGTGTGAATTTTGTTTTTTAGTTATACAGCAGTTAATACCAGACCCTCAAGGAAGAATTTTACCAGAGCATCTTAAACTTTGTAAACTGAAATGGCAATTGTGTTTTAATGCTTTTGTATATCCAGGGTTAAATGAATTCACTAGTATTTCTTGTCTGTTGAAACTTCAGAATTTTAAGGGTTAATCTTGGAGTTGTGTCTTGAAAATTTCTGTTGGTTGATTATTAATTGGTATGGCTATTTTAAGTGCAATCTTAGCATTGTATTTTAGTTCTGAGGAAGTCCCGTGATGTAAACTAGGGATGAAAGCGCTTAACTGAATTCATCTGTTTGAATAAAGGAAGTGTTTTTTACCATCCACTGTTTTTTATTTATTTATCCCCACCAATATAGTAACAGCAGTATGCTTACCATAAGCTAGTTTGTCCAGGGTTATAAATGCAAGTGACTCCCTTTCCTTCAAATCACGTCAATACTATTCTGGATTCATTTAAGAAATGATTATCCTTTTCATTAAAATAATGGAATTTTAATTTATATTTCTTTTAGTTCTCCTGCTGTATAACACATTGTCCTTGTGACATGGTGGTTTTCTGATTGGACATAATGACTCCCACCCACTGCAGCTCTTATGCTTCCCACAGGATCCAGTGTATTTCAGTTTATCCTGAGACTGTTCTTGCAGCTTATGCCTGTGCTGTATCATGTCTGGGAGTCATAGTTCTGCTTAAAAAGCTGCCTTTGGTAGACACTTTCACTCCGTACTACCAGCACTAGTTGAGCCACATTCTTGAAGTTAATGACTTTTTGGTTTGCATGCTTCCGAACAAGTTTGAGTTACTTGATGAGTATGATCCACCTTGGCTCATCTACTCAGAGAAGCTAACTTAGCAAAGGGAAATATGAGTTTTGTAAATATGCATGGGATAGTTGTTATGCAGTCAAGTACTTTTGTTTACAAGTAATGCAAATACAAGTATGCTCAAACTTATGTATTTATATGTTATTTTAACTAATTCATAGTGGATGTCAGTCAAAGTCTTACATGGCTTGGCTTTACTGTTGTTAACTTTACTTGTTTGTTCCCTGTTGAGTTTTTAGCACCTCCTTTCCTTCTGTAGAAAAAAGAAGGGAAGAAATGTCAGGCTGATTCACTGACAAAAACAAGAGTACACATAAGCAATATGGCACTCTTTAATGATATTACATTTTGTTCACTAAATCCCTTGACAGAGTAGTTTTGTGGAGAACACAAGAAAAATTTCACAAACTGAGGATTATACAATTATTTCATAAGAGAAATTGAGAAGACATGTATAATGTGAATTTATAAACAGGTATTAAAAATATTCACCTTTTCTCCCCCAAAGTACATTTAATGCAGAGTTGAATATCTATAAATGCTGTTTCACCAAAGTATGATTGTTACAATCTGAATGTATAAAGACTGACATTAAAATGACAACAGAGTGTTTGAAATCCATCCAAAAAATACTTCATTACAAATGCAGACATATTTCCTGTATAGCATCTTGGGCCATGACAGCCTATGTTGTTGAAACCAATATGTAGCTTTCTGATCACTGCTAGTTCAGAAAGCTACCCAAAAATCCAACTAAATAATATGAAAAAAAATAATTGTAATTATAAACTCCTTCCCAGATCACATTCAGGGCAAACTAGCTGAATTCATTCTAAGCAGGTCTAGGCGAACAACCTTTTATACACTACTAAAAATACATAAGCCAGGGAACCCATGGAAGTGAACAGTGTCAGGCAAAGGAACTCTGAAGTTGTACAGAAAATTATTACGCCATTAGTAGGTGAAACAGACAGCTTTATTTCATTTGCTGGTACAGTAAAAGGTATTATATCACTCTTTCCTTTTGTACAGCCTGATGATCAGGAAACTTTCAGCATACATTGTTTCTTACAACATGATAGATGATTTTAACTAATATGCATGTTTTTCAAATAAAAAAAACCCTAGCAAGCTAATCAGTTAATTTTCCTTAAATAATTTCAAACATCCAGCAGATGTTCCCTCATCCTTACTTTGACAGGGTGTGGATACAAGCACATTGGCTGTAGAACACATCCACTTCCAAAGACTCCTTTATTCCTATTGCTTTCCAATTTCTGCACACTCTCAAGTGCTGTTGTTTTTCTCATGTCACAAGTGGCTATCAGAAGTATATGTACCCCATCAGAATATACCTTTTAGAGCTGCATATCATGGCATAACTGTTCCTCCAGATAGATGCAGTAGTTGTTATCCTGGGTGTACATTTCATCTTGTAGCAAACTCTGGGCACTGTACTGAACTGCTCATGGTAACTACAGCATCTGGGTATAACTATATAACTATGTGGTGCTTGCTCAAGGAGGAATCTTACAGCAGAATAGCAGATGCATGCCCTATCTCATGTGTGTATATTTTTGTAGAATCACTGACACAAGGTCTGCACGATAGTGCAATCCTTAGCAGTGGCAGTTTTTACCATTGTATATTTACACAAACTTTCTTCATATCAAGTACATTTTGCTGCATTATAACCAGTAAAACACTATCCAGTCCACACCGAGTTTAAAATACAAGTAGTTAATTTTTAGTCACTTCACCTACTGATTGGGTTAATGAGTACCACTGGCTTTGTTTTGTTTTTTAATGTCATCTCTCTGTTACATAGACTTTAAAATGATGTCAGTACTGTCCTTATCCCCAGGAAAGTCACATCTTCAGTAAGATGGTGGTACAGACAGCACAAAAGGATTAGCAGTGTTAATGTGCTTGTATATGGGCACCTCACAATATAAAGAACTCCCAGCATGGCCAGAAGCACAATAGTTCCATAAAGAAAACTAAAAGCTTTATGACTCATTTTGCATGGTGACATTGGTCACAAACTATGATACTTGTCTATTAATGCAGTTTAGAGAATTTTCGGGTATACATCTTGAATCCTTGAAGCCATCAGCAGTACTAGCATCAGTGCTGCTAACACAGACTCTTCCTGCTAAGCCTTTTACAGACCACTGTAAGTTCAAAAAAGGAGCGTTTGTATATAATGAGTGTCTGAAATCTCAGACTATACTTTGACTTTCTATTCTTTTGACTTTATAAGTGCAAAGGTTCCCTGAGTCTGCCTGCTGTAGAACACCTATTAAAGCATTTAGTGTAAGTCAGTGGGCCAGCACCTCTGAAAAAGAATAAATTCTTTTCCCTTGGCATTTTGATGAGTAGGTAGTAATGTTATGAATGGCAAGTAGATGGTCGAACTGAACTACAGAAATATGCAGATGTTGTCCTCTCAGTTTTTTCAGTGTTCCCTTTAAGTGGTCATTAATATTCTCAGAAATGATTTATGCAAAAGACCATATGTAACTACTGAAGCAAGAAGTATGTGTCTCTACCAAGGAAATATTTGTGAACTTTGGAATGGACAAACCATACCGACCTTGGGATATATGCTGGCTTACCTTTCGAGAACATCACACAACAGGTATCCTAATGATTTTAGGTCTGTAGACATGAAAGCTAAGGGATAATGTTTAGAACAGCTAGTTGATCATTATTACCTTGTAGTTTCTATCAACCTCGCATCTGAACGCTGCTACTTCTGTACATTAGTTGTCTTATCCAAGTCAACTTCCTGAGTTTCATGACAGAAAGTATTTTATTTTAATGAAGACTGAAAAAAAATTTAGTTTTATGGCCTTCATGAGACTAGCACACTTCTCAC
Organism: Protopterus annectens; assembly: GCF_019279795.1. NCBI lineage: Eukaryota > Metazoa > Chordata > Ceratodontiformes > Protopteridae > Protopterus > Protopterus annectens. Next base: position 1,245,361,632 of record NC_056725.1, read on the forward strand.
CATGCTGGCAGTTCTTTATATTATGAATATTGAGGGCCCCTGGGGACTGACCCAATTTATTTAGAAATCAAAAGACTGGTATGCATTATTGATATATCACCCACAAAACTCAGAGAAATACACTGGCTTTTGTTTTTTCTGTTTGACAAAGGAGCTAGAATTGTAGAGAGATTGGACAAGAAGGTCTACACCTCACCCACTTTACATCACTGAACTATCATACACCAATGATTTGTTATCATAGAACAATTCTGCAGCAGAAGATGTATGCCTTGCTTGCAACTCTGGCATCAAAATAAGGTCACTGTTATTGTTTTTACAGCTCAGAAAAGAAGTAGACACATCTTGCTGTAACTATGATATAGCCAATGCATCTCTGAGGGCTTTAGCTATGAACATAGTTTATAGGGCAATGCCTAGTTGAGATTTTAGCCTGATCCCTTAGGTTACATAGCTGCTTTGTCAGCTGCACCAGTTAGTAAGGAGAATGTTGTGGTGAACCAATAAAACAACTGCTCAAACAAATAGGGAAGAAAGGAAAGGCCACAACAAACATGAAGAAATTCTTTCAATTAGGTATCTTCTGATTGTAAAACAAGTGTATAACCACCATAAGGACCATTCATCAGTGGCAGATTAGCAAGCTGTCTAGAGTCTACATCAGTTCAGGAGCCTATCTTTTTAAGTATTTCAACCTCAAGCATATTTAGATTGCAGACTTCCAGTGTATGTACTACTGACATTCCAGGGTGAGTATTTTTTCTTTTGTATGTGCAAAAATGCTTTCATGACATATTAATACCAAGAACAATTCCTAACAGGGTGGATTCAGTTTCAGACCTTAGCAGCAGCTTGAACATTACAGTTAGTATGTCCAAATCTAACACTTTCATATCACGCAGTTTCTAGAATCTCTTCTATACATTTTAAGTAACAAAGTATTACTCTGTCTTGATGAGATGCCAGTGGTCTCTTTTATGGTGGAGTTCATACAGAAAATGAAAGTAACAGCATGCCAGTATCTAAAGATCCCATAATGCATACTGAGTCTATTTTTCTAGACTGCTTATAAGGAAAAATAAAACAAACACTCCTCAAAAACATGTTGTGATCAGGTCTCTAACCAGCTGGACCAGATGATGCAAGTATTTCCTGCAGCAGTAAAATTTTTCAGTTAGATGGGCTACCTTGATAAACTTTCAAAATGTCTCAATCACATCCTAGCGTAGTAAGTGATGCTTCTAGTTTTAATTCATGGGCATACTATAAAAATGTTTATGCAGTGGACACTTAGATATAAATAGAAACAGACCCTCTAAATTTTCATATTTTTCAAGCTGACAAAGGTGGTCTTTGGAACAATGTTCTTGGAGGGCTATCCTGATATAGCTAAAGATACTGCAAGGTTAAAAGGCTATTGTCATAAAAGTTAACAATATGAAAACATGAGTGAGGGAAGAATTTTGAGAGGCCTTTGAGAAAAAGGCCCCAACAAACCATTCACCACATCCCATAAGAAGACAGGACCTCACTCAGGATGAGATAAACAAGACTCGGGAAATACTGACCACTACTCTAAAACTGCAGGAAGTAAAAATAATGTTCTTAACAACTCTCTAACTTTGTGGCCTTGCCATATTATTATGATGCAGTGCCTGCAATCTCAGGAGAATTTCAGATAATTATAGTAGCTAAAGTCACAGTAGTGATCACAGGTCAATGTAGTGGAATGCCTGCAGACATCAAAGGGATCCAAATTGAGATGTTTAAGGCTCTGGGCATGGGTAAGCTGTATGTTTAATACCCCTGTTCACTCTCATTTGAAATGTGGAACAGCACCACTGGCAAAATATGGGGATTAAAAGAGGCATGCTAACTAAAGGAAGAACACACTCATCGACTTCACTAGAAGAAGTCTACACAAAAATGCTGGTGGATGTTAGCTAGCATTCAAACCTTTGATTAAAGAAGCACAATGTGGATTCTTTGCAGATGCCAGACAGTCCGTCTGCCTTTCCTGGGCTTTCTCATGTCTATGCTTTTGAGGCTATTATGGCTAAGGTTACCTGCACATCCAATGATACTGACTATTCAGTTAAGACAGTAGGGAAAGGAGAACCTAGACTGGCCTTATCTGAGGATGAGAGACATATCCACTATTAGCTCTGGAGGACCTCCCTAGCTTGCACATGGAGGTTAGACACGTGGCTTCTAGTCCAAATACCATACATCTAGGCACTCCTAGAAAATTTTTTCGAAAAACTAATCACATTTCTAAACTTTCTACTCCTACCAATCAGAAAGCTAATAAAGAAGACTGGTTCAATTATGCTCAATGGTTTTTCTCAAGGTCCGTTTAAAGAAAATTAGTCCTTTCAGTATTCATAGCATTCTTCTTTTTCTCCACTTCTACTCCTTTAAAGAGGAAAAGACTTCCCTGTTTTTCTGTGGAAGAAGGATTGTCAGATTCTGACAAAGAAGGGTCAGATTATGCCTGTCAGATTCCTTAACCCAGTGGATTTGAATCTGAACAGATAACACTTTATCCTCAGATTTCTCTGAGGAGATTTCCTCTTTGGACACTGTTGCTAAATGAATGACTTCTTTAAATGGGGAGTAAAAAGGTTTCTGACTCCCCAAAAAGATAATATGTGCTTCTGAATATGGATACTATTAAGCCTGTTGTTATCCCTGTAGCTCTGAATGCACTAGAAGATGCCTTTACAGTAGCTTCATTGTCTCCAGATTCCCAGCCTTCAGCCCCTAAAAAAGCCAGATAGGTATTACACAATTCCTGATACCTTTACAAAGTTCTCACTGCTGTCCCAGATATCATTTCACTGACTTCTGACAGAGGTACAAGAACGTTTCCCTCATCTAATCCCATTCACAATGATACGGACAGCAGAGTCCTTGAAAGGTATTTCAAAAAGGTGTATAATTCTGCTACCTTAGCTTTTACTGCTATTAATGGCCAAACTCACTTGACCAAGTTCCTTCTACCTATTTTGTGTGCTATGAAACAATCTTTGTCAAGTCTTCTTAATTTTGATGTTAGATTTAATTGACTAGATATGCTTAGTTCTACTTCTCAGGTAGCTAAGCACACTATTGTATATGGCTACAATGCTGTGGATGCTGCCTCTAGAGCAGTTGCTACTAACGCTGTTAAGAGAAGGCATGCTTGGTTAAGATTTCAGTCCTTCCCTGAGGATGTTAAAGCTCAACTAATTATTACTTCACAAGAAATTATCTGATAATGCTTCTGCTGAAGATTACAAAAAGATAGTAAAAAGGGGAAAATCTAAGGAGGAAGTTAAACAGCTTTTGTTATCTCTGGTTCCCAAATTTTAAAGGAGTTATCCATTCAACCCTGACCCCCTTTTTGGTAAATTTTACAAATCAAGTCAGCAGAAATCTTATAAAGAACACTTTAAAATCAAATGGTAAGGAAAATCCAAAAGAAAGCCTAATGGAGCTCAGAGATCCAATGGTTAAAAAAAAAACTTCTGACTGTACTTGCCAGTTACTCTCTCTCTCTCTCTCTCACTGTCTCTTCACCCAGGCCTTCCACAGATAATTTGCAGGGAACCTTTCTGTTTGCCTTCATGCCTTGCAAACTATAACCAAAGATACTGGGTACTAAATATTATAGAACATGGTTACAAAATCCATTTGGCATCCTTCCCCCCTATCCCAGGAATCCTTCAGACCACAAAGAATCATCTTTATCTCATTACCCTAATTATTTCAGGTTTACTCCTTTAAGGGATCATCCATGGATCAGTGGGGCAAAGGGTTTTACTCGAGAATTTTTCTTATACCCTGGAAAGAAGGCACTTGGAGTCCCATTTTAAATCTATCCAGAAAACACTTCTATGCAGATTCTAAATTTCAAAATGTCGACACTTCAAACATTTGTAACCCCTTCTTTCCCTACAAAACCTTTTGCTCAATCCAGATCTAAAAGATGTTTATACGCATATTCCCATTCACTAGAACTACAGATAATTTATAAAATTCTTTGTTTACAGATTACATTATCAGTTTACTTCTTTGCCCGTTGGACTGTCTATCAGTCCTGTAGTCTTTACAATATCCCTTTCTCCAGTAATAGCTTACTGCAGACAAGGCATTCATATTTTTCCACATCTGGAGGATTCCCTGATCTCAACTTCAACCAGTCAAGAAGCTTTAACATTAGGGTTCACAATTAATCATTTTTACCACTGTTGATAACCAGAAAAAGTCATCCCTGCGTCTGACTCACAGACTGGTTTTCCTGGTATGTATTTTAGACATTTACCTGATGACTGCTTTCTTCCTCCTGAAAGGATGCATACATATCCCCAGTACTTCCTCAAGTTTTCTCTACTGAAAATGTCCACTGCAAGAGAATTTTTAAGAGCTTTACATTTCATGGCCTGTTCTATCCTGATGATTCCTCAAGCTAGACTTTACATGAAAATGATTCAATCAATCTTCCAGTTTGTTTGCACTCAACAAGTCTCATCCACTTTCTCGCCCAATCTCAGTTCTCAACTTTGCAAAGAAGGAACTCATTTGTTGGGCCAAACAAGTTCTGCACAACATAGGAGCCCCTTTCTGCCTTTCCAGCCCATCATATACAGTGGCCACACATGATGAAAACTTTACCTGGGGTGCTGTGTAGTTGGACTTTCTAGGTAATCAAACATCAATAAATGTCAATAAATAAATAATTAATAAATAAATACAACACAGGTACAAACTCATCAATGTGAAAGAGACAAGTGCTGTTGTCACTGGCCTAGAACAAGGTCTTATCCCCTGAGCAGACTGGCTATGATTGCCCGGTACACAGCAATATAATAATTTATTCTTTCAGGCCACTTACATTCCTTCAAACCAGAATTCACTGGTAGATTCCCTGATGAATACTAGGACAGACCCTCACAAGTGGATGCTGTACTGAGATGTCTTACTGCATGTAGTCCACCAGAGGGAAATTCCTCAACTCTATCTGTCTGCCTCCAAACTCGACAGACAGCTGAAACAGTTCTGATCTAGGACACCTTACAAACAGGCCTCAAATAAAGATGCCTTTTTAATTTCCTGGACAAAGAGCCAGAGAATGTGTAAAGAATAAATAACCATTTGTAAATGAAAGAATTGTGGAAAATAATCATAACTATCTGATAATGCACAAAATCAAAAATCTTTAGTCTCTTAGAGTTCGAAAGACCATTTATAGACAAGTAATACTTAGTTGTTGTGTGGGACCTCACCTACATTTATTATCTTTAAACATTAACTTGAAATATTGTTTCTGGCAGAAGTAACCTTGTCAGACAGAGATATATATAATGAAAGCAGACTTCCTTTTTATAGAAATCAACTTAATGATTTGTAAGTCAACTGTCAAAGGATTCATTTATCCTTTAACTTTTTATTCATCTGACCAATAGTATAATTAAATTCTGGTTTGCTGCAGAGACAAGATAAAGCAAAAGAATTACTTAACATTATGAACAAAAGCTATGGCATATAAACATAATGTACTGCCCATATATATTTTCATGAAATGCACTGTCAGAGATGCTGGGTGCGCAGATTGGTCTAACGAGGGGGGTGATTTTTCTGAGCTATGATACAGAATCAGAATTGCCTAGACATGGTAAGACCTTGCTGTATCTAGTAATGTGGCTGCCAAAAAAGCAACTACTAGAAAATGGAAATCAAAATCTAAACCAACTATACAAGAAGTAGTGGATATAGTAACAGACATAAAACAACTGGAAATGAGATCTTTAGAAAAGGGTAGGAACAAACTACATAGGAAAATGGGAATTGTGGGAAGAATACATACAAGGGAGGAATGAGGTTTAAGAGGTGGCAGGACCTAAATGAGCTATGTAATTTTTGAAAAAGACCGGGTAGAGAATAAGTGATGTATAATGTTTGCAACTGGGAGTGTGTCAGTATGGATTGTGATATAAAATGCTTGCATCTAGGATTGTGTCACTGTGGTTTGTTTTCATTTGTATGACTGTATGATTGCCTATGTAGTAAGTGGTGGTTTAATAAAGATTTTTCTTGTTTATAAAAAAAGAAAAGAAGGGCAGGAATTGAACAATTTATGTAATGTTGCTTAAGTTTTATGACATATAGCAATATATGGAAAGTAAAATGTTTGTTATGGTAATTATAGTGTGATTACTTTTATTGTAAATTTGCCTGTTTCACAAGTGATAATTCAGTAAAAGTGTTTGGAATAAAAAAAGAAATCTACTTGCATCATTAACGTCTGCATATACTGTAATATCCAAATTTAATTCCATCTAGTCAGTCAGACCAAAACAACAAATACTCATATGAGTGAGTAGTGCTGTAAATAAGAGTGACCACTGATATGAGCAAATGTTGTTCTTAACTTTATTTTAGCTGGCTGCCTTTTGTATGAGATGTGCTGCAGTGGGGTGAGGAAATTTGCCCTTACTCTTCTGCTGTATCTCTAGTAGGGGGTGTGGGGGTGCAGGGGACTTGCCTCCCCCAACAAAAAAAATAGTTTTGCTATTTGTATTTTTCAATCATTATAGATTTTAATTTAAAATGATCTCTGTTTCTGTGTTCACTCTTCCAAGCATTCGATATTTGATGAGGCACTCATACATATCTATATTTAACTCTACACACACACACACACACACACACATATATATATATATATATATATATATATATATATATATATAGGGTCTATATTATATCCTCGAACACTTAAAAAAGCGAATGCTGATTGATCGAACTTATTTTCGTGAAACTGCAAAATATCGAAGCAGCAGAAACTCAAATTTTTTCCCAGGGAAAGAATTCAGTTGTCTGTTTCTGTTGCTTCGGTATTTTCAGTGTTATGGTGGAAAGTTACTGGTCGGATTCAGGTAAGTGTGCGATTGTGTGGATGTGAGTGTTAGGATGATTTAGATGAGTTAGGGTTAGGGCTCAGGTTAGGTGTGTGTGCGATTGAGTGGACATGAGGGTTAGGGCAGATTTAAGTGAGTTAGGCTTAGGGAGGGGGTAAGGTGAGTGTGCGATAGTGATGGATCTTAGGGTTAAGGTTTGGGTTAAGGTAAGTGGGTAGTTAGTGGTGTGTGCATAGTTTAGTGTAGGGTTAGGTATCAGATGTTAGGTGTATGTGTGTGGATTTTTGTTTGTTTGGTGTGCTTGTGTTGTGTGTATGTGTTTTGGATCAGCGATTTTTTTCCCAGGGAAAAAAATCGCTGATCTGACAGTTCGAGATTGTAAGCTTTCGCTTAAATTAGGTCGATCAATCAGTGTTCGCTTTTGTAAGCGTTCAATGATATAATATAGACCCTATATATATATATATATATATATATATATATATACACACATATATATATATACACACATATATATATATATATATATATATACACACATATATATATATATATATATATATATATATATATATATATATATGTGTGTGTGACAATTGGGGAGAGATGGGCAAAGGCTGCCACCCTAGTCAAATAGAATTTGATATATAATTCTGGCATTTTTAAATAAATGTAAAATACAGGCATGTTTTCTTAAGTATAAAAGAATACTGTGAAATGTGGAACTACAAAATAGGTGGCAACATTGTACTCTATTGGCCCAGTGAAGCATGTTGTGACCCTTTCATGTTAGAATTCGGCTCAAGTGTGTCTGGATGAAGGTTTCATGCCCATTGTTTTAAGGCTAAAGTTTTTGACCAGAATTTAGATGTGGAATGTGCATTATTGCTCTGGTTTCTGTTAGAGAATACATGTGAAATGACTTAATTGTTGTAAGTTTCTGAGCAGGTGTTAGATTGCTAAATAATGCAGTTTGTGACCTGAGAACTCCAGACTAAGTGTCAAAATTGATGTAATTTGGGAGGGCCTTAGAGACATGTTTGTTAGTAATGTTTAAATACGATTTCTCACAAGAGACTGAGGGCATTTTGATCTTGGATATCTAACTCAGCACTCTGCCTAAGCTCACATGTAAGTTTCTAGCACTGTGATTTCTTGTAGGAATAGTTAAAGCTAGTAAAGATTAATTAGGTATTTTTCTTTGAAATCAGACCTGTCCTACTGTATTATTTTAAGTTTCTGTGTGATCTCTGAACTCTTAGATATATCTGTGGTGTAGTAGTTTTTTCTTGTGTTTTAATTATTTATCATTAAATATTTTTTAAAACCGTCTACCTGTGACTAGTTTATGTAGAGATAAAGTATGCTTTAGAGTACATTATATATTTATAGAGTTTACTGTCTAAGCCCTTCCAATAAGCCTAAACTGAATAGTGACATTACCATTGGATAATAATATTGCACAGTAATAACTGGACACCCTTTTAAGGGTCTTTTAGTAGCTGATATCATTAGCTGATTGGTCTGGGTAGAGGGGCACAGCTGGAGAATCTGTTTCAGCCTTTCCCAGGAGTGTCTGTGAAGTTGTATAAATACTTATCTCAAAGTGTATGTGTGTTGTGTCAGCTGCTTGGGCAGGGACACGAAGCACTGGTTGGACAGAGAGGGTATTGGAGGTTTTAGTTTGCCCAGCTAGGCTGAGACCTGGACCCTATAGCTGTGCCAGTGGGGAGTCTTACTGGGGACCTGGTGAGCAAGGGAACAACCAGCCCCAGACTGACTGGTATTTTCTCTGTGCACTTAAGGGAAATTGTACTTTACTGTGTGTATTAGTTATCCTTTCCTCCTTCTAGGAGATGACCTCCCTGGTATTAGTGGTGAGAATTGAGGCTCCTTGATTTCTGGGCCAGGGCACGGTAATCCCAATATATATATATATATATATATATATATATATATATATATATATATATATATATATATATGTGTGTCTGTGTGTGTATGCGTGTGTGTTATAGTCAAACTATAGCTACACTAAACTTTCTGTTCCTATTTGGATTGCTTGGGTATTTACATATTTCTCTTTGTTAGACTAACTTGATGCAAAATGTCACCCTATTTTCTATTCTTTTCTCTCTGTGTCAGTACTTTCAGCCTAAACCTTTCTTTGAAACCATATTGGATCTTTGTTCTTCCTTTGAGGACCCAGATTGAAGGCTGCAACCCTGTCTTTATGGTCAACTGTTGGTGTCTAGATGGGCCTATATCTGTATCAATGAAAGGGTAAAGCTTTTTACTAAGGATCTTCATAGCCATTCCAATAAATTATATTTCAGAGTCTAGGGTCATCTTCTAGAACATCTTAGCTGGTGGTTATGCCTTTAGTAGTACCAAATACTGTGTACTTTCACAAATATTACCACATATAATAATTTTAGGAGCAGAGCTTTATTTGTCAGAGCCTATTTCTGAAATGTTGCCTAGATTTCCTTTTTTAGAGTTATATCTTACTTTACTCTTGTACAGTTCCCCCAATACATTGTAGAACGATTAGACAACAATTGAATGAGGTTGATTTTTGCATCCACTGAAAGCTAAGCTCTTATGTAAGAAAGTATAAATGTTCACTGCATAATCCACTGTTGCAGTATCTTCTCATAAGGAACTTCTGCAGCAGAAGGCTCAATGTCCAACCCAAGAGCTTGGAGGCTAGGTGGATGCCCCTACATCTGTGATATAAGAGCAGAAATGGGGGGGGGGGACAGGGATAACTGCCCTAGGCTCAAGCTGTGGGAAGTTATAGGTAGGTGCTGATGATGTGAGAGTGCAGTACCTGCATTGAGTTATAAACCAGGAATGACAATGCGGTTTTCATAGTCATGGGTGAAGCACTGAACTGAAGTGCTCATTGAGTGACTGTGTGTAACTGCATTAAGCTGCCTGTGGCAAGCCATTTGCTATAGTTACAGGCAGGAGTGCAGCTGAGTTTTATTTTTTGTTGGTCCACAACTTTAAGTCAAAAAGAGCATTTCACTTTAGGAAATTGCAAAGGTCAGCTGATCACTTAGCTATGATTCTGAATAAGAGGGGCATTCACCTGAATCATATTCATTTCTGTGCATAGCTGCACTTCTTTAAAACATCAGTGCTTGTAACTCCTGCCATTTGTTTTGGCTTCCAGACTGGCAGATAAGTACCCCATTTGGGAAAATCTTTTTACATCTTTTCTGCATGCTTTTATGTGTAGGAGTTTTCCAATGTCAGGGACACTGCATGCTAAAGGTTAGTGGACAATAATTGCATAACCTCTGGAAAGTGAATTCCCCACAAAGACTTTCACAGTCTGTGTGTAAATCACAGTGCTGTATCAAATGAGTATGCTGATCCACAAAAAAGACAATGAATACAATAAGATTATCTGATGTAGTCAGGGTGTAAATAAAACTGTACATCAGGACACATTTAACCAGAGTCTACATTAATGGATAAACAGTATTCCTGCACAGAGTGATATCTGCTAAATAAACTTTTTAAGTCTTCACATCAGTTACGAATAGATCTTTTTAAGAAACGTTTCTTTAAAGCAGGAGTTCGGATTTTATAAAGGCCACCAAAACCACTTAGAGACAAATGCAGAATAATATCATAATTCATTTCATGAGTAATTCATCAATCTTTGCTTCCTGGATTTTCTTTCTGACTTGTCCTTCATCAGAGGCTCATCACCATTACTATATTTCTGTTAGAGAACAGACTTCAAGAGCTGCAAAAGGTATTCCTTTATTGCATAATCACAGATAGGTTCATAGGTAAGTACTAGATTAGCTGCCCTTGTGGGCCATTTTAAGCCTTGCCAGTTTCCCTTTTGGTGGTCAAAGTAACCTATCCCGTTTGGTTATAGACTGGCCTTAGTCATCCTATGGCCAATAATTATATATTACTCCTAGTGAGAATGACTAGGGTCATATCATAAATAATTTGAGGGGATCCATGTATGGGATAAAGCAATTAGGAGCTGTCTCTGTCCATAAGCAGTACGGGGGGGGGGCAGTCCTGGGATACATTTACTGTTTCCTATCCAAAGATCCCATAGATCTAATTTATACTTGAATATGGAGAGGGATGAACTTTGTCTTAAGTGGCTAGGGAGTCTGTTCCACAGCAGCAGTATCCTCTGCAAGATATACCTGTCTCTCCAAACTATTCTGTTGATGTTGCAGAAGAGTTTTAGATCTCTATACTGAGTAATTCTGATGTCATTTGATTTGTTGATGAGCAGCAAATCCATCAGTAATGGGTTGGAGGACACCTAGTATGCCAAACACAGGTCACCTCTTAGCGGTCTCTAGGATATGGAGTATAGTGGCAGGGTTTTGAGACCTATATCATTTTAGTAAGGTATCTATATAGGCATTCCAGTTATTGCATGTGTCTGAACAGATACATGCCAAAAGAGGCATTATATTCAATGACTGGCCTAATGGTTGAGTAAAGTGGGGCAATGGCTTCCCTGGATCTAGCCGCAATCCCTTTGTTTATAAGTTGTGCAATATAGAAGAACTTTCTTACAATGATAGATGCATATTGGTCAAAATTTAGGTCACTGTCCACAACATTTCCATAATCCTGAACAACCGGGTCAGCTATTAGGAGCATTTTGTCAATGTGGAAGTTCTCTGGGGTAGATGGCTTCCCAAAGAATATAATAATGCATTTTTTTGACATTTAATTTCAGTCCATGATTGATTACTAGCTTGCAGTCATCTGCAAACTTAGCCAGCCAGAGCCCTTTGTATTGGCAGTTACTTCAGCAAAGTAGATGCCAATCAGGAGAGGTCTCAGCACAAAACCCTGGAGACTAGTCTCTATGTGGAGGTAACTTCCCCTATTTTGATTATCTGTGTCCTATGTGTGAGACAGATAACAATCCAGTGGGTGACATATTGGTTTATTTGGCTTTTGTATGATCCCTGATTGGGACATTGTGTGAAAAGCTTTCACCAGGTCAAGGTATGTGGTATGTACTATTTTGCCTTCATCCATTGCTTTGGTAACCTTTTCAAAAGAAATGACTAGGTTGAATAAGGATGACCTGCTTTTGATGAGTCTAAACTGTGATTCCAGAGTTTGGGGGTTCTCTTTGTCCTGATTGATTAATTCCATGATAAGTCTTTCCGTGGCTTTGCATATGAGGCTGGTCAGACTTATGGGTCTGTAATAGCCTGAGTCTGTGGAACGTCCTCTCGTATGCAGGGGAATGACTATAGCTGTTCTCCAATTGATTGGTACAAATCCTGTAATGAGGCTGAGAATGAACAATGTTGTTAGAGGTGTGGCTAAATCATGCTTCATGCTATTTAAGATGCATCCATGGATATTGTTAGGACCCATCAATACAGTACTTTTAGCTTTTGATAGCATTTTTAGGACTTGGTCTTCTGTGATAGCTGAAGGCAAACCAGTTTCAGATATAACTTCAGGAACAGATGGAGAGAAGAAAGGGGTAAAATTAGAGCTGAATTTATAAGCAAATAATTTCGCTATAGCTTCATTCTCAGTGCAGATAGCATTATTCACAATCAGCTCAGGACATTGCTGTGTTGTGTTTTTGAGATTATGATCGTAACTATAAATTCTTTCTGATTCTGTTTGGCTTGGGTAGCTATTTTAATCTCAAACCTGGCTTTTGTGGATTTTATTAAGCTCCTGAGTTGTTTGTTTATGTCAGTGACAAGGGCTCTAACATTCTATGCATTGCTCTTCTGACTTTCGGTCAAAATTCTTTTCCTTTTATTATAAAGCCTGTTGATATTATGGTTCCACCATATGTGATGATTTCTTAACCATCATAACTCATCTATGGAATGTTCTGTTTATGGGAATAGTCTTCCAGACCCTAAGCCTTTTCTTTAAATTATTGCTGATGTCATCTCTTTCCTGGGAAGTAGCAGACAAGCTGTGAGTCAGATAGGGCATTAATTTATTGCACTACGTGGACTTTTTCTGATTATGTGGACATAATCACAAAAGACAGAGAAAGGCAATGCTTTCACTCAGGCCTCATCTAAATTCTCATATGTGTTAAACAGTATTCTTCCAGTCTGATTAGGAGGAAATGATTGCTGGGAAATGTACATACAGATGAAAGCTGTTCATGCATTATGCCATATACAAATGCCTCTTTTGAAGGTTTAGTCATAAACTGAACATTTGTAGCTGTACTATAGTATCGTGATGAGTCTTTTTGCAGAACAATTTAGTGGAGGAAGTTATTCAGGCATTATCTTGTATCAGAACAAGTGATTTTGAAACTGTTTAAAATAACTGATTTTGTACTACATGAAAACTATCAAATCAAGTCCTATTTAAAAATATATAAAGAAAAATAATATGTTGCACCAAAGGGAAAAGGATAAAAAATCCTTTTCTGAAACATTACATTCTCACAAGCTATTTTATAGTAATTATTATGTTTCCTTTAAGTGTCCTCTGGTGGGATGCATTGAGTAGAACAGAAATTTATATGGTGAGAACAGGGTTTGCTTTCTTAGCTATGCCCTAATGACTGACCCTATAAAACATTTTAACTCAGGGACATACACAACTATTCCCCTCTGAAACTTTATGAGGAAAAGCAAACTGTTTGTTAAATAAACACAGCCATTTGACACTGCTGGCCAGGGGGTGTTAAATGGGAAATGGGGACAGGGTCTGAGAGCATCTTGTGTAAATTATCACTTAGGTTATACCCTCCGGGAGGTGGCTTTTATCTCAGTGCTAATATGTAGAGGACAGTCTTCATTACTAAAGAAACTGGAATCATTTTTGGTGCCTAAAATCCACCTAATAAAGATTTTATTATGTTTTCCTGTTTAAGGACTACAATCCCTCATTAAAAGCAGTGTGAAAGCAATTATATTAGAAGAAAACATTTGGAACCTAGAATTAGCTCATACTTCATGTCCCTTATTAGCAGATATTTATTGGTTAATTTTGCATCCATGCAGAGCATTTGATGTATTTTATGCACAAGATTTAGTGCAGTTGTAGACTTTACTATGTTCTAACCAGTAAGAAAGTGTAACTCACAGTGACAGAGGTGTGCTCTCTTTGTACGCATACACATGTATATTTTAATTTATTTATAGGTTCGTCCAGGCCCATGCATAATTACACTTGAATGGCGATCAGTTTTACCATGTGTCTCATCCATTTTTCTGTCCTCAGTAATATACCTTTTGTCACAACATGCTATAGAATATGGACAGAAAAACGATATAGTAAACATTAAATTCCTCACCTGAAAAGAAATTATTTTTTTATTGTTCAGAGAACTTGTGTGACTGATTGAGTAAGCATGTCTGTGGATCATCTGTTGAATGAAAACCATTGCAAAGCAAACTAGATTTGATCACCTTTTCAAGCTAATTTCTGAAAAGTGCCGCAGAAGATGCTGACTTTCTTGCATGCTTTTCTAGTAATTTGTGCACTTCACATTATTCACCTTTCACACTATTGCATGTTTTCTGCGTTAATGACTCACATCATGAAAATACTAACATGAGAATAATCTTAAATGGAAATACTTGCTTTTAAAATAATTTAAATGCATTAATACTGAACGCTGCTCAAAGTTTTTAGTTAACCTCTTTGCATGTGTTTTTAGATTCACTTATGCTAACATCCATGAATGGAGAATGCTGGTTTCTCATTCGCTAACTTATTGTGGATTTTTACAGTCACTGTCTCACAGAGGACTTACTTATGGCATCGTTTATCAGGTAATTGTAATACATGCAAAGGTGGCTTGTTTGTCAAGATTGTACTATATTAATGGCACTGACTGCTTAACAACACATGACAGCAAGCTACATGGTAGCATATAAACTACTGGAAAATGTCACAAAATGTATTATTAAGTGTAATGTCTCTTTATATTTCTAAATTTTGTATTGTTTCCAACATTTGCGTCTAAATGCAGAGTTTTACATCTACATTACAATAGTTTCTTACAAAATAAATAACACCTGAAAATAGCACAGATTGTGTACGTGAATATTAGAATGATATAGGCTGGCTTCATTAATGTCTACAGCAAGTGTACACGATTTGTATTCAAGAACATCCCTACCACATTTTTTGTGCTTTCTGTTCACTCTGAATGACTATGCTAAGTGTACATGTAGTCTGTACTTTGTGGTAACCTTTATGAATCCCCTTGATATTTAAGGCTATAAGAAAATCAGTAGGAAAACTAAAATTAGGAGGAAGAAGGTGTGAGTTTTGCTTGTGTTGTCTGTTTACTCAGAACAGTGTGCACTTAATGCAGGTGTTGAATCCCAGGGACAGTGTATTTTTTAACACTGAACCTTGAAATAAACAGCTGTTTTATTTCACAGTTTAGATATTTATAATACCCTGAAGAAGTAAATTACTTGATTTTTTTTCCAGAATGGGTCTAGAAGCCTTAGTAGAATCCTATGCATTCTGGAGACCATCCTTACGGACACTGACATTTGAGGACATCCCTAGCATCTCCAAACAAGGTACTTATTCAATTGTTTTTTCCGAAATTATAGTGGACATTAATTTGTAGTACATTCTCATGCAACGAGTATAAATAACATTTCAAATTTCATACGTGTGCATGTATATATGTATGCATGTATGTACATATGCATATTATTTATCACAAAGCTTAATAATTGCATGAAGAAAGTTTGATATTTGGGGAAGTGTCGACATCCTTCATGATGACCACCAGTATGTAAGATATATACCTGTTGGTGTTGCTTTCATTTTCCTTCCCTTTCTATAGCCATAATATTCACTGGTAAAGAGGGTGAAAGGTAGCCATGTCATGTATGCACATATATGTATCTCTCGTCTCCCTCTGTATATCTAGCAGCCTACTCTACCTATGTGAAATATCATTTTGTACAGAATACCTATTATCTTTTTCCTTTTCTTTATAACTTCCGCATATGACATGTGAGACTATATAAAATGCATATGGATCTCTTTGCTTGTCCATATTACATTCTCTCTCTCTCTTTCTCTCTCTCTGTCCTTCATTCTAGGAAACATATGCAAACAGATAACTTTCAAGCTCCTTAGACATTTCATGCAGCATGCAAATAAAGAAATACTTTTATATTTGTTTGTTTAAATGTTTGTTTAGTCATCATTAACACAATAAGACCCACTAGCACCACGTGCCTGTTTTCAGTGAAGACTTGGAAACTTTCATCTAGTTAAATATTTTACTTAGAATTACTCAGTTTACATTCTGACATTTCTAGTATGAAGCACAATTTAAGTTAAGTATTTTTGCCACGGAAAAATGCACAAATCAGAAACATCAGAGGGTGATAGATCCTTTAAAGTTATTATCCATACCTTTTGGTTTCTGCTGCCAGGTGATATTAACTTATCATTTCAAGTCTTATAGGGTATTACTCAAAATAATGTTTTATGAATGACTTGTGTAAGTAAGCAAATTTCTTTAGCTTACTTTCCCAGCCTTAGCACCAGATGTGGTTAATGCACCAGTAGATGTCACTTAGTGCTACTTTGTAGATGATTATCATCCACTGACATGACTGTTATCTTTATATGGTAAACAAAACCATGCTGCAGGTCCTAAAACAAAATTAAAAAGAAATAGAATAACAAACTTTATTACTGTTTCTCTTCAGAAATATTTCTCTGCACACATAAACAAGTTAGAAATACCAGATGTAATTTGATAACTTTATTATAACCATTTCTTGGCTGGCCTTCAGAGTCTTTCCCTCTGTTGTCATATTCATAGGTTCATAGGTTCATACTAGGCTATCTGCCCTAGGGCATTTATAAGCCTAGCCAGAATGTGTTTGGCTTTCGCCACCCATTTTAAATTTATTTTGCTATGCCTTTTTTCGAGGTTAGTATACTGAGCCTCTGTCTAACAGTGACACAGAAGTGATACCGGGGGTAAACCTACGATCTCCCATCCACTCATCAAGATTCCTCTTGAAGAGAGTCAATGAGGGACTCTGCCTAACCTGGACTGGGATTTTATTCCAGAGTGAAGGGAGCCTCTGGGTTATGAATCTGTCCCTCCAGCATGTCCTATTTATTTCAGTGCTGAGGTTCAAGTCTCTCGAGCGCGTAGCTCGATGGGATTTGGAATTTCTGAGGTGCAGCATGTCCATTAATTCTGGGTTGGACATGGCTTTATACGTCAGGCACAGATCGCCTCTGAACAGGCGGTATGCCACTGAGTAGAGCTGGAGTTTCTTTAACCGGGCAGCATATGGCATCTGTTTGAGCCCTTTGATCCTCTTGGTGAGGTACTTTTGGGGTCTTTCCAGTTGCTGCAGGTGTCTGGTAAGGTACATCCCAAAAGGGGCATTGTACTCAATTATGGGCCTGATGAGGGATGAGTAAAGAGGCATGATGACATCCCCTGATCTAGATGTGAATCCCTTCATGATTAGGTGGGCTATATAAAATGTTTTTCTAACCACTTTGGCCACGTGGTTGTCAAATGAGAGATTGCTATCAACTTGGGTCCCCAGGTCCCTAATTACTTCTTCTGTACTTAATGGATTACCACCTATGTGGTAATTTGTGGGCACTTTGTTTTTGCCAAAGTGGATGACTATACACATTTTGGCATTTAGCTTGAAGCCATGGCTCTGGCACAAGTTGTCTGTTTCTATGAGGCCCTTTTGGAGGATGCTTGTGTCGGCTGGAGAGTCGATTATGGCGCCCAGTTTGCAGCCATGTGCGAACTTGGTCAGCCACAGTCCTTCCGTGTTGGCCTGTACCTCCGAGAAATATATACCGAACAAGAGAGGTCCCAGGACTGAGCCTTGTGGGACACCACTTGTAACTGGTTTGGAGTCTGACATGGCTCCAGCAATTCTAACCATGTGGGTTCTGTCCTTGAGCCAGTTTGCAATTCATCTAGTGACATAGGGGTTTATATTTAAGCTGGTGAGCTTATCTATAATGCCTGAGTGGGGTATTGTATCGAAGGCTTTTGCGAGGTCCAGGTTGGCTGTGTGGACTACCTTCCCCTCGTCAATGGCCTTGGTGACTGTTTCAAAGAAATCAACCAGGTTTAAGAGGCAGGATCTGCCCTTAACAAAGCCGAACTGGGTAGGATCCAGTGTCTGTAGGTCCCCAATATCTTTATTTATGAGGTCCATGATGATCCTTTCCATAGCTTTGCAGACCAAGCTAGTCAGGCTTATGGGGCGATAGTTTCCAGGATCCGTTGAAGCACCACCTTTATGGAGAGGGACCACTGTTGCTGTACGCCACTCTTTGGGCACATATCCTGTAGTAAGGCTGAGATTGAACAGTAGTTTTATGTTTGGGTTTAGCTCTTCTTGGAGTTCATGTAGGACGCAGCCCGGGACATTGTCTGGTGCCATTGATGCTGTGTTTTTTGCTTTGGAGAGGGCGGCTCTTACCTGAGCATCTGAAATGTCAGGGGGGCAGCACTCTGCTGGGATAGATATTTGCCCTTTTGGTGGGGAGGGGGGGGGGGTTTGCACTGAACCTGTCAGCTAGGATGTTGGCAATGTCTGTGGGTTCGGTGTATTTTTTGTCATTTTGGACTAATTCTGAGCATATTTGGGAATTCCGACCCAGGTTCCGAACATAACTAAAGAAAGCCTTGTGATTATCCTTAGTGTCCTGTGCAATTTTTCTCTCAAAGCTGGCCTTAGACAATTTTATGTGTACCCGTAGTTTTTTACTAATACTGATCAATGATGCCTTCCCTTTTTGGGATTTTGCTCTATCATTTAGTAGCTTCCTCCTTCTATTGTATAGTTTGTTTATGGCTGGGGTCCACCAGACAGGACGTCTGCCTTTGGAGGATTGGGTCTTGGTTTTATTTGGGATCGCATGATCCATGCATTCCTGAAGGTGTTCATAGAATGCGTTTATAAAGGATTCTGCGGTCTGGGCCGTATTTTCCACAGGCCCGGGGGCTTTGAAGGATTCCACCTCAGTTTTGAGGAGTGTGAAATTTGCTTTAGAGAAGTTTTTCACTGTGGTTTTCTGGGCAGGGGGTGGGGTCGGGATGTGAATATCCAGTGAGATTAGTTTATGGTCTGATCTTACCAGTGAGGGATACACTTCTGGTCTGGAGCATAAAGTCCCCATGTTGGTGATGATCAGGTCCAGTATGTTTTCCCCTCTTGTGGGAGTGGTAACAAGTTGTTCCATAGCATTTGAGTTTATAAATTCTAGGAACCTTTGGGCTAGGGTGTTGGAGCTAGAGTAATGCTTCCAGTCTATGTTTGGGTAGTTGAAGTCACCCAATATAATGGTGTTTGGAGAGACCTTCATATTTTTCAGTGTTCTCAGGAAGGCCGAGTGGGGTTCCTGGGTTTGGGAGGGTGGTCTGTAGCAGGCTATAAACTGGAAGGCAGTTTTACCCACTGTTAGTTGCACATGGATAGTCTCTGATGCTTCGTGCTTTGCCACCAACCTGGAGGTGTGGGTATCTTTGATGAATATCGATACTCCCCCTCCTTTTGTGGTTCGGTCCAAGTTTTGGGGCCAAAAGCATGGTATGAGGTATAACCTGGTAGTGCTGGGGTGCTCTCGGAGCCCTGAACCAGGTTTCTGTTACTGCACAGATATCGATGTTCTCCATGCTAAGGAGAGTTTCGAGTGCGTGCATCTTGAGGTTTAGACTTCTGGCGTTGAGTAGCATTACTCTTAGTTTCTTATCCCTTGTGATACCTATGGAGGTGGGTTTGTCTTTTGAGCCTTGCCTAAAAAGGCACTATGGGGTAGCAAGAGCCTTTGCCAATATCCGAAAGCCCAGGGGTGACAGGTGCAAGCTGTCCCTAGCGAAGCATCGTGGCTTGTCGAGCATATCATCCCAAGCTGACAGGCATTGGATCCCCTTTGAATGACACCAGTACTTAAGCCAATTGTTGAAATTGATCATCTTGTCTTCATATTGTGGCATCATTCTTGGTGAGGTTAAGATGCTACTCAAGGTCAGGGTCATACCGGCCTGGGCTACATGCTCAGAGAGCTCCTTTATGTCTCTTTTCATGTAGTCCAGGGAGGTACGTCTCAGGTCATTCACACCAGCATGGACAATGACTGAGTCATATTTGTACTTGCCTTGGAGTGACCTGAGTTCTTGTGTTATGTGGCGGATCCCAGCGCCCGACAGGCTGCTCACCGTGACCCTCTCCTTGTTCAGCCTGGTGAGCAGGACGTCAGTGTGCCTGACGATAGAGTCACCTATTACAAGTATATCAGGTGTGTTGTTTAGTCTTAAGGGCTGTGACTGTTCGGCACACTGGCTTTGTGAGATATGTGTTGTACGTGTTTTGTTTTGGGGTAGCGGCTGCTTGGGTGTCTGCTTTGGAGGTCTCTGCTGCTTGACAGATCTTTATTTAGAGCCTCCGAGTATGTTTTTGTGTGATTATGTGTTTGGTTTGCTGTCGTGGTAGGTCTATGTGAGACTGGAATTGTAGTGAGTGTGGTTTCCTTCTCCTCCTGACTGGTTATGCCAGTACTGAGTTGAGAGAGCTTAGCCTCCAGTTTGGCTATACGGTTGCATCTCTCACATGTGTTGGAATTTGTTGGGAGGAGGAGAGGGTTGCCTGTGTACATGAGGCAGTTGTAACATTGCCTCAAGATTCCCAGATTCACCAGCTGGACCGGAGAGGAGATTGACAACTGACCTTTGGACATGCTAGAATAATATTGGTAATTCCTTAATAATTGAAAACCAGGGCCAGTGGGGAGTAAGGGTGTAGTGCTTTTAATTTTTAGTGCTGACTTATATAATTGCTTTAGTGAGCAAGTGCCAGGTAACTTAAGTGCAATGTGTTACAGGTAATTTAAATGCAAAAACGACAAACAGTAACTTTCTTTCAAGTGAAACAAGGAAATAAGTACAGTAAGAAATGCAGATATCACTAGTGATCCACAGAAGCGCTGAGAAGCCGCGTATTGGGTGGAATTAGCGTTCCAGGGAAATAACAAGCAAACAAACAACAAGCATATAAACAAAGCTAGATTTAGCAGGCCTGGATCTAGTCTATGCTACAGCAAACAAGGTGTACCAATTTCAGTAAGATACAGTTCAAATATTCAGGCACTATAAACCTTTAACCAGAAATTCCCAGCTCAGAAGGGCAGAGTCCAGCCTCTTCTCCCACAAGAGTGCAGACCACAAACCTTCTTAATATAAAATAACTGGCCTGAAGCCCAAGTGCTTAAACCAGAACTAATACACTTTAAGAATAACAGACACTGGGCTCTCAATCAGCAGTTCCCAACTTAGAAGGATGTAAGCTACCTGTCCTGCCACCACAGTGCATGCCACACACCTTCCTAATGTAAAACAACTGGTCTGAAGCCCAAGTGCTTAATCCAAAAGACTTAGAATGATAGCTACACTTTAATCAAGTTACTACCAAGCAGTAATAAATACAACTGAATACTTTAGAGAATGCCTGGATTAGTGCTCAAGTTACACAAACAAAGCTAGATCCAGCAGGCCCGAATCCAGTCTATGCCACAGCAAACAAGGCGCACCAACTTCAGTAAGAAGCAGTTCAGATATGCATGCACTATAGGCCTTCAACCAGAAATTCCCAGCTCAGAAGGGTAGAGTCCAGCCTCTCCTCCCACAAGAGTGCAGACCACGAACCCTCTTAATGTAAAATAACTGGCCTGAAAGCCCAAGTGCTTAAACCAGAATTAATACACTTTTAGAATACAGACACTGAGCCCTCAATCAGCAGTTCCCAACCTAGAAGGCTGTAAGCTACCTGTTCTGCCACTACAGTGCAGACCACAAACCCTCTCAGTGCAAAACAACTGGTCCGAAGCCCAAGTGTTTAAACCAAAAGGCTTAGAATGAGTTACACCAAGCAGTAATAAATACAATTGGGTACTTTTAAGATGATGCAAAAGTAAAAAAGTAGGTAGAAACACAAGTACAGTAAAAGCAGATGAATTTTTTTTTTCTTTTTTTTTTTCTGAACAAGTGCTGAGATCAAAGAAACAGATTTGAGTGCTGAAACTAGTAAACTGGGTAGTTATAAGAAATAAACTAAGCTAGAAGGCTTCCCTCCAACACAGAAGGGCTTGGGGGCTCAGAAGCCTACAAATAGTCTATACCACTTAACAGGAAAGGCAGGAAACAAGCTTACATTTTTTTTTTGTTTCCCAGATGCTCTCTTTGTACACAGTAGTAGTGCCTGAAATCAGAATATGATCTCACTGCACTCAGTTGAGTGAGCAAATGAGATGGGTCCAGAAGGAGTATCCAAACACAAATTTACAAGAGGGGCGGGCAGTTGCAAGGCCACTAAGATTAACACCAAAACAAAAACAGGGAGGGTGGGTGGGACTAAGGCTTCCCTCCAACACAGAAGGGCTTGGGGGCTCAGAAGCCTACAACTAGTCTATACCACTTAACAGGAAAGGCAGGAAACAAGCTTACATTTTTTTTTTGTTTCCCAGATGCTCTCTTTGTACACAGTAGTAGTGCCTGAAATCAGAATATGATCTCACTGCACTCAGTTGAGTGAGCAAATGAGATGGGCCCAGAAGGAGTATCCAAACACAAATTTACAAGAGGGGCGGGCAGTTGCAAGGCCACTAAGATTAACACCAAAACAAAAACAGGGAGGGTGGGTGGGACTAACTGAAGAGCAGAGTGAAAACTTCCAGTTCAGTTAATATTCCTTCCACACAGTTAAAATCAATTTAAATACTGTATTTTTGAAAAAAAAAGAGCAGATAAAGGTACTTAAATTCTCTTATACGTCCAGTTGAATACAGCAAGTTCTTAGCCGGCCAAAGCTGAGGTTTTAAGCAGAAATTATTTCACACTGTACCACTTAAATAGGCAAGGACAGGAAATCAAAGAATGTGACTACCCCCACACCTGTAATTACTAGCAAATAACAAAATTCAGCAAACACTGACTAACTTCCAGTTCAGTTAATATTCCTTCCACACAGTTAAAATCAATTTAAATACTGTATTTTTTGAAAAAAAAGAGCAGATAAAGGTACTTAAATTCTCTTATACGTCCAGTTGAATACAGCAAGTTCTTAGCCGGCCAAAGCTGAGGTTTTTAAGCAGAAAATATTTCACATTGTACCACTTAAATAGGCAAGGACAGGAAATCAAAGAATGTGACTACCCCCACACCTGTAATTACTAGCAAATAGCAAAATTCAGCAAACACTGACTAACTTCCAGTTCAGTTAATATTCCTTCCACACAGTTAAAATCAATTTAAATACTGTATTTTTTTGAAAAAAAAAGAGCAGATAAAGGTACTTAAATTCTCTTATACGTCCAGTTGAATACAGCAAGTTCTTAACTGGCCAAAGCTGAAGTTTTTAAGCAGAAAATATTTCACACTGTACCACTTAAATAGGCAAGGACAGGAAATCAAAGAATGTGACTACCCCCACACCTGTAATTACTAGCAAATAGCAAAATTCAGCAAACACTGACTAACTTCCAGTTCAGTTAATATTCCTTCCACGCAGTTAAAATCAATTTAAATACTGTATTTTTTTGAAAAAAAAGAGCAGATAAAGGTACTTAAATTCTCTTATACGTCCGGTTGAATACA
This sequence comes from Protopterus annectens, assembly GCF_019279795.1. Taxonomy (NCBI): domain Eukaryota; kingdom Metazoa; phylum Chordata; order Ceratodontiformes; family Protopteridae; genus Protopterus; species Protopterus annectens. The sequence goes on from NC_056725.1 coordinate 1,245,385,167, forward strand.
GCAAGTTCTTAGCCGGCCAAAGCTGAGGTTTTTAAGCAGAAAATATTTCACACTGTACCATTTAAATAGGCAAGGACAGGAAATCAAAGAATGTGACTACCCCCACACCTGTAATTACTAGCAAATAACAAAATTCAGCAAACACTGACTAACTTCCAATTCAGTTAATATTCCTTCCACACAGTTAAAATCAATTTAAATACTGTATTTTTTTTTTTAAAAAAAAGAGCAGATAAAGGTACTTAAATTTTCTTATACGTCCAGTTGAATACAGCAAGTTCTTAGCCGGCCAAAGCTGAGGTTTTTAAGCAGAAAATATTTCACACTGTACCACTTAAATAGGCAAGGACAGGAAATCAAAGAATGTGACTACCCCCACACCTGTAATTACTAGCAAATAACAACATTCAGCAAACACTGACTAATTTCCAGTTCAGTTAATATTCCTTCCACACAGTTAAAATCAATTTAAATACTGTATTTTTTTGAAAAAAAAAGAGCAGATAAAGGTACTTAAATTCTCTTATATGTCCAGTTGAATACAGCAAGTTCTTAGCCGGCCAAAGCTGAGGTTTTTAAGCAGAAAATATTTCACACTGTACCACTTAAATAGGCAAGGACAGGAAATCAAAGAATGTGACTACCCCCACACCTGTAATACTAGCAAATAACAAAATTCAGCAAACACTGACTAACTTCCAGTTCAGTTACTATTCCTTCCACACAGTTAAAATCAGTTTAAATACTGTATTTTTTTTTAAAAAAAAAAGAGCAGATAAAGGTACTTAAATTCTCTTATACGTCCAGTTGAATTCAGCAAGTTCTTAGCCAGCCAAAGCTGAGGTTTTTAAGCAGAAAATATTTCACACTGTACCACTTAAATAGGCAAGGACAGGAAATCAAAGAATGTGACTACCCCCACACCTGTAATTACTAGCAAATAACAAAATTCAGCAAACACTGACTAACTTCCAGTTCAGTTAATATTCCTTTCACACAGTTAAAATCAATTTAAATACTGTATTTTTTTGAAAAAAAAAGAGCAGATAAAGGTACTTAAATTCTCTTATACGTCCAGTTGAATATAGCAAGTTCTTAGCTGGCCAAAGCTGAGGTTTTTAAGCAATCTGGTGAATTTTTTCTGCCTGCAAATCAATTAATGCCTGCTAACTCATTCACTCCACAGATCTGAAATGCTCTCTGATATCTTCCTTGTTAGGAAAATGGTGTCAATCATCTAGAGCACTCAACCTTGCACTTCTAGAATTGTGGATAAAGCAAAAAAAAAAGTTTTTTACATTCCACTGTGTAAAAAGTTAATCTCAGCCACCATTCCCTTGTATGTTCCTTCATGCTCATACTTTTTCCTGGTAATGTGTTGTTGAATATTTTATCTTGCATTTCATTTATTTTTCTATTGAGATACCAATCCTTAGCAACAAATTCTATTATTAAACTAGAGAACTGAGAGACAGAGAGGTTATAATGTGCAGATTTCTGCTAGGCATGCATCTCAACACACTACTAATCTTTTTCCCCTTGCTTTATGACATATTTTAAGATGTTTTTCAAAAGTTAGCTAGTTGTTAACACGTGTAGCTGTACCCTAACATAAATGTACCTTCTCAGTACCTGGGAAACACTACAAATATAGCCATTAGCAGCATTTAACATACCAAATAGCATGGATACACTTTTGTAAGTTTACTGTCAACCATTTAAAGGTACCCATAGTCTTATTTGATTTATATTGTCCTGCACTGCATATTCAATTGATCCTAAAAAAGATATGTAGGTTCATAGGTGAATACTAGGCTAATGGCCCTGGAGCCATGACAAGCCTAGCCCAAGAATATTCCCAGTCATCCTGTTGCTGGATGTAAGTTCCTTGTATCCCTGTCAAGCAAGGCTTTTGAAGTGATCCCCGGGGTGAATTTCCTGTTACCCATCCACTCGTCAAGATTTTTCTTGAAGAGGGCTAGTGAAGTGGTCTGCTTGACATGAATAGGAAGTTTATTCCAGAGTATGGAAAGTATCTAGGTTAGGAACCTGTCCCTCTAGCAGGTTCTGTTTATTGTGGTGATGAGGTTGAGGTCTTTGCAGCGTGTGGTGTGGAGGGATTGAGATTTTATCAGATGAAGCATGTCTAGCTACACTGGGTCAGACATGTCTTTGTATGTCAAGCAGAGATCGCCTCTTAAATAGGGGATATGAGATGGACTATAGCTGGACTTTTTTGAGTCTGTTTGTACAGGGCATATGTTTGAGTCCTAGGATCCTCTTTGTGAGGAGTTTTTGTGTTCTCTCCAGTTGTTGTAGGTGTCTAGTGAGATACATGCCAAATGGGGCATTGTACTTTATAATGGGTCTAATGAGGGATGAGTAGAGAGGGATTATAACTTCTTTCTTCCTGGATGAGAAACTTTCTGTGATGAGTGTGCCACATAGAAGGACTTTCTAACTACAGTGTCAACATGGTTGTCGAAGGAGAGGTTGCTATCTACCTGTGTCCCTAGATCTCTTATCATGCCTTGGGAGTTGAGAGGGCTACTGTCAATGTGGTAGTTCATGAGCACTATGTTTTTCCTGAAGGGAATGACAATGCAGTTTTTAGCATTGAGCTTTAGACCATGGTTCTGGCACCAGTCATTGGTGTCTGTGAGGCCTTTTTGTAGGATGTCTGCATCAGCTTGAGAATCGATAATAGCTCCCAGTTTGCAAGTCATCTGTGAATTTGGTTAACCAGAATTTCTTGGTGTTGGCCTAAACTTCAGAGAAGTAGATACCAAGCAGTAGAGGACCCAGGACAGATCCTTGTGGGACTCCACTTGTAACTGCCTGGTAGTCAGATTTGGAGTCTGCTACTTTCACCATGTGGGTTCTGTCCGTGAGCCAGTTGGCAACCCATCTTATGATGTAGGGGTTAATGCCTAGGATAGTGAGTCTGTCAATGATCCCTGAGTGAGGGATGGTGTCAAAAGCCTTGGCCAGATAGAGGTAGGCTGTATGGACTACCTTGCCTTCATCGACTGCTCTGGTGACAGATTCGAAGAAGTCTTTCAGGTTGAACAGACATAATCTGCTCTTCAAAAACCCAAACTGTGAGAGGTCCAGGGTTTGAAGGTTCCCTATATCCCTATTTATGAGGTCCATAATGATGTGCTCCATGGCCTTACAGATCAGGCTCATCAGGCTGATGGGGCAGTAGTTTCCAGAGTCAGGAGTCGCTCCCACTTTGTGAAGTGAAATGACTGTAGTGGTGCACCATTCGGTGGGAACAAAGCCTGAAATGAGGCTGTGGTTGAACAAAGCACTCAGGTGTGGTACCAGTTCCCTTTGTAATTTATGTAGAACACAGCCAGGTATATTATCAGGTCCCATGGAAGCTGTATTTTTGGCTTTGGATAGTGTGGCTTCTACCTGTGCAGCCATGATATTAGGCATTTGGCATTCCTCGTACATTGGTATGGGCCCTTTAGGGGGTAGGGGGTAAAGTTTGCACTAAACCTGTCTTCCAAGATACTGACAATATCTGTTGGTTCAGTATAAGTGGTGCCATTGTGCAGTAGCTCAGAGTACATCTGCATATTGTTATGCAGACATCTTGACATAACTAAAGAATACCTTGTGGCTATCTTTAACATTTGCTGCAATTTTGTTTTCATAACTAGTTTTGGAGGATTTGATGAGGTTTTTTTCCTGAGGCTTACAAGGGAATTTTTCCAGTCTTGGAACTTTACCCTTTTCTGCAAAAGTTTTTTTCCTTCTGTTGTAGAGTTTGTTAATGGCTTGTACTGTGGAATCATTCTAGGTGATTGTGGTATGTTACTCAGGGCTAGGGTCATACCTGCCTGGGCTACAAGATCTGAGAGCTCCTCCATGTCTCTTTTCATGTAGTCCAGGGAGATATGTCTTAGGTCATTCACACCAATCATGGACAATAACCGAGTCATATTTGTACTTGTTGTGGAGAGCAAGTGCATGCATTATATGGCAAATCCTGGCACTGACAGGCAGCTGACCGTAACTTTCTCCTTATTTAACCTAGTGAGTGGGACGTCAGTGTGCCTTACTATTGAGTCACCTATGACTAGTGTATTGGTTAAACTGTTTTGTTGTAGGGGCTTAGGCTGAGTGGCACACTGTTTATGTGGTCTGTGTGTCTTGGGGGTTGTGTTTGGGTGAGATGGTCACTTGCATTTCTGCCTCGGAGGTCTTTGTTGTTTGGGCAGATTTTTATTGAGAGTCTCCACAAAAGTGGGTGTGTGTTTTGTGTTGCTATGTGAGAGGTGTGGTGGTGTTTGAGCTGGGGAGCTATTTGTTCTATGAGGTGTGATGTATATGTTAACCTTTTTCTCTTGACTGGCTAGCCCAGTCTTGGTTTGAGAGAGTGTGGCCTCTAGTTTGACTATGCATGTGCATCTCTCACAGGTGGATGTATTTGGTGGTAGGAGGAGAAGGTTGTCTGTGTACATGAGCCAAATGCTACATTGCCTTAGGATGCCCAGGTTCGTGATTTTAATATTATCCACATATTTAATAAACCAGTGTCATTTAGGAAATGATATGTCACTGATATAAATTGAGAATAAGAAACAACTCAGTGTAGTACCCTTCAAAATTTCCTACTTGATTGCCAAATATAGGCCTAAAGCCTCTGATATATAGTAATGATACAAGCCAGGTAAATACCTGTTCTGACATGCTATTTTTGTTTTCATTTAGCAAAGCAGTACAGTAATTAGTGTTCAGTGCCATACTAGAATTCAAGAGTAGGATGTTTGCCTGTATCCCATTACTGGTAACTGTCAAGATGCTGTCGCTGAAATATGAACATTTTGTTTCAGCTGAAAAAATTTTACTGTATGCATGTTGCTTCCACTCTGTCATATTAGTTCATTAACCATCTCTTGTGTTGTCTAAACAGCTTCTGTTATGTCATAATTTTCTAACCTCAGTAGCATCAACAGTTCCAGCAAGGTTTGTAATCTTAATATAGAACTTGGAAAGCATCTTTGTCAAGTGCTGTATCTCTACAGCTGCTTGGCTTTTTTTACTATTCTTAGTATATTCTTTTTTCTGCAAAATTGTCTGAATTGCTCCCCCTTTTATTCCCCCTGTAGGGTAAAAGCTATTTAGCTCATTCCATCCCCAGTGGATGTAATAGCTGAGTGTAGAGAGAAGGACAAACTGAATATCCTTTGTATTGTCTTATCCCCACCCCTGTGGCAATCATGTGAGCTCCACTGTATCTACTTTTATGTTGTGATGCACATGCATGCTTCCACTCATGTGCAGCCTTTTAACCAAGTGGCATACCTCTTGCAGTGAGGGTCTGCTAGGTTCTTAATGCTACAGTGATACACGTGCATTCTTGCAGGTGTCACCAATGCAGTGAGCCATGTTGCCTCTCACCACCCCAGAATGGGATAGTTGGTTTTAGTTGTGCACTCTTATCCCCTTCTGCATAGTTTCTCCAATGCCCCTGATGTTAGTCAACCATAGGTCAAATGGAGTGCAGTCAAGGCTTTATCCATCTGTGCCATGGGACTGGGGTACTGCCCTTAGAACAGTGAGCAACTGCAAAATGAGCACTACTGAATGGATTCCAGTAATTTATTACATCTTCACTTCTCTGCACATAAAGCTTTCCAGGCTGATGTACTCTCAGTGTTTTATCATACATGTTGCTTACCTGAACCTTAAGAAACATGCAATAAGCTTATGCTACAATTTACGCTTCAGAATTTTTAAAAAAGTAAACACTTCCATAACCACTGATCAGTGCTAACATCTTTATTTTTCAGCTGCCTTCATCTATAACCTGGTGTCTGATACTGGTATCATATGTACAGTACCCTGTCAGTGAAAAAGTAGTGGTAGCATTGCAAGTATGAAAAATATACCACATTGCATATATGGCCAAAAACAACTAAAGCATGATAACTACACTGCTGCTAATATTATTGCACTTTAGGTTTATATATGACCAGTAGTAGCTGGTGACTTCAAAGCAAGGGGTAGCTGCAGAAAGCAATTGAATGGGTTGGACGAACTGGAATTGGTTAAGGCTATATTATGACAGGCCAGTATTAAGTTACCTGTAATCAAGCAACAGCTGAGGTCAATCATTTTCATTCACAGACTGCCTCAGTACCCACAGCTTCTATCCTTTTTATTGACTAAGTAGACCTTGGATGTCAGACAGCAATCAGCAGGGCTGGGCATTCATTAGATGGAGCTTTAGACAAAGGACTCTATGAAATCATCCACTTCCGCACACTGCCCCCCTGCCCCCCCACCCCAATTTCCCACATCCTGGCCTCCCCACACCATACAGATAGAGTAGTTATGTCTTGCTTTTTCACTGATTGATTTACACTTATTAAGCTAGGGGTCTAGGAGCCACTTAGCTTCAAGAAGCCATGGTGTTCTACATGTTCCGAGGCCAATTTAGAGTTTATATCTCAACCTTTTAACTAAATGATGGCTTGAACAAAAATCATATGCAGGGAAATATTTTTTTTCTTTCAAGGAAGAAATAGGTTCAACCAAAACTTAATGTTCAAAGTTGACAAAATAATAGTTCCCAATAAAATTAGAAGACAAATCTTGTGAGGATATATAAATTATACCTAGCAATAGTGCCTTGCCTTCCTACCTACCCTCCAAAAGATAGTTAACCTTTGTGTGTTGCTCTGGTGTTAGAATGGGTTCAGTGTGAAAGAACATATGGCCACAGGTGTACATTTCAAGTTATTGTTTTTAAACATTTCAGTAGGATGCCTGCTCACCCCTACTCCCAAAATACAGCCAACTTTTGTGTACCACTCTGATGTTACACTGAAATGAAAGTGAAGAAAAAATGATGGGTATAATATAATATACTATAATATAATATAATATAATATATTTGGACTTGTTGCTGTCAGATATTTATATGTGTATATATATATATATATATATATATATATATATATATATACATATATATATATATATATATATATATATATATATATATATATATATATATATAAAATGCCTACTTACCCATACCCTCAAACGGTAGTAATGTCTATACATGTGTAATATACAACTGAGCAGAAAGTGAAAAAAATTATATTACTAATGTTGTCTAACATTTTGCTGCTAGAAATAACTCTATTGCTAGATAAGCTGTAGGGACATTTTGTGTGTAAGTCTGACGTTTGTGAGAAAAGTTAAAGAAATAGTGACCACATTGTCTGCTGCCCCACACAAGCTACAGTTGCCTTCTATGCAGAGTCCTGAGTAGGGCTGGCTTTAGAGTAGGTAGAACTCAGGGCACAGGTTGAAGATGAGCCCCCCACTAAGCCCCTCCCCACTATGCCAGTGACAAAATTCCCTTACACAGCTGTGAATTCTAAGGGACTGAAGCCTGTGCCTGGGGTGGGGTCTAGATGTTTATATGTCCTGTCAGTACCATATCCATCAATAAAACTGTTACTATGTTTTCACACATATGTACATACTGGTTAACACTGCTGCTGAAAAGTGATGTCTACCATAAAATACCCCCCTCCACACACATAATTTGCAGTAACCTGCAGGCAAGTGAGAGGAATGCAAATTCATATACAGCGTAAACTTTGCATACTAGAGGAAACAATACATGAAACTTACACAGAGACAGGGATGATATGCAGACTCCAAACAGAAGAAACCATAGCCAATAACCAAATGAAGGAACCAAGCACTATGTGATGGCAGTGTTATTCACTATATCAATACACAAACCAAAAAACTGTTGAACTAACAAATCCACATGTAGGCGTCCAGGAACACAATAAGAGAATCACTACGTAAAAATAACTGGTATTTAATAGATCCAAATGAAATGTTAGCGCTTTCGGCTAAAACAATATTTAGCCTTCTTCAGACAAACAGCGGAATATAGGATGTCATTGCTTGAAATACAATCGTAAAACCAATTGGAATGAAGTGCATTCATCAATTACATGTTACCATGGTTACCTTAAAACGGAATTGTACAAAATTTATATAAATCTTAAATAAGTACTATATTGAATAAAATAAAACCATGTTAAAATGCCACATCTTAATGTTGATAGATCACTTGTGCCAGCAGGTATATACCCAATTGTGAATTAAAAAATACGTAAAAATTAAATCACAATTGGGTATATACCTGCTGGCACAAGTGATCTATCAACATTAAGATGTGGCATTTTAACATGGTTTTATTTTATTCAATATAGTACTTATTTAAGATTTATATAAATTTTGTACAATTCCGTTTTAAGGTAACCATGGTAACATGTAATTGATGAATGCACTTCATTCCAATTGGTTTTATGATTGTATTTCAAGCAATGACATCCTATATTCCGCTGTTTGTCTGAAGAAGGCTAAATATTGTTTTAGCCGAAAGCGCTAACATTTCATTTGGATCTATTAAATACCAGTTATTTTTACGTAGTGATTCTCTTATTGTGTTCCTGGACGCCTACATGTGGATTTATTCACTATATCACTTTGCCAATGACCAGACACTATCTCACACATGATGCACCAACTGCTAAAGATAGATCTGATGTTGTTAATCTTCATTCATTCCTTACTGATGGGTTATCAGTTCCATCCTCAGAACCAAGCCGGCCATATATGAAGCTCGCATCAGCCAAAAACTCTTGAGCCAAGGTCCTACCCAGAATGCTCTGCTCCCTGTTACCCCAGATCTCGTTTGCTGTGTTGCTGTACAGCGATGTCAAGCCACTCTCTTCAGCTAAGCATATCATTTTTTCGAAAGTTTATATATCGTTTCTACTTTAAAGTTTTTCAGGTTATTGTATTATTCTCCTACCCTATCGTATCCTTAAGACTATCTCCCTTTAGTCTAGTTCCCTTTATTAACCTTTTTCTTACCTTTGAGGTAATTCTTCATTACCATCGTTGGTAATCCTTCTTCCTTCTCTCTTCTTACCCTTTTGAGTAGCCTTTCCTCTTCTTCTTGATATTGTTGTTCCTCTCCACATCATTATGTTGGACAAGAAAAGTAGTGTCACTTTTAAACAGTGTTACCACTTTCCAATGGCCATGACTTACGTGTCCATTGTCTGAATGTCTCCCACCTTACTGTGGATCCCCCATGTGGGATTTGCAGAAATGTTTTGACCAGGACTCTTAATGAGAGAAAGAACAAGTTAATCCTGAAAGGTCTTCTCAAATCTCCTTTCTGTGAGGCTATCTCTGGGTCAGAGGGCTCACCCCCTCCTGCTAAACCCCATAAGAGGTGTTCTTCTTCTTCCTCCTTTAGGTCGTTCACCTCATCTCCTTCTGGAGATCGCAGGGAGTCGACTCATAAGAAGGTGAAGTTGACTACTACTTCGGCACTGCCACCTGTGATGGCACGGCAACACCCCCAGCTGATTCTTGCTCCAGCCATGACCTCCTTATTGACACCGGCACTGAAGTTCCCAGTACAGACACTTATGGCTCTGACAGTTCTGTTGTAGCCCTTACCAGCACCGTCCATGCAGGTACAGTCTCCTTTGGCACCGTTGGTACAATCCCCTTCAGCCTCAAGTATGACGTTACTGTCCTCCATGGTGCAGACACTTTCAGCACCAACATGCTCCTCGGTGCAGTCCTTTTTGGCACCGGCATTGTTACCGGTGCAGACACCTTCCTCATCGGCACTGTACCCATTGGTGCAGACACTTGGTTTTATGGTGCAGACACCTTCAACTTCTATGGCGCTCATGTTGTTGGCACAGACTACTTTGACACCATTCTCTTCAGTTCAGACATCCTTGGTTCCAGGCTCTACACCTCTTGAATTAGCAAGGACCAAGTACTGTCTTTCCTTGGATCCATTCATTGGTAGCCAGTATAGTCTTTTTCTAGAAAGGCCAGAATCACCCTTAGGTTTCTCTATGAGGTTGACCAGGAGCCTCTATGAGCAAGATGTTTTACGGCTTGTTGACCAGTTGCTTGTGGCCAGAGGTTTCTCTCAGCCATCAAAACCCACATTCCCTGATTCAGGTGAATGGATATCTCCTCAAACTCCAACGTACACTCCTCCTTCTACTTCCATCCAAGTATCGAAGCCCATTACTCCAACAGCAGCTTCCCTCCCTCCGACCCCAATAGTGGATCTCACTTTGGAGCCGGAGTTGTCCTTGTGACCCTCAGTGCACTGGGCATTGGGCTTTTCTCAGGCCAGTGGCTGTGCCGTGGGGGAGAGCATTCTTGGTTCCATGACAATTTTTTCTATGGCACCCTCCAGGAATCCAGGTGTGACCCCAGTTCCGAGGTTGTTGTGCTGTTCTGGGCTCCCATCCCTCCTTGAGCGGACTGGCCTTCCAGGCCATGGAGAGGGCACTTCCCTCCACTGGCAAACCCCACATGGAGTCTTCTCCCCCCTCTGTGCCACAACTCTCACAAGCCACAACTGCCGGGCACAAGGGCCTCAGGTTTCTCCCCTTCAGGAGACCCCCTGTTTACAGTCTTCCCCAGAACCTCCTATTGAGGAAGTACCCCGCAAAGCTTCATGCAAGAGGAAGCACATGGATTCCACTGAGGAGTCTTTGACTGAAGATACAGACTTTGATGATGGGGAAGGGTTCCCATGGTCACCCTCTGATGAGGTGTCCTTTGGTGATATCCTTGAGATGCTTAGACAGAGGGGTGACTGGAAATGTGGATTCCTGCCTGTTGTCTTTTGTATATAGTATTTATTTTTTGCTATTTCATTGGTTTTTCTTCTTTATGGCGAGTGAATCCTCATTTAACATTCTTAGGATTCTTAGAGAAGACACACTGGATGGTGGTCAAAGAACTTTGGATCATTTTGTTACACATTCAAATGTTGGTTCTGAGGTGAATAAATGATTGTGTGGATTCCTGCCTGTTGTTTTTCGTATATAGTATTTATTTTTTGCTATTTCGTTGGGTGACTGGAAGTCCTATAATCCTTCCTCAAAGGAATCTGTATTCCTGCAGGCCTTTCATGTCCAGACCCCTACCTCCTGGGTTACCCCGCCGGCCGATCAGCTTGTCCAGCTCATCATCCAGCACGCATGGAAAGCTCCTGACACCCTGGAAGCAGTAGAGGCCTGATAAAATCTTATCGCCTCAGCTGAGCACCCCCATTGGTCATGAGGTCTTCCAGTAGATGCCATGGTGGTGGTGGCTACAACTGTGAAAGACTTGGCAGAAGAGAGCCCAACTGTCCATCCACCCAACAAGGAGTCCCGGGTGATAGACAGACTAGGGAAGTGTGTGTTTGCTTCATTGACCTTCACCTTAAGATCTTTGAACTATTTGGCATACTTTACAAGGCTCCAAAGGGATCTTATCAACAAACCTTCTGAAAACTTGGCAGGAGCTGTTTCTGATGAGGTCTGTGACAATGTAGCTTCTCAGATAGCCATCCTAGAGTCTATTTCCAGTTCTTCCATGCATCTTATTTCTCACGCAATGGAAGGAACAGCTAGAGTGGCAAGCGTGGGTATAGTCACTAGACAACATGCCTGGATGCACCTTTGTGACTTTGCGGACTTCTTTAAGGCTTCCTTAAAGAATGCCTCCATCGAGACTGCTTCTTTGTTTGGCCCTAAAGTTAAAGATATGCTGGCAAGGTGCGAACACGATGGCAAGACCCTATCTGCTATTGGTGTCAGACACTCCACTGCTCAAAGATTCAACTCCAGAAATCAGAGAAGCGGGAAGATGTGGCACAAGAAATCACAGGGCTCTTTCCATGATGCACATGTTGAGTTCTCCCCTAGAGGCAGAGGGGGAAACTCCAATGGAAGACACCCCTTTCAGGCCAGAGGAGGTCCACAAAACCAGGGTTCACAGAGATTCTTTCTCTGGCCAACCCTATCAGCTCTCCTGAAGCATTGCCTGACCGCTCACCTCTGGAAGTGGTCGGGGGTCATTTTTCCTTGTACCCCGCTGCCTGGCGAAACATAACCACTGACTCTTAGGTACAATGGATAATATCCTGAGGCTATCGCATCCTCTTCCATCTTTGTCCAACCTCATCCAGAGTATTACCCAACATTCCGCCTGGTCAAAGGGAAGCAGAAGCACATGAAATCCAAAAGCTACTACAAAAAAGAGTCATCCAAACGGTCCCCCCAGACCAGATAGCAACATGTTTTTACTCAAGGTTCTTTTTAGTGCCCAAAAAGTCAGGGGACTGGAGACCAATTCTGGATCTCACCACACTGAACAAATTTGTGAAAACAGAGAAATTCCAGATGGTCACGGTTCAGTCTATCCTTCCTCTTCTGGAAGAAGAAGATTGGATGTGCTCTGTAGATCTTCAATATGCGTATTACCACATAAAAATGGGCAAACACTCAAGAAGATACCTCTGCTTCCACATAGGAGCCAGTCACTACCAATTTTGAGCACTGCCCTTTGGTCTCTCTACAGCCCCCAGATTGTTCACCAAATGCATGGCAGTGGTTATCACTCACTTGTGACTTCAACGATTCCAGGCATTTCCATATCTGGACGATTGGCTCCTCACCACCTCCACCAAGCATCTACTGGAAAAAGCCCTGCACTACACTCCCCTCACAGCACAATGCCTGGGAATTACTATAAATTGGGAGAAGTCCAACAAGACCCCAGCCCAGTCCTTGGAATTCATCGGGGTACTGTTGAACATGAGAAATTGCACAGTATCTCTTCCGGACCACAAGCTTCAAAGAATAAGGCAACAGGTTCAACAACTACTCTGTCACCACAAATCTCCTGCTTGATCTATACTCCAACTTTTGGGGTCAATGGCAACGTCGATCACCATTGTTCCTCTAACCAGTTTCCACATGAGGCTCCTTCGGTGGTTACTTCTCACTCAGTGGTACCTTCTACAACATCCTTTGTTTTTTTCAGATAAGTGTACCTCAGAGATGCAAGAAAAATTTACTCTGGTGGATGTCTCAACATCCCCAACAATTGTCTCGCCCCTTCACCCTCCATCAGCCAAAAGCCATGGTGACCATGGATGCCTCCTAGATGGAGTGGGGGGGCTATGTCAAAGAAAACTTGGTCCAAGGCACCTGGTCAGAGACAAAGGCCCTTTTGCATATCAATGTCCTGGAACTGAGGGCGGTGCTACTAGCATTGCAAGCATTTCATTCCATCCTTCCATCAGGGACTATTGCAGTCCAATAAAACAACATGTCAGTGGTTTGGTACATCAACAAACAAGGGGGCAGCAGATCTTATCCATTATTCTGAGAGGCCTTGAGAATATGGCAATGGGCAATAGCTTCCAACCACTTTCTAATTGCTATGCACATTCCCAGGAGCTCAAATGTGATAGCTGACAAATTGAGCAGGTGCATTCTACAACCTTACGAGTGGTCCCTCAACCCTGTGATAGCAGCAAAAATCTTCAACTGCTGGGGCCAGCCTTGCTGTAATCTATTCACATCCCCAAACAACTTCAAGTGCACCAACTATTTTGCCCTGATCCCCCCTCGGGGACAGTCACGGAGAGATGTTCTAGTCCACGCTTGGCCCTCAGGTCTACTTTATGCTTATCCTTCTCTCCCCCTCATCTCCCAATTTCTGAAGAAAACATGGCAGTTGAAAAGCACAGGGAATCCTCATTGCTCCATATTGGCCTTGACAAGTCTGGTTCCCCTTCCTCTGGCCTCACCTGCTAGATCAGCCGTGGATCCTCAATCCATCCCCAACATTAATCTCCCATCCACAGGGTCTGACTCACCCAAATCTAACAATCCTGAAGTGGGCAGCTTGGTTTCTCCACTTCTAATGATTGCCAGGCAGGAAAATCTCTCTTCCCCAGTGCGCAGTATTCTTATTGCATCTCGTAAATCGTCCACCAGACTTATCTAGCTCAATAAATGGAAAATGTTTTCTCTATGGGCAGCAAATAAACAATTAGACCCCTTGTCAGCCCCAGTTTCAGTGATTTTGGATTACTTATCACACCTTTTCCACTCTGAGCTGTCTGCCTCTACTATTTGTGTGCATTTAGCTGCCATTTCAAATTTCCACATTGGCTTTCAGGATTCTTTGCTCATGTCACGTAGACTCTGTAAAACTTTCTTGAAGGGGGTTCTTCACCTAAAACCTCCCTTTAGAGAACCAATACAACCTTGGGATTTGGCCTTGGTCCTGCAAGCCCTAACAGCTCCCCCCTTTGAACCTGCGCCTTCATGTGATTTAAAATATCTCTCATGGAAAACTTTGTTTCTAATTGCAATCACATCAGCCAGACGCATGTCACAATTTCAAGCCTAACGCATCAAACCTCCCTATCTTATCTTCCATAAGGATAGGGTATCACTGAGAAGTAATTCTTCCTTTTTACCAAATGTGGTGTCAGAGCGGTCTATCAACCAATCTATTGACCTTCCAGTATTTTTTTCTAACCACTCTAACAGGGGAGAGTATTGCCTGCTCCCCTTGGATGTTCATAGGCAAACACAATTTTATCTGGACAGAACAAAATCTACCAGTAAATCAGACCAACTATTTCTGGCTTTTTCTGGACCAAGACTAGGTCATCCTGCCTCAAAAGTTACATTGGCTTCATGATTGAGAAATTGCATTACCTTTATCTACAACAAGAACAATGTCACCTTGTCTCACACAGTGAAAGCACATTCTACAAGGTCTATGGCAACTTCAGCAGCTTTTCATGCTAAGGCTTCCCTCAATGATATTTGCTCAGCTGTGACTTGAGCCAAACCTCATACCTTTATTCTTCATTACAAATTGGATTTGGCCTCCAGAGGTAGAGCTCCTTTTGGCTCCATGGTGCTCAGGAATGTCCTTCCATGAGGGCCACCCAGGGATACAGGTAGCTGGGGACTCTGTCCCATCAATAAGGAATGAATGAAGATTAACAGCATCAGATAAAGAAGTTATGTCTTACCATAATGTTCCATCTGTGTTGTTGTTCTTCATTCATTCATTACTCCCCACCCACTGTCCCCCTCTGGAGGTTCCTGGTTGATCTCATATACTCCTTTATTGTAGGTCTGTTATGACCAGAGGTAGCCTCTACTTTAGCCTGTCAACTTGCAAACACGATCTGAGGTAACAGGGAGCAGAGCATTCTGGGTTGGACCTTGGCTCAAGAGTTGTTGGCTGATGCGAGCTTGATATATGGCCAGCTCAGTTCCGAGGACGGAACTGATAACTGATCAGTAATGAATGAACAAAGATCAACAACACAGATGGAATGTTATGGTAAGACAAAACTTCTTTTTTCTTCTTGTGTATGCTGTTGATGGAACTGAAAAAAAAATATGGACAACTTTTTACTTTTAGATACAGTGTGCAGTCATTTTTATCCAGTCACTGCAACCATCATTTACAGCAACTTAATTGAATGTGCACACATCATATATATTATTGTGATTCATAGGTATCTGCCGTAATATATATCAGCTTTGTTTCATACATCTAGTAGCCAAAGTATTCAAACTCAGTTCAAACAAATGCAACTAGTCCTGCAAAGCCAGAATAATTGTTTATATTGAGAAAATAACAGCAGGATCAGTCACTGTAATCCCCAGACAGTTGCCATACATGACAATAATATCCACTTTGTTTGCTGTGCACTCCTCGGGTGTCTGTTTGTGACAAAACAGTGACAGCAAAAATGTATTATAGTTTTGTTTTAGACAAGCATTAACCATAGTAAAGTATTTCAGCAGTCTCAACACAAATTCAGGTTAGTCCCACAGATACAGAATAATGAATGTTTACTCAATCAAATTAATTTATCCTTTGTTGACCTAGTTAACTATAATAGGTTAGTTGCCTATTTTTAGGGAGACCTGAAGTGGTATTTATATTAGTAGGGGAATATTGTCCAGGGCATCAGAGGACTTCTATGTTGGCTGAAATAAAAAATATGGTTGTGGAGAAAAGGATGGGGCACAGAATGAAAAAAGTTAAAGTTTGTGAAACTGAATATGTAAAATACTGAAAGTATTGTAAATATTATAAATATTTAAATATTGTAGATATGCAAATAGAATGGAAGAGGTGTGTGTGAAGATGGGAAGTATTGCCAGTTATGCCAGGAGAAGTAGGGTGGTGGATGTGTAACATATGTCAGCATAGTTAGCTGAAGTTTTGTAACAAATTATATATCATTTGTATATCAAGCTGATTTGTACAGATGCTTGTATTGAAAATGTATTTGCAAAGCTGCTTATGTTAAAAATGTACCAACAGTGGGTCCTGCTGGTCAGAAAAGAAATACATCTGTATGTCAGACTGTATTGTAACGGTTGAAATGAGTATATTGCAACAGAAAATACTGGAAGAGAAGATGTTAATCTCAGTCCAGCTAACTTTAAAAAATAGTCTGAAATTAAATTACCTGGTTTAGGCCATAAAGATTGTATCTTACAGTTCTGATTGCAGCCACAGATGAAATGTCTGTGAAAAACAGGACTAGGAATCCTACTGTATTGTCATTTGGGTGAACTAATTGCTACCCTGGAAGGGTGGAAGTTTTTAAATGGTTTTAAAGCTTCCAAATGCTGTAACACATCTCAACAAAGCTCTATCTTTGTGTATGGTAACACATATGTGCTAGATTCTGGTTCAGTTTCTGGTAAAGGGGATCGTGTGGGAACCTAAGTCAGATGACAAGATGTATGTGATGTCATTCTGTAATCCAGCACCGAAATGATGTTTAATACTAATGAGACAGAAGTCTTGGGGCAGTCTGTTTTTGAAACCTAACAAAGAAGGAAAACCACTTACCCACTTTATCTTGTCCCACTTTAGTAAGTAAGCAGGGAATAGTAATTATTTAGACCAGTCATGAAAATATAGTGAGATTAGTTAAGTATTATTTTTATTTATTGTTTATTTGTTTTTGTTAACCAGGAGTGTCCACTGGGCTGAAATGAGCCCATTTTCAATGAAGGCCTGGAGGGAAAAGCTCCAAAAAAAACAACAATGTACATAATTAAGAACTTATTTAGAGAGTTAATAACAGCATTTAACAATATACAAGAGTAATAACAGCATTTAACAATACACAATAGAATAATATAGGAGTCAGAAGTGACACAGTAACATAGGCAATGTATAGCAACATTTTGTTTAAGACCTGGGTGCTTGGCAGGTATTCACAGACAGATAATGATAATCTGCACTTATTCAGTTTTTACATACCATGTGAGGCAGGGTGAGGCACACTGTGCTGTGATTAAAGGTGAGTGCACAATAGGGAGAGTGAAGAAGAGTGCAGGTATCTGAGAGATGAGTCAGGTTAGTAATCAGGTGACTGAGGAATTGGGAATGGTGCAAGGGCACAGCCAATGAGAGGAGAGATGTTGGTAGAGTGATATTTTGAATGACGGGGCATTATTTATAGTTCATAGAGAAGGTAGAAGGGCATTCCAGAGTTTAGCTACATTGAAAGAGTAAAGGTATTTGCCTACAGGGAGTTTAGGTCTCTTAATTTGGATAAGTGATTGGTTTTCAGATCTTAGCGAACGGTTTGGTTGATAAAGAGTCAGAAGTGAAGTCAGGGTTGGGCATTTGGAGGAATTATAGATGAATTTGTGTGCTGTGGCTAGTTGTATGTAAGTTAGGTGTTGTGGGAGTTCTAGCCAGTTCAGGGATTGTAATGAGTGATGGTGGGAGGAATATTTTGCTCTAGTAATGAATTTAGCAATTTTGTTATAGCAGCTCTCCATTTTATTTTTTAATGATGATTGGATGTTTGTCAGAATGGGGGCACAATAGAGGCGAGAAGGTAAGTGAAAAGTTTGGGCAAGTGTTTTTCTAGTAGGTAGAGGGTACCAAGTTTTTGGTGTGTTTTTTTTTTTATGGTGTTGTGGATGTGATGGTCAAAGGTTAAGTTGTCATCTAAGGTTATGCCAAGTAACTTAGTATGGGAAACTACGTCTAAGGCAGTCTTGTTGGAGGAGAAAATAATGAAATCAGATTTTTTAATGGTGGCACTTTTTTGGGGCGTAAAGAGCAAGAGTTTTGTTTTATTTGGGTTAAGGGCAAGGTGATTATTTGTCATCCAGGTTTCAGTAATAGAGAAAGCATTTTTGGTGATGGTCAGAAATTCGATTTCAGAGTTACCAGAGCAGATAATAGTAGAATCATCTGCGTATTGAACTAATGATGCATGAGTGAGAGTGGAGTGAAAGTCATTAATAAAAATACTGAACAGGTGGTGGCCTAAGATGGATCCTTGGAGAAATCTGGTAGAAGTAATGAGAAAAAGAGAGAAATAGTGAAACCATTTGGTAGATTGTTGTGTGAATCTATCCATCTGTGATATTTTTAATATTTCCTATGACTGAAACTCTGGTGTTTATTGTAAATAGATATTTAGTATTTTCATGTTCTTTTATTATTTATTATTAAATATATTTAAACTTTTTATTTTGGCTGATCTTTTAGAGAATATTTTAATCTTTCAGAGTATTTATATTTATTTGGTGACACTGTGGCTGCTCCTGAAAGCCCTGCTGCATTTGTCAAACACTACCATTTATGTTAGCATTAATTTTACTCATTATAATTGAGTACCATTGAAAGAGCCTTAGAGTAGCTGGCTGGTGGCAGTATAACTACCTTATAGCCTGGACAAAGGTATCACAGCTAGTAAATCTGTGACAGTGATATCCTTTCCCATGTGTTTGTGTGTGTGTGTGTGTGTGTGTGTGTGTGTGTGTGTGTGTGTGTGTGTGTGTGTGTGTGTCTGCGCATGTGTATGAAAATCAAATCTCAAAGAGTCGGTGTGTGTCAGCTACTTAGAGAAGGGACACAGAGCACTGATTTCACAGAAAGGGTGGTGGAGGAAATGGCATAGAACGCTCGGCTGATGACTCAACTCTACAGCTGTGTCAGTGGGGAGTCTTATTTGTGTCCTGGAGAGAAAAAGAGAGACCCAGCCCCAGGGCTGAATGTGTTCCCTGCATGCTCTTAAGGGAAATTGTGCTTAGTGCAGAGAGCTGCATCTGGAAATACTATGTGTATCTATTTTTGTTTCAAGTGAATGTCCCTCTCCAGTGTCAGTATTCAGAAATAAGGCCCCTAGATTACTGGCCCTGAGCAGGTTTGTCACAGTGTGATATATTATTTTTCAATAAATGCCAAGGGATTTATTATATCCAGCTGAGCTACCACCAACTCAGGCAGATGTGACCTCAGTTTAATGTCTCATCTGAGGCATGGCAGACTCAGGAGTACAGCACTCCCCTACTCCTTCACTGCAGTAGCAGCAATTGGGAAATTAATCCAAATACCTGGAATGGGAATAAAACCTGCAGCCTTCTTCTTTTCCAGCACCAAAGATAACTGTGCCAAAGCCACTGATACTTCTAAATTACAGCACCTTCAGTCACTGCTATCCAATGATAGCCTTCATACCATAAATTATAGCCACCTTGTTGACTGTGTATGCTCAGATATTTGACTGTAGTAAAATAAAACAAACACAAACACACCAATTACAGTTGCATGTATTTCAGTCATTTTACATGATTTTCATTTGGAGATACCACTCCATACCTGCAAAGCTGTTGATGCCGCGTATTTCTATATTCAACAGTGCTTCCTTACATACTGTTTAAGATTATGCAAATATGAGCAATAGGCAGTACTAAATTATTGATTTTATTTAGGAATACTTGCAAGTACGTTTTCTCATAGATTCTGCAACACTTAGACTGCTTCTCTACTAACAGATTGATGTCATAAACTGTTACCACAATGCTACTTGAAAATTGAAAACTAGTCTTATGATATTTGGACTGATAACACTCTACCTCATAAACTGCTTCCTTCTAAACCTGGAATTTAAAAAATATTTCTATAATAAAAACTGGACAGTTGTCTTTCATTAAGTGTAGTTATTTTAAGTGTAAGAGAAACATTTTGCAATGGCAAATATCTTCTGAAAAATAAATTAAAAAATATAAAGTTAAGTGTAGCTACAGTATACATACTAGTGATTCCTTCTAGACAGTGTCATTAGCAGTGTTTAACTGCAGTTTACAAAATTTGATAATAAGAAACAGCAAGTAAAATACAACAATGTCTTTGCAAAAATTGTATAATGTATAGAAAATTTAAATTATTCTTACCAGTACTGTCACAGTGTTGTGACACTAAATTCTTTATAAAAGAATAAATAAACTTAATAAACGCACTGTGTCACCATATGAAATGTGACTTGAAGACAATCCTACCTTGAAACTGCTCAGCTTTTACTTTCTAGGGGTTCCTTTTGTGTCACATCAGGCTGACAGGCACACGTGCTAAGGTCACATAACAGGCTGCTCCTTCACTCACCCCATCTAGAATACAAAGAAGCGTGGTTGAATCTTCACTTTAAACCGAAGACAGCTTTTTATAAGGTGTAACTGCTTATTCACAAAATGGGGTGAATGATTGTAACCTGCACTGTTTTGAAAAACAGCTCAACAACATTTCTTTCCATGGAACCTATCACTTATAATATGCACGCTTTAATTGTGGAAAGATTATCTTAGCATCTCAAGGCTGTATTTATTCTGTCATTCACAAACTAGTTTAGCTGTCTAGAGGCTGTATCACTTCAGCCATGCACAGCACGTTAGCATCTGAAAATTGCTTTAATTTGATAATGCTAATGTACTTTTGAATAGAGATGGTTAGTTGGATGAAACATCCTTCATTATTATCTACATTCTTCAACAAGCACAGCTATAATGAGAATTAAAAAACAAATATCGCCAACAAGAATGTTTTACTTTGTTTCACATGATTATAAATACCATTTCATGCACTCTTAGCATGTGGATGTTACGAAACCATGGGACATCTTAACATATGGTGCTTTATTAATTCCGCATGGTCATGAAATAAATGATCAAAGTGAAACAATGCACAGCATTGTGGTCATTTTTTTTAAAATGTTCTGGTGTCTTATAGTTCATAGTGAGAAGTAATATCTGATGACATAGCAGAGGTCTGTTTTACTTTAATTTACAAAATTATATAATTTTGTGCACTATTCTTGTGACAGAACAAGTAAACTGTCTTCTGATGTTTTTTGCATGGTGAAAAGCTGTTTTCCTCCAGTCTTACAAAGTACAATATTGGGGCCAATAAAATACAGTTTCAGCTAGTGCAAGCTAAATTCATTTTCCAATGCAATTGTGATTTAAAAAGAGAAGACCACATGTAAGCAACATTCAACATCTTTATTCTGATTTTTTGGCAAGCACTGTTCTCTGGTAGCATTGAGGGATGAAATAAAATATACACAAAATGAACACTTCACCTCATTTAAATGATTACACATATCATTTGATGTAAAGCATATGGATATAAGGCCTGCATTCATGAAGGTAACACAATGTGTACACAATCATGTTTATGTTTTTGTACCTTTTTTCTATTTAGCAAGCACTCTTATGCACTGCTGCATGGTTCTCCAACATGAAGACATGCAGCACTATGAAGAGTTGACTCCGTGGCCATGCTGAATGCTAATGAGCAATTCCAGGGTGAGTGGCATATGATAATTAGCCATGCGCTCTCTCTCTCCAGAACCACCTCTAGGAAGGCATTTATATGGCTGTGTGATTCAAGAAAGTGATTGTCCTTGTAAATGAGCACAGCCATCACCACCGCATTATAGTAGTGAACATGGCCAAAAGGCCATGTTCAATGGATGAACATGAATGTGTTGGGAGGGAGCTACTAGACAACTGGGCTGAGTTTTAAAGTGTCATAACAGCACTGAGAACAAAACAGGGATGGGGGGACAACTAGACACTAGGGAATGCTTTAAGTGGTGTGATGGGAGCAACATTACAACAGATGCCAGGGGTGGGGGGAACCATTAGACACCAGGAAATATTTTAAGTGCCATGATAGCACCAACATTACAATGCAGAGGGAGCCACTAGACAACAGGGCTGAGTTTTAAAGTGTCATAACAGCACTGAGAACAAAACAGGGATGGGGGACAACTAGACACTAGGGAATGCTTTAAGTGATGTGATGGGAGCAACATTACAACAGATGTCAGGGGTGGGGGGAGCCATTAGACACCAGGGAATGCTTTAAGTGCCATGATAGCACCAACATTACAATGCAGATTGAATGGTGCTGGGGGGGGGGGGCACTGGTTGCTAGAAAATGCTTTAAGTGCTGTGATGACACACATTTTACAATGTGGATCAGGAAGTATGAAGACAACAGAACACCTGGTAATGCTTTAAGTGCTGAAATGGCACTGATGTTCCTATGAGGATCAGATGGGTGGGGGATACACTAGACACCAGGGAATACTCAATGAAGTGCCATACACCACAGCACAGCATAATAGGGATTGTGTGGAACCAGTGGATATACTCTAAAGTGCTGTAATGGTACCAAAATTAGTGTGGAGATCAGAGAGTAGGGGGCGCCATCGGACACCAAGGATAAAATGAAGTACTGTAATGGCACAGACTTCTTAAAGTGAATGTGGGAACCAGTAGCTTACCAGAGTTGACTCTTCAAAGTGCTGTAATGGCATCAACATTGTAACAGAGATTAGGGTTGGGGGAACACAGTAGACCACCAGAGCATAATACCCTTGATCAAACTTCTTAAAACACAATTTACTGGAGAATTAATGTAATGGCACCAAAATATTACGGTGGTGAGGGTAACCATGGGAGGGTAGGGCCTAGTACAGGTACTGTGGTGAGTGAATGTGTTCATGTTTGTGTACATGTGTATGAGAGAGTGACTTGGGGCCCAGTAGCGTACTACAGTCATGTTTCTGAATTGCAAATGGACACATCTCACTGGGAGGGCTTTTCTAGCATGAACCATACTTGAAGTTCCTTACATGTCTTTTTTCCCGTGCCTTCATCTACTACGAGTATCATTTTATTAATTCATTATACTTTAATGAGACACTACCAGTGCTCCTTAAGCCAACATTTGATATCGGCAAATACTTGATTTAAGTACTCAAAATCTGTAGCTCTACTTATGAAAGGCTAACTTGAGTTGCAGTTAGTTATATATGGGATTCCTAGCAAGATGAATCATTAGAACAAATCATTTTCTTTAGCAGTACACTTCATCATTTACATTTAAATGTAGTAATGAACATCCCCTTGTAACTATTATTGGTCAGCACTAAGCATTAGTTTGTGATACTGTGCAGAAAACTTGTCAACTTCTGCATTACTGATAAATCACTGGTCAGTTTTGACCCTTCTTCTTTAGTAGATAAATACAAATTTCTTTACCCATTTTTGTCAGCAATGTATGGGATCCAAAAGGAAACCATGGAAAATCACCACGGAAAAAGACAGTTACAAAAATAAAACTAATCCAACTTTATTAAAACGATAAAATCAGGCACTCAAAATGTGTTCACTTCTAAACATAAGAACAGGATAAGTACTTTCGGCAATAGCCTTCCTCAGATCCTCTTTTCTACCAATCAAAAGCTTCTCTGTGAGCTAACTCCTTCATTTCTGTCCAATTCTTACACTGTCCAATCAGATGGCAGCAAAAGGGACCCACCTTTCTAACTGTTCAATCAGATGGCAGCAAAAGAGACCCACCTTTCTATCTATCCAGTTATAAACAGTTACCATTACATCTTCCTTTCAACAAAGGTTTCAGTGGCACAATCTGACTGAGATCAGGACTACGGTCAGCTCTCAGATTCTTTATCTAAGTGACCTCTGCAATGTCAATTTTATCATTATCATCCACTCCTCTTTTACTTTCAAAAAGTAATTGCAAAACCTTGAACTTAAAAGAATGTGTAAGATAACATATCAAGTGGTTTGCTAAGGCATTGGTTTTAATCAAGTCCCAAATATCATGTAAATGCCGAAGAATTCTCTCTTTGAACATACAATCTGTCTTGCCTACATAGTAGGCTGTGCATTTCTGGCAGATAGCTACGTAAACTAAATGTTTGCTATTGCAATTGGCCTGTTTCTTAAAATAATATATATTTTTATGTGGTAGGATGACAAAGCACATTCGAGATGTCAACATAAGGACATGCCACCACATTTAGTGGTACTTTCTTGTTTACTTTTAATTGCTTGTTGTTCCAGTGGAAACCCATCTTTACCATAGAGAAGTCTCTTGATATTTTTCTTATTTTTAA
Organism: Protopterus annectens; assembly: GCF_019279795.1. Taxonomy (NCBI): domain Eukaryota; kingdom Metazoa; phylum Chordata; order Ceratodontiformes; family Protopteridae; genus Protopterus; species Protopterus annectens. Next base: position 1,245,409,336 of record NC_056725.1, read on the forward strand.
AAATGAATCTAGGTGTCTCTTCCACTATATTACGTATCCTCTCCTCCTCAATGAGCACTGGCCAAAATTTCCAAACAACATTGCACACTTGTGAAATGTCCATGGAAAAAGTCAACGTACATCCTAGTGTTTGATTATGACTATGGACATCTCAGGATTTTGCTTGATTTGTTTGAGAGGAAAAATAGGGTCTACCTTTATTTTTCCTAATAGCCTGTGTTGATACTACATCCAGCTGAGTATTTCTCATAGAATAGCCTCTATTTTTCATATGGATCTTTAGTCTCTGTTGCTCTGCCTGGATTTGGACTCCATGCATATACGTTTTCCCATGGTTCACCTTTAGCAACTCACAGGTTTGTGTCTAACTTCTTTACATTTTTGTCAGCAACAGATATTTTACTAAAATATATTAATTTTACATTCCCTAAGTAATGTTTTGCAACAGCAGTTCATTAAGCACTCTTGCTTTAGACGAATATACCTTAATGGTTTTCATCCTCTTGATTATTTTGTTTTACTAGTTCTCATAGAGGAGATAGTTGCCTTTCTTTAAGAATTTTGATACACCTTTAAAAATAGGTTAAATGCAAAGCAAGCTTTTCTTTTACATGGATTTCTTTTTGTTAAATTTGAGAAGAAAAAGCTGATCTTTGCCACTAGTTTGCATGTTAGAGTTAAATCAAGCTGATTCGTCTGGCAAGAATACCCCCACTCAAAATTATATAGTCCCTACAGGTTAAGACATCTTTTGAGAGACTATTCATTTTATGTGCTAGATGCATTTGTATGTCTGTTTGGTGGGTTGAATAAAGCAAACAGTAGCACTGACAGAAGGGTAGACTTTGCAGTTTTTTCATTATAGAACTGTATTTCTTTCCGATAAATTTCTTTCAACTCGTAAAAATTAACAGATGAAAATGTAAGAGCTAATTAGCTGATACTACTACTAATTAGGATCCTGCATGCAACTGTTATCACAACAACCAAAAACAGTGTAATCAAACAACTCTGTTCTGTTTACACAGTTTAAGTAGTGAGTGCTGCATGTGAAATGGTCAAGTTTGCATAAAAAGTAATACTGTGAAGTGTGTAATAGATTGTGGGAAGTACTGCTACTACTGAGAGGGCACATTTTTGTTTGGGAGTATGTTTTTTTTTCAATTTTAATTTTTGTAAGAGCTGTGACCACAAAATCAGTTTTATCCAACACTGTAGATAGCCATGTAGTGAAAGCTTTTAAAGTAAATCTAAATAAAAATATGGAACCTTTGGTGGCATGAAAAAGTCGTCAGGTGACAGATCAACATTCCACTGTGTTTTGTAAGTGTAAATTATTTTTGTGTATCCTGTCAGTGTGCCCTGATAGCAGACACAGATGTTGAAAGGCCTGAAAACAGGAGAAGTTCCTGATAGCATAAAAAGAACATGAAAAACAAAATACAAACAATGTTAAAGATGTCTGAGATTGTATCTAAATAAAGTACAAAAACTGAGTGATTTTTGTTCATCCTTTTTCCTATTGCTATCTTTCTACAGGATCAGGTTCCTCAGCACTACTTTCTGGATCAGGTGTCCCTACTTCTCATGCCCACTTCTTGTCTGGTACATCATGTCCTTCTCCAGCATTTCACCTTGCGCCCAGTGGCACTCAGCTTTGCAGCCTCAGTCCAGCAGAATATGCAGCTTGTAGTACCTCAGGCTTGGCACTTAACAGACACAACAGCTCCATGGGTGAGACTTATAACCGACTGAGTACTACTGCAAGTGAAGTCTTTGTTTCTTCCAAGAATCCTTCATATAGTGGGCTTAATGGTAGTACAGTTATGAATATGCCCATTCCTGTCAGTGATGGAGAAACATTTAGCTGTTCTCAGACTGGTTTACCCCTGCAGATTTCAGGGATATCATCACCACAGCTACAATATATCATGCCCACTCAGTCAAGCAATGCTTTTTCTACCAGCACATCCCATCAGAGTTCCTTCAATACATTCAGACTGCATACACCCTATGGTTTATATGGCTATAATTTCTCTACCTCTCCAAGACTGGCAACAAGCCCAGACAAGATTGTTTCTTCTCAAGGCAATTTTCTAGGTTCTTCTCCAAGTGGCACAATGACAGACAGACAGCTGCTGCCAAATGTTGAAGGACTGCAAATGTTTAATGGTGGAGGCCATCGAAATCTGTTTGACTCTCGAACCATGGGAGGGATGACAACAGCAGTTTCTCAAATGCCTGCCCACATTGTGTAAATGAACTCATAATCAAAAATCAAGAATCTTTTCTGTAAAAATGAATTTGATAAGACTAAAGACTTTTAAAGAAGGATAAATAACGGAGGTCTTTATTAGAATATTTTGTAGAATCCAGATTGCTATATTATGGTTGTTACACACCTTAAATCTAATAAGTATATGTGATTAATTCTGGTTCATAAAGCAACTTTGCTATTCATTTCCAAATAGTTTTGAGTAAGCACACATGTATGTTTGTTGGACAGAGTTGGGTAATGTAAATGCACATTTATTCTAAAAGTATGAGCTGTGCTTCCAGTTTCTTAATTCTCTGAGAATGTTTCTAATAATCTGAAAATATTTGAAAGTATTTGGTCTAAATTAACTGTGCCTAAATATAATGTTTAAGACATAAAACTGGGTCAACCTTCTAGGAAAAGCTAGTCTCTTTATTAAGCACTCCTGTACTGTAGGCACTTACAAGAAAAAATAAATTTTTTAGAGCACAAATTATTTTTTAAGAAGGCATATATTTCATGTAATTTCAGTGAGCTTTGCTGCTCTCATAAGTGAATAGAAAGAATAATATGGTACAAAGGTGTTATTGTCTTTATGTGGGATGCACAATACAAGACCTGTCTCAAGTTCTGAAGCAAAACAATGAGCTTTTATGAGGAAAAGAACTTCAAGAAAACAAAAGTAACACTAAGAAATACATATCATGAATGCCATTTCTTCAATGACATCTTCTTGGTTCTTATGACAGACAAAGTGGTATATTGGAATGCTTTATATAGTATCCATATATGTCTTAAGAGGAGCATTTTAATGGCCTAGCCAAATATAAGTTGACAGAGTTCTGAAATAGTCACATACTAAGACAGCCAATCCAGCTGGTTACATACTCAGTAACTAACTTTTACAAATAGCTGGTGGATTTCTGAGTAAATAAGAAGTTATGTACCTACCATAACGTTCCATGTTAGTTGTCTTCTCTCGCCTTCTTTCTTGCTTGATGGGTTCGGAGCCGATCCTCGGCTCCGACTCGGCACTTGCTTTAGCTCGAGAACTCCTTTTACCAGCTCGAGGCAGCCCCATATCCCATGATGCAAGGCAGTAAGTACCCAGATCTCGTTTGTTGACAAAGGGCAATAACACCAAGCATAAAATACTTCCCAAAGGAAGAAGAAACTTACAGATGGAAAAGGACCAGGTCTGAATGGTCTTTAGCATAATAGTTTCTTATACAAGGTCTGTCCAGGCCAGGGGGAAGGAGGGAGGGTCGCAAGAAAGAAGGCGAGAGAAGACAACTAACATGGAACGTTATGGTAGGTACATAACTTCTTAATGTTAAGTTGTCAATCTCGCCTTCATTCTTGCTTGATGGGACTGTGTCCCTAGCACCTCTATCCTGGGTAGCTCAATGGAACAAACTCTTGAGGACTGTAGAGCCAAAACTGGCTCTGTCCCTGGAGGCCAAGTCCAATTTGTAATGGGAAACAAAAGTGTGAGGAGTGGCCCAAGTGGCCGCTGCACAAATAGTGTCCAAAGGCAGTCTAGCTTGAAAGGCTGTAGAAGTAGCTAAACTCCTAGTTGAATGTGCTTTAGGTTTTGAGCACAACTGTTTTCCCCTGATCGTATAAATTTCAGTGATGACCGAAGAAAGCCATCTGGACAAAGTCACTTTAGAAACAGGAAGGCCTTTTTATTATCCGCATAGGAAACAAAAAGTTGATCAGATTTTCTAAATTTTTTTGTTCTGTCCAAATAATATCTAAGCTGACGGTGGACGTCAAGATAATGTAGCTTTTGTTCAGCTCTATCTGAATAGTTGGGAAAAAATACAGGGAGATCAATGGATTGATTCAGATTGTTTTTTGAAGCGACCTTAGGTAAAAAGGATGGATTAGTTCTCAAAGATACTCTGTCTTTGTGAAAAATCAAATAGGGGGGTCGAACCGAAAGAGCATGAAGTTCAGACACCCTCCTGGCAGATGTAATAGCCACTAGGAATAACGTTTTCCAAGAAAGATATTTTAGGGAACAAGAAACAGCTGGCTCGAAGGGGAAGAATCAAGGATGTCAGCACTAAATTTAGATCCCACTGAGGAGGAGGATTCCTGATTGGAGGCTTTAGTAGGAAAATTCCTTTCAAGAAGGCCCTGCAGAGCCTATGGGACATAATATTATGATCTGCTATCCCGACATGAAAATTAGAAATAGCAGCCAACTGAACTCTGACTGTGGAAGAAGAGGAGCCTGCATGAAAAATCTCTGCTAAGAAGTCCAGAACTGCCTGAACAGGGGCAGTAAAAGGATCAATATTTTGGGCCTTAGCCCAATAAGAGAAACGTTCCATTTGCTTGTGTAAATCCTCCTGGTAGAGGATTTTAGTGAAGCTACTATGATATCTCTAACTGGGTTAGAGATCAAAGGAAGCCTGGCTAAGGAAGGAAGTGGAGCAACCATGCTGTGAGGTTGAGAGAAGGGATTGACCGGTGCAGCTGACCGGATTGGTGAATCAGTAGATCTGGCACTGGGTCCAGATGCCACGGCTGCACCAAAAGGTGATGATGGAGGAATGGGAACCAAACTTGTCGAGGCCAGTAAGGGGCAATGAGAATCAATTTGGCTCTCAAAACGGTAGCTTTCTGGATCACCTGAGGGATCAGAGGAAATGGAGGGAAGGCATAAAGAAGTCCCTGGGGCCAATCCTGGGTCAGAGCGTCTCTGGGGGGATGGCCTGATAGAGGGAAGAGGCTGAAGAAGTCTGGACATTTGCTGTTTCGGGCACTAGCAGAAAGATCGCAACATGGACGACCCCATTCCAGAAAAATCTCTTCCGCTATGGATTGCTTGAGAGACCACTCGTGAGGCATGAGAATAGCTCTGCTCAATCTGTCCGCTATAATGTTGGTTTTCCCAGGGATATGCGTTGCTACCAGAAACCGATGAGAGGAGATCGCCCATTGCCATAGTCTGAGCGCTTCTCGACACAAGGGGTAGGACTTAGTTCCGCCCTGTTTGTTGATATACCAAACTACAGACATGTTGTCTGTGTGGACTGCAATTGTCCCTACGGGAAGAAAGTCGTTGAGGGCTTGCAACGTTAAAAGCACTGCTCTCATCTCCAGGACATTTATGTGCAGATGGTACTCGAACGGTTGCCACGTCCCATGAACCATCCTGCCCTGATAATGACCCCCCCACCCGATCAGGGAGGCATCCGTGGTGACAGTGGCTATCGGGGACGGAGGTACAAAGCACCTGCCTTGGTGAACCTGAGACGATGTGATCCACCAAGCAAGATGCTCTTTGCATGTTTGTGTCACCAGAATCTGGTGACGCATTGGGAGTTGCTGGTATGACCACTGTGTGAACAGCATCCACTGAAGGAGGCGCATGTAGAATCGAGCCAGAGGAAGAAGAGTAATGGCCGCAGCCATGAGACCTAATACCTTTAGAACCATTCTGGCCTGTACTTTCTTGCTGGCCAGAATGATCCTGACATGAGTCTGAATGTCTGAAACTCTTTGTTCTGTAAGGGTAGCTGACATCCGAACAGTGTTTAAGTTTGCGCCTATGAAGGTAATAGACTGGCAGGGCGATAAGGATGACTTTTCAAGTTGACTGAGATGCCCAAATGAGAACAAAGGTCTATTGTGTAATCCCTGGCTTGTATAAGCTGATGCCTGGTGGTGGCTGAGAGGAGCCAGTCGTCGAGATACGGAAACACCTGGAATCCTTGACGTCTCAGGTGAGCCGTGACCACTGCCATGCATTTGGTGAACACTCTGGGGCTGTAGTGAGACCAAAGGGCAGGGCTCTGAACTGGAAATGACTGGACCCCAGCCGAAAGCGGAGAAATCTCCTGGAGCGTCTGTGAATTTTGATGTGATAGTACGCATCCTGAAGATCTATTGAGCACATCCAGTTGTCCTTCTGTAAGAAGGGCAGAATTGACTGAAGAGTGACCATTCGAATCTTGTCTTCCTGACAGACTTGTTGAGTCTGCTGAGATCCAATATTGGTCTCCAGTCTCCCGTCTTTTTGGGGACCAAAAAGAACCTTGAGTAGATTCCGGGCTCTGAATGGTCTATTGTAACTGGCTGAATGGCTCTTTTGCAGTAGTTTTGCGATTTCTAACTCTGCAATGTCCCTTAGACCGGTGGTACATCTGGAAGGGAACTTGAGGGAAGGGACTTTCCTCGAAAGGAATTATGTAACCCTTGGATATGATCGACTGTACCCATCTGTCTTGAGTGAGGGAATGCCAGGCTTCTGGGTACAGTGATAATCTTCCCGACTGCCTCCAAGGAGGGACAGCCGGGCAACACCTCAGGGATGCTGAAAGGGCTTATCAGAGAGAGGCTCCCTGTTTCCCTGGTTCTTCGGACCCCTCTGCCTCTAGAGCGGCGTCTGTTGTTGTTACCCCTCTGCCTCTAGGGGTAAACTGACCACGTGAATCCGGCGTGACTCCTTGGGATTTACGGAACCACATCTTCCCACCCTTCTGTCCTTTGGGATAAGGCCTAGAAGGGGTGGAAAAACGGACTCCAACAGCAGAAAGAGTCTTGCCGTCCTGCTCACACCTGGTCAAGGTCTCCTTCACCTGAGGGCCAAACAAAGCTGACCCATCAAAGGGAGAATTTGTGAAGGACGCCTTAAAGGGATCCGCAAAATCACATAGCCGCATCCAGGCTTGGCGACTAAGAGCCACACCTGTGCCTGCGGCTCTACTCGCTCCATCCGCAGCATAAGATATTAGCCGCATGGAGGAGTTAGCAATGGAATTGAGGGTTCCTAGCTGCGAAGCAATCTTTTCTTGAGCCCCTGCAGCTGTAGGATCCTGAACTACTTCTCCCAGCTCCTTCAGGATATCTCTCTGGAGTCTGGTGAAGTGACAAAGATAATTCAGCGAACGCATAGCAAAGGTCGCTGAGGAAAACATCCGCTTGCCGTACCTATCCATGGTCCTAAAGTCCTTATTAGGAGGATGGACGGGCACGGAAGGATCTGCAAGTTCCTTTTTGGTGGCCGCAGCCACCACCATGGCATCAGCGGGGACACCCTTGGTAAGGAATTGTTTGTCACTAGGGGCAGTGATAAATTTAGAAGGCCTCCTAGGGACTGGCTCTACAGAGTCAGGAGCTGTCCACGCCTTTCGTGCAATAACCTGCATAAGGGGGTCGAAAGGCGGAAACACCCAGGAGGTGGAGGGCCGAGATCCAAATGCCTCTAGGTATACTGACTCATCCTCAGAGGGATTGTTGGTGGGCCAGTTTCCCCTCTGTTTCAGAAGTTCTAGGATGTCTGAAAAGGAGACATCCTCAGAGGGGGATCTAGGGGATCCCTCTGACTCATCAAAGTCAGTATCCGACGTGACAGACTCGGGGGAGTCTACATGCTTCCTCTTACAAGTCCTCTTCCTAGGAGGATCTCCCGAAACATCAGGAGAATCCTCGGAAGAGGGGGAAATTCCCAATGGGGAAACCTGAGGCGGAGAATCTCTGGGTCCTGTAGCAAGAGAAGTGGCAGAGATGTCAACAGGTACAATAGAGGGAGGAGCTGCGGGAAGAGACTGCTGACTGATACCAGTGGCCAGTACACTCTTCATCACCTCGAGTGCTCCCTCCCAGGCAGGTCCGAGAGAACCCGCTCCAAGAGCTAGGAACTCCAGGGACCACCGAAGGGAAGCATCCGAGGCAGATGTCGGAGCCGAGCTCACCAAGGCCGAGGCTCCAAGGGGAAGAGCGG
>NC_056725.1:1245424832-1245474832 GCF_019279795.1 Protopterus annectens
GAATTCAGAGACAGGATAATAAACAAAGAATGAGAACCAGAGCTGGTTTCCACAGTTTGAGACACATTTACTCCAGAGTATTGAGTAATGTGTGATTCAGATGCAGGGCCCATACCTCTCAACTGTACAGATTTTTTGCAGAATGTCCAGATTTTTCTTCATTTTTTTTTTTTGGTCAATTTTTCATAAAATTGTGGTTTTCTGGCAGAGTATTGGTAAGTCACAGAAAACAATGACAGACATTTGAATTTCAGATTTCATACTCTTCAGAAAATCCATGCTAACTAAAATCTGCTATGCTATCAACTTTCCAAAATTATAGGAGCAATATTTAATTGTTGTCCCTATTTTTGGGCCTTTGACACTCCATAATTTATGGCTTTGTCCAGATTTCTTGCTCTAAGAGATTGAGAGGTATGGTGCAGGCTGCTCATCACAGGAGAAACAACAGCACTGAGAGGTGAGGAGAGACTTACATTACTTAGAGAGTACAGAATCTAAAACATAGCCTCTTTCCTGATATGTTGTATAATACAAGTGAAACTGGAAGGTGAGTACTCACACAAGCTCTGTGTGCATGTGTTAACACAAAAGGTGCTAACAGTGCACATCAGGGCAGCATGGTGCTCGCTCATGTAGAAGCAGCACACAAGATGCCCTGGATGTTCAATAAACGTGGATAACAGGGCAGCAATGTGAGTCATACATTACTAGAGCTACTACAGCTCTTATGCGCCCACAGATGCATTTTGAGAGCAAATACAAAATATTCCATGCAAAGATGTTGGTCTTGGTGCACAGTGTGTAACCATACTGCTGCTATCACTAATGCAGTAAATAGCAGTATAATCCGGTAAGTGAATGAACTACATTATGTTTCTAATCAGGTTCTGCACTCTGTTGCTTATTTGAATCTCTTCTGGGCTGCATACTCTGAGGTCAAAAAAGTACAGAATCTGACCATTTTATTAATAGCTTGTGCAGTTGCAAGGACTTACACACTGAGTTATATACTGGTGCCTGTATGACTGGTGAGGTTGTTGTTGTGCCACAATAATTAGTGACAGGCCACATGGAGGACAACATGGAACTTTAATCTAGTTTTGTGTGCTCTTGTGTTGGAGGGTTGTCTGGGGATCACAGGGTGTGCTTCCAAGTGGCAAAGGGTATTCATATTTTGTAGTACACCCCTGTAAGAGAGATTTAATCACAAATCCTGCAGACAGACTATGCAGAATAGCTGTCTAAGAGTTGCCCTAGTACTCTTTTTCATGCTATGTAACTCATGTATATATAATGAGCATGAACTGTTTAATGCCCAGTAACATCACTTCTGCAGCCCTACTTCTCCATTGTGTTTGATATGGAAGCTGATGTATTCACTGTATTTCTTAATACATTAGCCATATGCAGTACATATAGTCTCTGAATCCCGCCATAATATTCTGCCCTATTAGCAGCACTTCATTGGCTTTACATGCAGCTAAGTGAGAATGATATGCAGGAAGTGTAGATCAGAGCATGCAGACAACTGCTATCCTGCAAGAATAAAATGTATAGTAAAATATGTATATTTTATTTAATAATTTAAACATAGAGGATCAGAATCTAGCTATTCCAAGAAAAGGTGGTAGAAGGCTAGTTGCACAGAAGTAAAAGATGACTATTCTAGATGTAAGACGCGTCAATATAAACATTAACTGCACATTATTTGGTCACATCGATTAATGTTGATGTGACCCCCCCCCCAAACCCATGAAAATGGTAAAAAGAGGAATGATGATGATGATGATGATGATGAAGACAACAAGGCAGGGTCCAAAGCAGCAACTGACACGAATATGCACAGATAAATGTTGTTAGAAGTATAAGGCTACAGATTTGAAAAAAGAGCAGCACACAAAAGGAAGAAAAAAAAATAAGAAATTGGTCCATTAACAGAAAACAAAGACACTTGAGCACTGCTGTGATATAATACCATTTACTGGACCAACATAGGTTTTGCAATTCCTTGAGCTTTTGAGCTGGCATGAGTCCTTCATATTAATTTCTGATTAAGGCCTCATGCTATCTCAAAAGCGTGAGTAATTGCAAAACCTATGTTGGTCCAGTGAAAAGGTATTTTATCACATCTGTGTTCAAAAAAGGATGGAAATTGTATCAGCTGTGATAAGATTTAGGTCAAAACCATCTAACAATCAGACAGACCAGGAAACAATTAATTATCTATCTTTCTGAGCCAGTTTTTAATAATGATGTGATCTCCCATTCAGAACTTTGTCAGCTTTGGCATTAATATTAATCTCCTTATCCAAGGCAGCTATTGATCTTTGAAATATCAGAAATGGAGAGTCTCACTGTCCCCCAAAGAGTGAGGATTGCCATCTTGCTACTTGGTCCTCCCCTCGGTGGTTGGGCCTCCAGAAACTTGGCTACGTTAATGTATTGTCTCAAAATAATGCATGCAGATGTCAGCCCAAGCCAGATGTTCTCTTGCAAAAAAAATTTCCAAAAATATTTCTGAGGATTGTACACATTTTGATTTACATTATGTGTCTACCATGACAGATATGTACCTCCTTTTTTATGCACAGATTTTGACAAGCTGAGAAATCAGTGTATTCCTATTTCTTGTTTCGTTTATGTCAGTATTTGTAATCTCCATTTTGTATCCAATCTCCTTAGTTAATCAGACTTAAAAGTATGCTAGTGACCTTTCTATAAGGGCATGATCATGTGTATTGACATCTTAAAACCTGCATACCTTTTATACCTTTTACCTTATCCAGTCTTCTTATAGTTTACTTTTCATCAAACTCAAGCACCAGTTACAACCAGTTTTTTTTTGGAGTAGCTACTATCTGCATAACTATCTTTACCTGTCTCAGTATATTTTAATCAGTATTGCTGTGTCTCTTAATCATGCAGGTGCCTGTATCTTATGCCGTCCCACTCACACATACCTTCCATACTACAATGCCTGGTCTTTGGTGAGCTGTGGCACTATTTAAAACAAATCATTGTTGTGTAACCACCTTATCTCTGAATGGCAAGAAGCCTGCTTCTGAATGCTTTTTATATATCAACATTTCATTGAATTGACTTGCACTGTCTACCAAGAATCTGGTTTCTGAATTGCTTTTGTGTTTTAGCATATCAGAGTAACTTCTTGACACATGGAGTACCAAACTTAAGTCCTTTCTAAACACCATGCTTACAAAGCATGAACAAAACTTACGCAGTGTATCCTACTCATAGTAAGCTGTCCACTTGTGTCTAATAGATCTACTGTCTGAAATATCTTTTATGCAGGGACTAAGGGTGAGATAAGATCTGCATATGTTGGCTTTGAACATAAAGACATTTTGGTGCTCTTTAAAAGAGAGAGTTTCATTTCCCAAGCATCTTGGGCTTGTTAAAGTGAGACACTTATTTTGTTGAAGAGGTGTGATGTTATAGCACTAATACAACTTTCAAGAACCAAAAAGAAGACAGGACATATTCTTCTTAATTCATATATTGCCAAGTTTTCAAGCTATGTAAGAGCATTTTATACAACTGTAAAACTTTCATTTTATTGTGAGAGCAACATATCTTGTAATTTGTTTCATTCTAGAAGAATGTTTTGAAGTCTAGAGTATGTTCCTGAAAGCAATTTTTTAATTATGTTATTAAAAATTCCACTTTGTAAGTTGTTAACTACATTTCACTGCAAACTACTACTTGTATTAAATAAATAGATATAAATATATCTAAATTATATGGTCTATCCGTGAATTAAAATATCAGAAAAGGTTGTTTGTTATTATTTTTGTTGCCTTAGCCTTGGAGGAAATTCCTGAACAATCACTTTGCCATGCTGAATACTTGCTGAATTCATTTGCATGCGTGTGTTTGTGCATATATCTGTGTGTGTGTGTGTGGGTAAGCATGTGTTTTGACCATAATGCATGCCTGAAGTAAGCAATCACCTTGAGTACAAAGTGCTAAGGGACGATATTGGCCGATCCTGATCATTTTTCAGTACATACTGACAAATACTGGTACAGCATTTGCATTCAGAATTGATGCACAGTAAAAAGACCTCTTTTTGGCTTGAAACTGAAGCATTGCACTGTGGTAGTGCTTTGTGTGTTGGATAAAATGTAGCAGCTGCGTGCTATAGTTTAAAAATGAAAAAATACATTTTTTTATTGAAACTGAAGAGTTAAAGAACCTGTGTGTGTGGCACAAACTGTAGCAGCTGTTGCTACAAATGTAGGAAGTGGTTTGCTACATTATACATGTAGGAAATACCTTTTTTTACTCCTCTATAAGTCTGATGAGAAGAGTGTTTTGAAGAGGAGCGTCAGACTAGGGGATAGCCACATGTGTAAAATTAGCTGGCCATACGTGTGTGTGTGTGTGTGTGTGCGCGCGTGTGTGTGTGTGTGTGTGTGTGTGTGTGTGTGTGTGTGTGTGTGTGAGTAGAGCTTTGTTATTAGGATTGCAGAAGTACAAGACATCTGTAAAATTGAACAAGAACAATCCAGGACTATAAACTGCAAATGACCATGAGTACAGCATTCTGATAATAAACTGTTTCTCAAGGGGTATGCATGATCAACTGTGATGTTTCTTAAAGTGGAACAATTAGAAAAATTGGTGAGTAAATAATTAAAATATTCAAATTGCTGCAAAGACAGGTCACTTGTAAAGAACTAACAAGTATAAGCTACCCATGGTGTTATGGTTGGCATTTAATGAGGGTTTTTTTTTTTTTGTGATGACTGACTTGGGTAAGTATGTGCTGACATTATTCACCTTGATGGGTCTTTCCACTTATGGGCTATTTTGAAATTTAGTTTAGCCAGAGAAGCCAAAAGATAAGAGAAACAAAGAAGTCAGTGACATTTAATGTGACATTTTGAACCAAACCATTGATAATAGTGGAAAGATTTTACTTTAATAATTGTAATCAGAAGGTAAATATATTTGTGATTAGAGCTGGATCATGGTCAAATGGGGCCCTAAGTGGGGTAATGGACCAGCCCCCCCAAGCCATTCTGATGTCTCATTACTTGTCTCTCTCTCCCACTCAGTTACCATAAACATTGCTCAAAACTGCCAGTATGCATGCTACATTCTTCTTTATTTTAAAACTTTTAATTTACTTATCCTTTGTTGAACAGTCTAGTCTCACTAGGCTAGCAGCATTTTTTCAAAGGAGACCCTTAGTGGTATTTATACTAGTAGAGGAAATTTTGACCAGGGCATTGGGGAATGTTTTTTGATAGTTTGGGTGGATGTAAACGATTTCACAGCAACTATCATCAATGCAGAGAGATATGGCCTCAGTTTAACATCTCATCTAAGGGATGACTCACTTAAGAGTGCAACACCCCTTTTCCCTTAAAGTACTCTACAGTATCATCAATACATCTACATGATGTGGGAGTAAAACCTATAGCCTTTTGTACTAAAGGCAAGTATTCTACCTGTTGTCCTATTAACACTGCTTTAAAATTTTATAGCACAAACACTGATGGCCGTCTACTAAACAAAATAGTTATATACTGGAAACAGACATAGCATTAGCAACAGTAAACTTCTCTTCTCTTGAAGTTCATATTCATTGAAAATGTATTAATGTTCACATTCCTTGAAGATGCATTGAAACTCACATTCATTGAAAGTACATACCCCTGTAATTTTGAACATTTTTTCCATTAAAGAGTGAAACAAAATTTATAAACCAATAGATGACACAATTTCCCATTTTAGAACATTTCAATCAACTCTGATGACTAAATGCACAGTCTGGTAGTTGGTGTGGAAGATGAAGGATCTCGTCTCCTGTAGCCAAGGCACAGGCCTTGAGTATGAGCAAGCTAATTAACTAACCTGCCATCCCTAATTAGGGCATTTCACATACACACACACACACACACACACACACACACACACACACACACACACACACACACACATATGTACACACACATACACATGCAAACATACCTCCCTACCTTGTACCTACTGCTGAAAGAACACTTGTATTTGTTGCAGAGCTTCAGCCCTTTAGTTCTAAAAGCAGATGGCAGCAACTCCAACAAGATGTAATGCTCCATTGTACATTCCAAATCCTAAAAGAAAAGCAGCAGTAGCAGCAGTTCCAACTCCAATACACGTTTGAGAAATCAAATTTTGTGCATTGCTCTCTGGTCATGCTTAGTACATCTAAAGATGCATGCATGTACAGACCACAGATACAACATGGAGAGAGTGTGTCCTTAAAGAAGAAATGTAAGGCTTTTTTTATTTAATTAAAATTAAATGTTGTGGCAGCCCCCAACCCCCATCCAGAGGGACCCCACAGAGCCAGTAAGCACTAGGTAGTTGCCTACATCACCTAGTGCTGGATCTGGTTCGCTGTGTGATGCAGTATGCTTCAGAATGAAACAGTGTGCAGGAAACTGAACGTGGCTGAAATTTTTATGAATCTCTAAGAAACAGATATTTACTGTGAAGCTGGACAGCTGTTACCCAAATCAATGGTTCCTAGACCATTCTGAACAGCTCAAAGTATGAACACAGCACACAGAAAGACAGACAGGCTTACACAGTGATTGGAGGAAAGCAAATGCATTTTCCAAAAAAAAAAAAGCCAAAAAAATGTTTTTAAAACATGTTAGTGGCTGCTATCAGAGCCAGTGCTCACAATTTGGCACACCAAAGCCCTCTTTGTCAATGCAGATGGTTCCATCAACACCTAATATCCTAACATATGATGATTTGGCTGACCTGCAGATTGTAGATTGCTTCTGTGTGGATAGGGATACCACATAGCAGCTTGGTGAACTGTGTTATCCACATATGCAATTAAGTAGGAAATATAGACTAGCCAGCCCAGTGGGTGCTAAGTTCGGTGTAGCTTTAACCATCAAAGTTAAAGAAACCTTTCGGTGACCTATGGCATTGGCCTCATGAGCCTACACCAGTTCCTTGACAGTATGCTGTGAGATGTGCGGGAGCACATATGATTGTTAATGACTACAGAGAAGCAAACCACATTTGTGTGAGTGTTCTATAACATTATCCATTTCCTTGAGGTCCTGGGAGCAACTGATTGCACACACATTTCTGCCAAGGCCCACCAGACAGACAGAGAGAGTGTTGGATACATCATTAGGATGTGCTTCTACTCATTATACAGCCAGGTGTGTGCAATGCATAAGGTACACACTACAATGTATCTGTGCACCACCCATGCTTTTCCCATGATTCATATGTCTGGCAAATGTCTGAAATGTAAATGGAGTGAATTTTCACAGGTTTATCTTCATAGTAGGTATCCATGTAGGTGGGTACAAAGCCTGCTATACACAGTCACCATGCAAAAAGGTAGCATGCTACATATAATGGTGTCACTGTTCTGTGTTGTAAGAGATGCTGGCTATGTGTTAGAGACATGGATGATGTCCCCATCCTCAACACTCAGACCATTGAAGAGGTGGCATACAACAATTTGCAAACAGACACATGAAACACTGTGGAGTGCATGTTTTGTCTGTGTATGGTAAAAAAAAAAAAAAAAAAAAAACTAATGGTATTAAAACTTCATTGATGAGCTCCGTCACAATAATTTCCAAAAATCATGAAACCCAGTAGTGTTCCAAAGCAACAAGCCTTTATTCATCACAGAAAAATGATCCTCAGTGACAAAAAAATCAGAAATAGTTTAACAATGTTAAACATATCAGCTTTTATATTCTTAAAAGTAGGTGTGGAAAATGTACCTATTGTTTAATTTTAAACCAGACTATTCAAGGCAAACAGTATAAACAGGGCTGTAAAAGTGCATTTTAGAACAACAAGTACCCACCCCCACACACTACTACTGATTAGATCAAACTAAATCCTAGTTAAGGAAAACACTACCTATTTGCAACCCACAATCCAAAATTAGGTAGTAAGAAAAGCATAAAATACACATAAAAAGATGTTTAACTAAAATTGCTTTCAGCTACCTAATGTAATAAAGCCTTCATCAGGACTGTGACAAGAATTAAAATCAAGAAGAAACACATTGGTGTCTAACCATAAACATAATATAAATAAAACATTATACATATAAAAATGTATCTATCTAATAATATCATCTAAAACTATGAGTAAAAAGGTCACCCACAAAAAACAATTGGTTAAAAAGCAGAAAAAGAAAAATCTAGCAAACTAATACCTTAAACCTATTGTTCCAGAGGCAACATGGGATATATACAAATTACCCTTTAAGGATATTGTGCTTCAGATAACCCATAATTCTGAATGCCAAGGACTTTTTCTTTTAAGTCTATTTATGGACAACTTCAAGCCAATAAAACCAAAACCCTCTAGCTGTAGACATGCATGTTTCTGCCTTCTTATAGCATCATCAGCACAGCATAAGAGTAATGTTTGACTTTTCGAAACACAGGGTTGTCATACCCATGTGATATCCACAAACATTAGGGTTTCTACAAAATATCCCAACTAACAAACTAAAACAATGAGTAAAAGGTTCACATAGAAAAAACAATTGGTTAAAAAACACAAAAAGAAAAATCTAGCAAACCTAGACTTTCCACTGTGTGATACCTTAAACCTCTTGTATCAGAGGCAACATGGGATATATGGAAATTACCCAGGGTTTGGCTTTATTGGCCTGAAATTGTCCATAAATAGACCTAAAAGTAAAAGTAAAAGAAAAAGTCACGGACATTCAGAATTGCCATTTATCTGAAACAACTGATGGCCTTAAATGGTAATTTGCATACATCCCATGTTGCCTCTGATACAAGAGGTTTAAGGTATCAGACAGTGGGAAGTCTAGCTTTGCTAGATTTTTCTTTTTGTGTTTTTTAACCAATTGGTTTTGCTGTGTGAACTTTTTACTCATTGTTTTAGTTTGTTAGTTGGGATATTTTGCAGGCATCTTAATGTTTGTGGATATCAGTTGGGTACGACAACCCTGTGTTTCCAAAAGTCAAATGTTCTACTTATGCTGTGCTGATGATGCTGTAAGAAGGCAGAAACATGTGTGCCCACAGCTAGAGAGATTTGGTTTTATTTCCCTGAAGTTATCTATAAATAGACTTAAAAGAAAAAGTTATGGATGTTTAGAATTGCCATTTAGCTAAAACACCTATCGTTAAGGGCAATTTGTGTTTAATAATATTACTTAGTAAATATCTATCCATGTGTATTCATGTGCATAAAAAGCTAAGTAATTAACATTTCAGAAAAAAATGTTAGTGCTTTGTAAAAAAAAAAAAAAAAAAGCTGTCATGACAGTTTTTATGTTTACAGACCCCAAACATGGTTACATCGTTATACAATGAAAACTAGTAGACAAACCATAGAAATACTACAGAAAACAGTGAATGAAGTAAACAAGTAATGTATAAAAGTGTGCAGGTGTATGACTGAGTGTGCATGATAGTCCATCAGTATGGTAAATGGGGGATTATAGCAATACTACATGGTAATAGTGGCATGAAAAAAAGGTGGATTTAGTTAGGCAAAGGAATGGGTTAAATTAGACTGGACTGTGCTGATGGCACAGAGAGTGTGAGTGGGAACTATACTTTATGTAGTCAAAAGCAATCACACAAAGCAATGCTGCTCACTGCACAATGTATTTGCTCCTAGAGCATCAAGAACTGGGTATAGTGTCAGTGATAGTTATTCTAGGGGAATTTCAGTATGAAGGTGTTTGTGTCTAAACAGGGCTCTGCTAACTACCACTTTATGGAGCGCAGTTTAGCACAAATGCAAGGCTTAAAATGAATAAAGAGGAAAACGTTTTAAGCTAACTACCAATCAGGAAAGCACATAATAAGCCTTCTACCAGCAGTCCCCAATTCAAATAGATTAAATCTGCACACTTCTGCTACAAGAGTGCAGAAAAAACCTTCTTAATGTAGAATGGCTAGTTTGGAGCTCAAGTGTAAGAAGACCACACAAATTTGCTACAACATCACTAGAACTATCGGATACAATGAAATACAGTGCAAGTAATTCATTAAAGCAGCAGTAGACAGTATAGTTTTTTTATTTAAAGTGTAGCATATCATTTAAGAAACTGCTAAAATACAGCCTCAATTAAGAAGAGAAGTGCAACAAAATACTTATTTTCATGACCCATCTCACTTGTGTGAAATAGAAGCATTTCTTACCTTTGTGAATTACCTGAGAGTTTGTGCCTAGAATACAGCACAGGCCTATTTGTTCATGCTGCAGAAAATCAGATGTTACATCATTGGAAATGCTAGGAAGAGAATATACTTGGCAGTGTAAGGAGTAAGTAACTTGTGATACAATGGTGGTATGTAATGATCAATTCCTGCCACTTACACTTGCCTTGATGCTTCCGTATATGGTGCTGAAGCTTTGATTCAACATAGAGTGCCCTCTGCTGAGGAAAAACAGTTTGTTATGCATTTAAATATTTTTTTAAAATAGAAAATTATTTGCAAACTAAAAGAGAAACTTTTGCTTCTGTTTTAAGTGATGATGTTTCATCATTACCTTTGGCAAAGAAGATTGAAATTAATAAAAGATCATAAAACCCTCTTAACACCATTGAACATAAGATTTTACAATCATATCAGCTGTGTGTATTGAAGGTAAGCAGTCATTTCATTAGTTTATGATTACCAGGTTGAATACAGGATGTCTATGGGATGTGGAAATGTCATGGTCTGTCAGGTTTACCATTACTAGAAGCCACTGATAAAGCACCAGAAGGAAAATGAAGTGTATAATTGCTCTTTTAGAAAATCAATTCCGAGAAATTCCAGTGAAAGTTACAATGACTGAGCAGAACTAAAACTGATAGTGAACTCTCATGTGTTAAGCTTTGTCATGCATAATGGAAGGGTGACCTCTTAGAATTAAGAGTTTCAAAATACTTTTCAGAGAAAGGTACACAGTTTCCATAAAGAAAGGATATGTCCTATGGGAGGTTAGACTTTTTAATTCATTGAAGCTTGGAAAAGCAATAATGGAAGAATTACATATTTGTCATCTAGATAGTACTAAAAATAAAACATTGCATGAATATTTGTTGACCCAAATAAGATGATGAAATTTAGTACCTAATATGAAGATTATATACCTTATCTGATGGACAGAACATATCTACAGAAACACAATTACACTCTATGGAATTTTCTGGAGGATCCAAAAAAAATAGACTTGTCAGTTTAAATGAATGAACCTGTGCATGTTAGTTCCCTGTAACTGTGTATGAAAAATAATGCAACTATTGCTTCAGTTACAGAGCAGCAAAGTGTGAAGGATTATTTTGTTCTTCAACTTTGCTTTCAGTGGACAATTTACTTAGCTACCGGGCCCATAGGCAAATGCTACACTTTTCTCTAAGATCACAACTTATTTACCATACTCAGATCTACCTGCAATACAAATGGTTTATTTGCATTGTAATATTTCAACCCAGGTCCCCTCTCTTACTTCTTAATTCAGCTATTTAAAAACTATTTTCCTGTTGATAGCACCATTGCCAGACTGCTCCTTGTTCTTGTGGCTTTCTAATTGACCTGTGACATGCTAGGTATAAAGTTTGCAAGATTCTGCACCATTCTCAAAATTCTAACACCTGTTTGTCTTCTGGCTTTGGCATTTTCACTAATGCTCTAAATTTCTTTACGTCTGGATTCAGTTGCTTTGATGTTGGAATATGATTCATATATTTCAGACGTCACTCTTATTTTATGCTTGCTCTTATGTAATTTAAAATTATAGCATGCCATCCTTGTGAAGCAGCCCTGTCTGACCCCATACTAACAGATCATCAGACTTTCATAACCCTTTGTAAACCCTCAGTAACTTGAATATTTCTTCATGTAGTTTTATCTGTCAGAATCCCTTGTCTGCATTCAATACAGAAAAGATCTTAGCATATGATATGGCTGAAATCACATTCTCATCTGAAATTGTTTATGGTTACAGGCTTTATGACTTCTCGCCAGTCTAAATCATATCTTTCTTGACAATAGTAGCCATGCTTTGTGTCTATTCCATTGGCTTAGCCTGCTTCCAATAACATCATGACTTTAATTTCACTTAATTTCTTCTCATTTCTAGTCCAATACTTTTCTTGAAGCATGTACATCTAACATGTCATCTGGACTTATTTGAATACGCAATATCCTTACCAGCTACTTATTTAAGATGCATACCTCTCAACCTCTTAGAAAAAGAAATCTGGAAAAATCCATAAATAAAAGTGAGACAAAGGTCCAAAAACAGGGACAATTTTTAGATATTGCTCGTACAATCTTAAAAAGTCGATAGAATAACTGGTTTTGCATTAGCCTGAATTTTCTGAATGGTATAAAGTCGGAAACTCAAATGTCTGTAATTATTTTCTAACTTCAATCTTTAATGATTTGCCACTAATTTGCCAAAAAACACAATTTTATGAAAAATGGACCAAAAATATGAGGCAAAAATCTGGACATTCTGCGAAAATCTGTACAGTTCATAGGTATGTTGATATTGCTCTGTGTAACAGTTTCTGTATTTATCTACTATTTGTTTGTTCAGTGGAATCATTTACTTTGCCCAACTTCTCACAAATAAAACAAAATATTAGGCAAATGAATTCCTGATCTAATGTTATTAACTGAAGATGAATCATATTCATTTTAATTGATGTCAGTATCTTCTGATTCCTTGACTTTCCTTTGTGTCCCAGAAAATCAGAAAAGTGCATACTGCTTTACTTTCAGTGCTTCTCAGACATTTTCCTTATTCAATAAGAGGTGTCATACCTCTCAACTGTCCAGATTTTTACAGAATTCCAATTTTTTGCCTCATATTTTTGGTCATTTCCTCATAAATTGTGGTTTTCTGACAAATCATTTGTAAATTATTGAGGATTGAAGCCAGAAAATAATGGCAGACATTTGAGTTTCAGATTTCATATCCTTTAGAAAACTCATGCTAATGTCAAATCTGTTATTCTAAAACGTTTCTAAGTTTGTAACAGCAGTATTTAAAAAGTGTCCCCATTTTGGGGCCTTTGTTCCCCCATTATTTATGGCTTTGTCTATATTTTTTGCTCTAAGAGGCTGAGAGGCATGAAGAGGTGTGTGAATTTCCCTTGCATGGGGACTGGATTAGAAATGTTTACCACATAATGAATCATGCAACTTTCAGTCACATAAACCTTCTGATTTGCAAACAGGATTTTTTGAATAGGTTAATTCTGATCATCAGCAGGGACCCCATATAGCAGATATCTACATAGAACGTGTTGCTGACCAAGAATGACTAAACCAATAATGTTCTTCTGCTTTAGCTATAAGAAAGCTGCTACTATGTCTTTCAAACTAGATTACCTTTTGGCTTTTCCTCTGCCCACAACAACATTGATATGCACCAAAATGAAAACCCCTGGACCAAGTTTGCTGCTACCAGCTGTGTTATAATAATACATTCTAATGTTTTTTTTTTCTTTTTTCTTTTGTTTATGGGATGTATCCTTACAGATCACAAATGTACTCTATGCACAATTAAAGTCCATAAGTCCATGAAATAAAGCATTTCACAAGTAGCTATTTCAATTCCCATTTCATCTTTCATTCATCTGGTTTTCTTTTTAACAGTGTAAGAGTTCTGTTTTTTGCATCAATCTCAGGTCTCAGCTAGCCCTGATTTCACAGCATGTCCCTGATTTAATCTCATATATTTGGTCTGTTCCTCATAACATTTGTAATTTTCAAAAAAATGTTGATGACTGCAGTAACTACGTAATAGCAGACATTTAAGTTTTGAACTTTATATTCTTCAAAAAATGTATGCTAATGTAAAATGTGCTATTTCAACAATTTTCCAACTAAATAACAACAATACTTAAAGTATGTCCTTGACTTTGGGCTTTAGTCTCACATTATTTTTGGCTTTGTCCCTGATTCTTTTTTAAGGGGTTGAAAGGCATACTTTTTGTGTGGTAATACAGACATGTCATTATCTAACAACTGAATCTTCATTACTTTCCTGAGGATTTAATTGGATTCCATTGTTTACAGCCCCTGTCAAGTTATTGCAATGCATTGATCTAAAATCGCAGGTAAACCTTATGACTTTGTATTATTAGACATCTACATCTGAATATTACTTCATAATTATTTTTAAAAAATCCAGCTCCTTGATATTAAAAATATAATGAAATATGTGGTTGAGTCTCATGTGGTCTTAAGTCTCTTCAGTTCTCTTATGCATTCTTAATGTCTTCACATCTCATGTAGGTCTGATGTGTTATTGGCATCACAATATCAAGTAGACAAAGATATGCAGGGATAACTGTGTACATTAAGGAAAAGGTTATAACATGAAAATAATATGCAGAAAATACAGGGGGAGAAACAGAAAACAATGCCACTTTCATTTCTGTAAAACTATGCTCTATGCAGCTATTTTGTATCTCTTATAAGATACATTATGCAGACTATATCCAAACACTGTCTGTGCTAATGTTTTTTCTGAAGAATGGAGCATAATTTGATGACAGTCATAATATAAATTCCCCCATTATCTAGAATTTGGAAATTGTTCTTCTTGCCTCCATAACATTTTCTCTTCCAGACCCTTGTCTTATATCAGCCTATAGATAAGCAGAAAATAACAGTTTGTAACTTTGTTCCTCTAATAGTAGTCAATTGCTGTACAATTTTTATTTCCTGTAATGTCTTTTGCCACTTTTGTTCTACTGTACTGGGAACACTAGACATTTGCACATGTGAGATATACTTATGAAATATCCTTAGGAAAAACCCTAGCATCCAGTTATGTCTTTTAGAACCTTCATGTGGTATGGGAAATCTACAGAGCACCAGGCCTTCTGATAGGTAGAATGATGACTCTAAAAATCACTTCAGTGAGTTTCTCTGTTCATAATCAATAGTTATACATCCTGCTGCATGACGAAAAAATATAAGACGAGTTTCTTACTATATCTTTTCAATATCTCAAGTATAGGGGTGCACTAAGTGGTACATTTGGCTAATTCAGTCAAAGTTAAAAAAATTGCATCTTTTGATAAATCAGCTTCTAGAGCTTTCTCCCCAATTCTTTGGAATTCCTCTGACTTTCATGCATAAAAAAACAGTGAAGCTGTATGTGATGATGTCAAGTACTGGTAGCTATGCCAGAGAAAGCAGGGCAGTGTGTGTTTAACATATGTCAAAATAACTAGCTGGAGTTTTGTAGAGAATTTTATGTCATTTGAATATCAAACTGATTTGTACAGATGCTTGTGTTAAAACTGTATTGATAAAGTTGCTTATGTTAAAAATGTATAAGCAGTGGGTCCTGCTTGACAGAAAAGAAACATACATGCATGTCAAACTGTATTGCAACTGATGAAATGTCTATATGCTAACAGAGGATGCTGGAAGGGAAAGGGCTAAGCTCAGCCCAGCTTATTTTAAGAAAAAGTGTGAAATTACATGACTTGATTTAGGCCATAAAGATTTTATTTCACATGCCTGAATGCAACCTGAAACACAATGTCTGGGCTGGGATCCTGCTCTTAATGTCCTTAGTGGTGAACTAATTGCTACCCTTGCGTGCCAGAGAATGGCTAGTTAGTCTCTGCACAAATGGGCCATTGATAGACCCTGGAAACTATAGACCCATAAGTCTCAGTAGTCTTATATGTAAAGACATGGAAAGAATTATCATGGAGATGATCAATAGAGATATAGTAAACCTACAGACACTGGACCCAACCCAGTTTGGTTTTGTCAAGGGCAGATCATGCCTACTCAATGTGGTGGACTTCTTCGATAAGGTTACCAAAGCAATGAATGAGGGCAAAGTCATTCACACTGCCTACCTTGACCTGGCCAAGGCATTTGACATAATACCTCACTCAGGTATTGTTGACAAACTCAAGAGGTTAGGTACAAACCCGTATGTCACCCAGTGGATAGCCAACTGGGTCACAGACATGACCCAGGAAGTTAGAATTGGAGAGTCCACCTCTACAAAGAGGCCAGTCACAAGTGGAGTCCCTCAGGGATCAGTCCTTGGACCTCTCCTTTTTGGCATTTACTTCTCAGAAGTCAAGGCCAATATCAGTGGTCTCTAGATGACTACATTTGCAGATAATTGTAAATTAGGAACTGCCATTGAATCTCACACTGACACAAATGTTCTCCAGGTGGGGCTGACACAGACAGACAAACAGCTGGTGTGTCAGAGCCATGGACTAAAACTAAATGCCAAGAAATGCATAATAGTATCCTTTGGGAAATCATCCATACCTAACAACTATCATAGTGACAACACACCCCTTAGAGCTGACCCAGTAGTCAGGGATTTAGGGACATGCATAGATAGTAATCTAGTCTTTGATCATCCCATGTCTACAGTGGTGAGGAAATCATTCTATGTTGTGCAACTTATAAAGAAAGGTATGGCATCCAAGTCCAAGGAAGTCATTATTTCACTGTATTTGGCATTCATCAGACCTATCATTGAGTACAATGCCCCCTTTAGTATGTACCTAACCAGGCATATCCAACAAATGGAAATGCCCACAGAGGTGCCTCACTAAAACAATACAGGGTGTAAGTTCTATGTCCTATGCACACCGCCTCAAGGCCCTATCCCTGTAATCTGTCTCCTACAGGCTTTTGAAGGGAGATCTATGCCTGGCATACAGGGCATTGTCAGACCCCACCCTAATGGACCTCCTACATATCTACAAAACAAGCAGCAGCAGAATTACCCATTCTAAAGACTTAAAACCTTGTCTGCAATATAAATAGGACCTGCTGGAGAAATAGGTATGTGTCCCAGAGACTACCCCATCTGTGGAATAAGATCCCCATTCATGTGAAGCAGAGGTCCTTCCTAAACCAATTCAAGTGCAACTTGGACAATTGAATGGGAAACTGGAAATTCATCCCGGTTTAGCACCTATGTCTGTAATGGACAGAAATAACCTGTAAATGGTTCATCTCCCAGGCCCCTGCTTACACTTATCAAGGGTATCAGAACTTGTCAGAGATTTGGGATGCATGGCAAGGCTTAAAAAGGCCCTTGTGGTCGTTAGCCTAGTAAACACCTATGAAGGTATGCACCTGTGAAAGGGTTGGAATTATTTTACAGTCTCCAGATGCTGGAATAAACTTTAACAAAGTTCTAGGTGTGTATTGCGACACATCTGTGCTGGATTCTGGCTCTGGTTCTAGTGGGGAGGGGGGGCAGTGTGGGAACCACAGAATCAGGTGACCAGATGTAATGTAATTCTGTAGCGAGTACTGAAATTGCATTTAAATACTTTTGAGAGTTGTGACATAGGGCACTCAGCTCTCTGTTTTGGAACTGACAGGACTACTCACCCATTTTATCTTGCCTTGCTTTAGTAAGTAACTTAACTAAGGGAACAGTGATTTTCCATTAGTTAGAAAAATAGTGAGATTAGCTGAAAGTATTGTTTTTCTGTAGCTGTCTGAGTCTTGTCATCTGTGTTATTTTTTTATATTTCCTGTGAATTGAAACTCTGGTCTTTATTGTAAATAGATACTCAGTATTCTCATGTTCTTTATTATGTATGATTAAATATATGTAACTCTTTCATTGTGGCTTGTCTGTTAGAAAATCTTTAACCCTTGAGAGTACCTGCATTTACTTGGTAGCACTATGGCATGGCTGGTACTAAAAAAGGATGGAAGCACCATGTTCTGTGTGGACTACAGAAAACTAAACAGTCACACAGTCAGATGCTTACCCCATGCCTAGGACAGATGAAGCCTTAGGGCAGTTAGGTGGGGCTAATTATCTGACCACAGGCTACCGGCAGGTGCAAGTGGCAAATCCATTTGGATGCCATGTCTGCATCTGGTTTAAATGATGGGTACTCCTTGCACCAGTTTTAAAACCTAAGATATATGCTGTTTAGTGGAAGTCTTTTATACAGTTATGTGATTCCCTTTTTATACAGTCATGTGATTTCTTTTTATACAGTCATGTGATTTTTAATTTGATTCTCAATGGTTGTAGTAGTATATTTAAATAGTTGTTTTGTGTATTAACATTGTTCTGATAATGTTCCTACCAGATGAATGAAAGGGCTAAACCTAGTATTTTGACTCAATAAATGAGTGGTTTCAAGCAACAAGTGGTTCCCCTTGTCATGGTTTGTTATTCCTAGTTTGTCTTTTGGATCTGTACTAGTGAGAGATGTGATCGAGGACACTCAGAACTCTGTTTTGGAATTGACAAGACCACTCACCCACTTCATCTTGACTTGCTTTAGTAAGTAACTTAACTAAGGGAACAGTAATTCTTCAGTTAGTTAGAAAAATAGTGAGATTAGCTAACATTATTGTTTTTCTGTATATGTATGAGTCTTGCCATCTGTGTTATTTTTTATATTTCCTGTGAATTGAAACTCTGGTCTTTATTGTAAATAGATACTCAGTATTCTTATGTTTTTATTATGTATGATTAAATATATCTAACCCTTTCATTGTTGCTGGTCTGTTAGAAAATATTTAACCCTTGTGAGTACCTGCATTTAC
Organism: Protopterus annectens; assembly: GCF_019279795.1. Taxonomy (NCBI): domain Eukaryota; kingdom Metazoa; phylum Chordata; order Ceratodontiformes; family Protopteridae; genus Protopterus; species Protopterus annectens. Next base: position 1,245,443,411 of record NC_056725.1, read on the forward strand.
TTGGTGGCACTGTGGCACCATGCTCCTGAAAGTCTTGCTGATTGGTTAACACTACCATTTGTATAAGTATTAATTTCACTAAGAGTACTTGGGTACCCTGGTAAGAGCCTTAAAGTAGCTGGCTGGTGGCAGTGAATCTACCTTGTAGTCTGGGTGGAGGTGGCATAGCGGGTAAATCTGTGCCAGCCTTTCCCAGGTGTGTGTGTGTGTGTGTGTGTGTGTGTGTGTGTGTGTGTGTGTGTGTGTGTGTGTGTGTGTGTGTGTGTGTGTGTATGTATGTATGAAAATCAAATCTCAAAGAGTGTGTGTGTCAGCTACTTGGAACTGGGACACAAAGTACTGATTTCTGCAATGAGAAAGGTGGGGTCTTATTTGGGGCCTGGAGAGGAAGTCTTGCCCCATGTCTGGAGTGTGCTCCCTGTGTGCTCTTAAGGGAAATTGTGCTAGGTGCAGACAGCTGCATCTGAAATTACTTTGTATATCTATTTTTGTTCTAAGTGAACCTTCCCCACCCATGTCAGTGGTGAAGATTGAGGCTCCTTGATTACTGGCCCAGAGGAGGGACATCACACTCCAGTTAAACATGACAGCAGTTGCTTAACATACATCTTGTACCCAACTGTTCTCATGTCATCTAGTGAACCATGGGATTTCTGTGAGATCCACTCTTATATCAGCAGAAAATTACAATACTGCAAAGATTTGTAGATGTGTTTGTGTAGAATATTGCATTTCTCTCTCATTTCCACAAATTAAAATAGCTTCTCCATCCCAAAAAATTACATCCTCAGGATAAGCTGTTCTTGATCCAGGATTTTAAAATCCTAGCCAGTTCTGTTTTTACTATCTGTAGACTTTCTGAACTATGGATCTTGTTCAAAGGATGATATAGCTGAACAATGAGAGGTTCTCTCATGCATGTACCGTTTAGTGTATGCATTTGTACCCCATTAGTGTATGAGGTACTCATATTGAGAGAAAGGGTATTCTTGCATGTTGTCCTTAACCCTGATCCAACACATTCATGATGTGTGTAACTCCAATTCATTCCATGGCACTGGATAATAAAGTAGTATCCATATACCCAAACCCCGCAACATTCCCACTCAGGTACAGACATGCAAAGTTAGTGCACCCAGCTCTCCTAATAGTGGGGAAGGTAGACCCAATCTAATTTTATTGATAGCTTATGTTTGTGCACCAACAATGTCATGGATTTGTCTGTGCCACTTCTGAAATACATTCTCAATGAGCTGGAAGCTAAGTACCAAATCCAACACAATAATTTTTCTAACAGAGACATTCTGACCATGAGGATCTTTTCTTACAGTCTCTGAACAATAATTTCCAGCAGTCAGTATATTCAATTACCAGGAGGCTAGCCTTGTAAATCCCAGATATTTAAGTGAGACACTTCCAGAGATAAATCTAAACTTTTATTTGGTCTGTGAGACAGTGTAATAAATGGATAAAATCTTAGTCTTAGTGTCATTACCAGGATATCCTGATATGAAAAAGGTCCTAAAGGCATCCAAATAATGGTGTTAATGACTTTGTATGATCCACCATAAAGATATAAGGTGATCTGCACAAAGGTTTGCATTACCATACTTACTCCCTTTGGGATCCTCATACCTTTGGAGTGTATCTGATAACTTGTGCCAAAAACTTAGAGGTCAAAAGCAACAACCCCTACTTTGCTTCTTTCTCAGTTATCTCAGACTTAGATATGTGTGTTTTAGTGTCTCCTATAAAGCAATGCAAGCATACCAATGTGCTTTCTGGGCAATCTGAAATATGGTATTCTCTCAGCTCAATAAACAGGTAACCCATATTAAGTTTCTGGATGATCTCCCTGCATCTAAGTTGAGGAAGAGTTATGGTTCTATCCTATTATTCAAATACTGTGTCAGCAACAATGGCCTTCTGTTATTAAATGTGTACCCCCCCACACTGGCTGGATTGCTTAATTTTCTGTATTTGTGATGTCAAGATGACAATAACATATTCTACACTGTGTTATAAAGTTACATTAGCTAGATCAGTTTCATTGATATAGAGCAACAGAGTCCTAACTATGACTCAGCAACCCTGGTTCAGTTAGAGGCTCAGGCATTAGAAAGAAATGGTCCTGATGAGAAAGGAATGATGGGGGGCAACCTGCTTGCTTTTTCAATGGGAAAAGCATCGGAACATGATGAGCCATGTAAAGAATTATAATTTTCATGGAAACTGGGCATACATGATGAGTGGCAGGAGTTGACTGGAAAGGTACAATGAAATATGCATTGTCATGAAGGTAGAATGCATGATCCTACATCATGCCCATTTAATGCCTCCAACAGACGACATGTTCAGCATATAGGGCAAAACAGAGATCCTCCTTCCTTTCGATGTAACATAACTGCCCACAATATGATAACCTCTGTTTGTTCACTCAGCTTCTTGCTACAGAGCATTCTAAGAATTCATGGCTGAAAGATAATCTTTATCTGGAGAGTTGGAGCCCATGCAGCAAAACTGTAGATGCAGAGCTTGCTCAGTATGAAGTAGCTCCAGGAAAAAAGAAAGCTATGGAACAAGCAGGAGAAATGAAATCAGAAGTGGTTCACCAGTTTACCCACCATGGAGCAACCCAGCTGGCAAAAAAAAAAATAGGAATAGGAATACCTGTCTGTATGATGACATTTCAACTGTGATGCATTTGTTTTGCAGTAATTGTAGCCTTTTACAACATTCCTCACCTCACATTCTGCTGAACAGACCCTGACAAATGTTACTGTATTTCCTTTCCAAACTATTTCTATACCTCTACTGGAACTCTATCTATCCCAAGTGAATTACTGATTTTTGGGATTTTATCAAATCCCAGTTCCATCAATAGATACTTTGGTTGATAGCTTTTCATGATTTTCCACTGTGACACAATCATTGAGATTCAGCAAAGTCTAACTTATTGTGCTAACCTGCCTTCACAGGCTTTCATAATCCATACTGCTTGAGTGATTCAGACACCACTGTATTCTTACAGTAACAGGAAAGAACTGGCCTGTAGCACTGTAGAGGTCTTGCTAGTGATGACTGCATGCAAATGTATTAGCCCAGTGGCACGGCTGATCCAAATTAGCCATGTGATCTCCAGAAATTTCTCCTGCAACAGAATAGGGTGGAATAGTGATTCCAAGAATAGTGTTCAACTATGCTATATGGGAAGCAAAGTGAAAAGTGCGTGTGTGTATGTGTTTGTGTGTGTGTGTGTGTGTGTGTGTGTGTGTGTGTGTGTGTGTGTGTGTGTGTGTGTGTGTGTGTGAGTGTATGTTTGTGTATGTATATTCGAAGGTGCCTGTACAATCAAATTACATTCATTGGTAGAGAGAACTCTAGCACAGTTAGGTCTATAATGAGATGCTATTTATTGTGGTTTATCATGTCTGTGAATCACAGACTATTGCTATCATGCTATTGGGTACTATATCATACCTTAGATAGCACAGGCCATGATAATAATTCTGAGTCCCAGCCATCGCCTGCAAAGCTTAGCTAGGAATTGTGTTACTTTATGTTGTACCTTATCCCATGACACTTAACAGAGCTCACTGAATTATACTCTAATGACTTTCAGAGTGTCATGTCTTTCAAGCACCCCAACTAAATGAATGTTGTGCTTTCACAACACTGTCCCGAAGCTTTTAGAGACAAAGCCCATAGCTTCAGTACAACTTCTCCAGTTGTATCTCAGTTTTGCCATAAAGCAGAGATTGAATTTAGTGACACAGAAATGCATATCTTCTCTCTTCCGACCCAACCCCTTTGTGCTGAACTGTAAAGAACTTTAGAGTCTTGAAGATGATCAAGCTGTTCTCCTCGCTGACTTAATAAGGTCATAGAATCTGTCTTTAACCTAATAGAAAGATGCTGTTTGACTGTTTCATAGAGAGGGCATAATTGCAGGGATTGCATTATAACTTCTCTAATATCTCCCCATATTCTCCCAAACTTCTGATATCAATGATTCTGGTGTAACACAGGAAACACACCTCACAGACTCATCCCTCAGCTCCAGTAGTCAGACAAGTAGTGCATTAAGATTATTGAGACAGTGTTGCTGGCTAGGAAGATATATAGTTATATTATCTTCCACAGTATATTTGTCATGGTAGATTTATTTTCTTGGCTGAATTTTTATTTATGTATTTATTTATATGGATAACTGGATAGGTAAACTGGTCTAATATGATCATTTGCCACAATGACCCAGGTCACAGATGGCAGGTAAGTTAGCATATTACCAAAAGTACTTAATGACTGTTGATACAATGCTAAACTGAAGTCTGTACATTCATTAGTCATCTACATGGAAGCTACTGACAATAATTTTGAGACAGTTCACATAGACACTGAATGGTTCTAAGTTGAAATCTAAACATATAGTAGCTATTTACTTGGTTGTTATTTATAGTCCAGAAGTAAATTGATCAAACAGACATTAAAAGTTCTCCACAGAAATGTAACTGCTCTATTTGGAAAGTTTAAATGGACATGTATCAACCATGCTTATGTTCATATGTGCCCTACTAACAGTGATACTTTTGTTTATGAGAATGGATGTTATAAAGGAAAGTACAGGGTACAGAATAGTATCTACAGGCTGGGAAGAGTACTTTAGGAAACAAAAGTCTGGGTGGTAAAAGCCAGGTATTGTCATACTTGGAGAAATGATTTAAGATAGTCTTGGGGTAGGCTCTAAATGTGGTTATCATGGATTGATTGTATTTTCATATACTGAGTTTCACACAAGTCCTAAGTTAGAAAATGTTTGAGGTAGGCTGTGAAACAGGGACTATTTGCTCCTGGAGAAGGATTCCTTAGAAGGTAGAGTGTTTCACTTAGATTAATTTTATGAACTAAACTAGTATGTGCCATTTGGTTTCACCAGGTCATTAAAATCACCAATTCAAATTATATCTGAACAGCCTAAGCAATAAAACACATCAACAATGGGCAAAAAAAACTTAGAAGCTGACCCTGAGTTGATATAAATTGAGGGCTCTCTATTGAAAGCTTAATACTCACATTGCAGAGTGTCAAGACACTAAAAAAAAGCAAAAGACCAAAGATACAGGAAAAGAGTAAATCTCAAACATTGCTCTTCTCCATTACATTTTGCTTCAGGGGGCAAGGTACTCCTGATATAGTGGAAAAGCCCCCCCCCCCCCCACACACACACACACACACATGAACTTATGTATTCCAAATCTGAGATCACCATACCTTGGACAAAATGGAATATTCCAAGAAATGGCTATCTCAAGCTTCGTATATGTAATTCAGGATTTTTGGCCATTTGGTCTCCACATCTTTGACTCAGAAATGTGAGTACTGAGATTATAAACAATTACCAAAATCAAGGCTAGGGGAAACCAAACTCCATTTAAATGATCCTTAATCCCTGACAGACAACATTCTGCCACATCCTGAAAAGTATCCAGCACTTCAAACTTAATAGAGTGCAAATCAAAATAGCTATCCTGTGCCCGACCTCATCAGTGCCACAAACTACCATTATGCTATTAGGCTACTAGGCACTGTGTGCTCCAATGACGTGTATTTCCTGAAATAAATGAATACACCTGCCTTCTGTTTCTTAGTACTTAAGGCCCTTGCTTTTCTTTACTATTTTAAACCCTCATAATATTGAAAGTAGATATAGTCATGCAAGACAAAATATTTATAAAACAGTCTATGCAGAGAAGTAAGCAATTTCAAGCTGTTTCCAATCAGCAAGCTACCACCTCTGCTAGTTAGCTTGGGCAGTAACTATGCCATCTATGACCTATGAATGGTTCAGACTCATACCTCTCAACTTCTTAGTGCAAAAAATCTGGCCAAAGACTGACAAAATGGGGGACAAAGGCCCAAAAATAGTGACAGAATTTAAATATTGCTCTTATAAACTTAGAAAGTTGCTAGAGTAACAGGGTTTGTGTTAACATACATTTTCTGAAGGATTTGAAGTCTGAAACTCAAATGTATGTCATTACTGAGTGACTTTAATTCACTTCAGTTATCAGATTATCCCAGTGATTTGCCAGAAAAGCAGAAATTGTATGAGGAAAGATCAAAAATATGAGGCAAAAATCTGGACATTCTGTGAACATCTGGACAGTTGAGAGGCATGTTCAGACTGATTAACTTGTGTAAATTGTTAAAACATGACATTACAGTTGTATCATGCCTAACCAAGCAAGCACAAGTGTATGGAGTACTATTTTACTAAGCACATACTTCCTAAGTTGGGGTATAGAATTTGCCCCATACCACCCCTGCCCTAAGAGAGGCATGTGTGATATGAGCCTCTGACCATACCGATACCTTCCCTGCTACCAGAGAAGTTATTTCCTTCCCTGCACAAGAGCTCAATAAATAAATCAGCAGCCACATGCCACTGAAATTAAATGAATACAATTCTTTACTTGAAATAAATACAGTTAAGAAATGAACTATGCAAAATTATATATACGAGTTGCTGTACACTTGTACAATAAAATATAAAATAAATGGTTTTAACATTGGAATGACAGAACTCTAGTTAGCAGCTTATCTGTCCTATTACTACTAAAAACTACAGATTTTATTTGATTCTGGATAGTGCTGTGGTGCAGCAGTAGCGTTGTCACCTCCCAACAAGGTTTGCTAGTTTGATTCTTGGTTAGAGTGCTTTCTGTGCAGTCTGCATGTCTTCCCTGCATTTGCGTAGGTTTTTTCCACGTACTCCGGTTTCCTCCCACATTACAAAGGCATACGTCTGCAGTGTTTCTCCCTGGGCCTTTGCTGAAAATTGGCTTTGTTCCAGGATGAACTTTCCCAGTAAACAAATGTTAAATAAATTCTTTCTACCTCTGACTTCTTTTCTAAGTCTAATGCAGTGTATTATAGGCTGTGACTTTCAGGCTTGAGCTTGTCTTCAAGAACTGCAATCCATTGTGAATCATTTGAAAGTAAGGCAAAAACTAAATTTAACTGTTGGTCTGTCTGATTTAGAGTCCCAATTTTTGTATTTTAAATGTAATTCGTCAGCCACATAACTCAGGTGGAAGCTATAGCCCAAATAAGGTAATTTATCTTTTGGCCGGGAATAACATTTCAGGGAGCACTATACATTAGATACTGCAAAAGTGTGCACATTTAAGATGCCAGTTTAAACTTTTTAACAACCTTGCTGTATTTCCACTGAGAGCAATCACGTTTTTATGTTCTCTATATTTTACATAAAGTAAGATCTACTGAAAGCAAAAACAACTGAACTGAATTCAGTTAGATACAACATTTTTGTATGTTTTACTGAAAGACAGCTGTAAGCTTCACTTAGCCTGTCACATAAATACTGACTCCAGACATTGCTTCCTGTTCAGGAAGAGTGGTAAAATAGCATTGAAGATGAGCAGAAATTTGTGCAAGACAGATTTTGCAAAGGAAAAAAGATGTATTTCAGAAACGTATATCTACAAATTACAAAACACTTTTTCACCTGCTTAACTGTTTTATTATTCCTGTATTAGTGCTGCTAGGAAGAGGTAACTCTTGGAGCTGTTTGTTGGATTTACGTGCTGCTGTGGTGTTTTGTTACCTTCTTGCAAATAAAGCTGTAAAAAGAAAAGGAGCCGTGTTTCTTCCACTGGTACTATCTTGTTTTGCTGGTTTGTGACATTTCGTAGTACTAGCCTCCATTGTTTTTCGGTTGGTCGTGTTATGGAGGTGGAGGAGGGCTCTACGGCAAGCGTGGAAGGAGTAATCGGATTGGATAGACCAGATAGCACGGACAGATTGGATAGGTTATCCAATCAGTTGACCCAGTTGCTGGAATTGTTGGCAGGAAACAGTCCTGCTTCAATAGGTACTATGAGCAGTTTACCGAACAACCAGGAGGCTCTCCCGAGGAGGGAAAGAGAAAGAAATGGAGGAAGGAGCGTTGTTTCCAGTCCAGATAGAGGTGAAGGGAGCCAGAACATCGGCCCTAGGCAGGGTGTGCTGCAAGGAGAAGTGGGCATTCCAAATATTTTTTCGGGGAGCTCGGAGGATGATGCCTGTCCACCTTTTGCAACGAACAATAGTGACAACAGGGCGGTGAGGCGTAAAAATGTTGGAAATATACCCAGAAGTTATAGTAATGTTACGGCTAGTAACAGGACTGCAGGTAATTTAAATGGAGACCATGATGTATATTCCAACCAAACTAAAGTGGACTTTGATAATGTTTATAATTTTAAATATAATTTTAAAACTAAAAATGTATACAAAGTGCATTCAAATGACGTTAATTCGTCTTTTAAATATAATTTGAGAGTGTTTGATGAAATGTTATTCAAATTCAAAAACCTGGAAATGGAAAATGCATACCTAAATGAATGTTTAAGTTTAAAAATTGTGCCTAAAGGTCTGAGGGTTTGCCGGTACCCTAATAAGGTGAGGGTAGGTAGTGAATTTCACGTTGAACTACTACAGATTTTTGATATGTGTGGGTTTGAATTCTTAAGGCTATTATTAAAGAAAATATGAGGGTTATGGATGATTTAAATAATAAAATAAAAGAAGTGAATGAACGCATTACTAAGGATTTACTTTTTGCAGTGGAGGATAATCAGGTTAAATATCAAAATACATTGGGAAATATTGAGAAGAGTATGAATAGTATTTTTGAGAGGAAATGTAAAAAGCTTGACAGGGATATTATGGAGTACAAGGAAAAGACCAATTACCCAAAACCCAGGGACTTTTTTCCACAAAAGTTCAACATTGTTTATAATCAGGAAAACCTGGGTGAAGAAGATTATGTAGAGAGTGGAGAAAGGGATGTTAGTAGGGAGGATAATGAATATCCAGAATTGAGGAGATCTGAAAGAATCAAAAATTATCATCAGAGGAACCCACAAAAAAACTACCAGGGGGGGGGGGCTCAATACCAAAGGTACCAGAACAGGAGCAGGCCTTACAGAGATTGGTAGAGTGTGGAAGTGGGAGTATTGAAGCCCCTCAGAGGGAGAAAAAAATGGTTAAGGAGGGAGTTGTGTGGAAATTAGGGAATTATAACATTTACAATTATAGTGGTGTAGAAATGTCAGCTATACACTTCCAATTATTTACTAAGGGAATGAAATTTGTGCCCAATAGGAAGGCTGATTTGAACAAAGTATTGATTGATCTTAAAATGTTTACAAGGAAGAAAAATCTTGAATTAATGTTCCATGAACAGAGTAATAACAGTATGGTAAAAGGGAACCTAAGGAAAAGAAGTGTGTTCAACCCACCTTTAAATCAGCAAGTAAAGAATTTTGAAATGGTAATGGAAAGGAAGTTAAGGAAAGTTTTGATGGACAATAGGATAGGGTATAATTTAACGAAGGAAGAGAATGAGTTACTGTTGCAACTTTCTAATGACCCTACCTTAAGAATATTGAAACCTGACAAAGGAGGGGGTACAATAATTATGGACCAAATGATTTATGAGGCCAAAATGTTAGAACTTTTAGGTAATGAAGAAAGATATGTGAGATCTTCCATAAATGAAATCAATATTGCTAATAGGAATGTTTATTTAAAATTGTATGATTTACTGTTAGAAGGAGTAATTGATTTGAGCACTTTTAGATTTCTACATGTGGAGAAACCTAAGGTCCCTAACATATTTGGTATACCCAAGGTCCATAAGGATGAGGAAAATCCACCCATGAGACCCATAGTCTCTTCAGAAGGATCTGTTATGGCCCCTATAGCCAAATGGCTAGATTGCAAGTTAAAGGGAGTGGTTAAGGAAGGGGCAGGTGTGGTCAAGGACTCATGGGATCTACTCCAGAACCTGAAGAAGGAATTTTTTGATGAAGGTCTAGTATTCATAACTCTAGACATAGTGGACCTTTTTTCATCCATTCCATACAAAGAGGGAATGGAATGGTTTGAGGAGGCATTGCTTAACTATGGAAAGTTCACGCATAATGAATTTTGTTTAATTTTAACATTAATGGATATTGTATTGAAAAGTAATTACTTGCACTTTGAAGGTGAATTTTTTAAGCAGACAAAGGGAATTGCTATGGGTGCAAATTGTGCACCCATATATGCGAATATTATTCTGGCAGCATGGGAGCAAAAATTTGTGTTAAATTCACAGTTTAAATGCTGCTGGAAAATGTATAAAAGGTTTCTGGACGATATTTGCCTATTATGGGTAGGGTCAGAAGCAGAATTTGAAGCCTTTTTTCACTATATTTCTCAAACCACCTCCTTTTTGTTATTTACTTATTCAAAGAGTGTGGAATGTCTAAAATATCTGGACATTTTTGTGGGAAAAGGAGAAGGGGAATTCTACTCTAAGGTATATAGAAAGGACAATTATTCTAACTCCTTTTTAGCATATGAGAGTGCACATCCCCACCACCACAAAAAGGGAATAATTAAAGGACAGTTTGTTCGAGGCAGCCGGATGTCCTCTAGGGACTGTGACTTTGATGAAGAATGTAACAAACTACATGTGATGTTTATGGACAGAGGCTACCCGAGCAATTTAATTGGGGAAATCGAAAAGGAGGTTAGGAATGGAAGACTGGATAAATATCAGCCCATTTTAGGGAAGGATGATGTTCTTAAGGAGGTGGATAAAACTGAAAAGGACAGCTTTGATGCGAAAAATAATTTTATATTAGATTATAGTGGGGAGGCAAGAGTTATTAGAAGAATGGTGGAAGAAGAGTGGGCAAAGTTCAGTGAATTCTCTGACTTAGGAAGCTTGTTCACACAGCCCTTGAAATGTACATTTAGAAAAGGAAAAAACTTGAAAAATTTCTTTGAAAGGAAAAGTAAGGAAAATACCACTACCAGGGAGAGAAAGGGTACATTTAAATGTAGGAGGTGCTCCCAGTGTCCTTTTATTTGTAATAAAGACACAATATATGTAAAAAGTAGGGATATTTTAGTTCAGAGCAAGCAATATGCTAATTGTCAGACCAAAGGCATAATCTATCTGAGCGTATGTAAGAAATGTGACGCATTTTATGTGGGGAAGTCTGAAAGAAGACTAAGAGATAGAATTTATGAACATAATTACGAAATAAAGACAAAATGTATGTGTAATGCCCTATTTAAACACAAAACAAAATGTGAAGAAGCTGAATATACTTTTTTTGTGCTGGAGATTGTAAATAAGGATATTCGGGGTGGACCTTGGGAGGACACCATTGAGTATAAAGAGTTACTTTGGCAACTCCAACTAGAAGCTTATAACTCACCGGGGCTTAATAATTATGTGTCATTAGCCCCAGTATTAAAAATAAGGGCAGCAAAGCTCTGATTAGGGTAACGTATACCCTAGGAGTTAAAAATATTAAAAAGAAAATGTTCCATTTCTGAAACACAAGTGGGTATATTGTGTATGAAATCACTTTTTCTGTGTATACAGTGTTACCAGGGAATGAATTTGTGATTGCTTTTTGGCAACAAAAATGTTGATGGGCATTATTCTAAGCACTTTAAAAACTTTGAGTGAAATGTGGTAATTTATACACTAGAGGGAGCAATGAATGGGTTGTGTATATGTATTTTTTATGTATGAATTTTTTATGTATGAATTTTATGTGTTTAATTTATTGAATTTTATAAATAAACCTTATGAATTAATTATAGGGATGAAATGTTGTGAACAGTAAGGTAATAAAATGGAATGTGCTTGTTTTAATCATTATTTTTAAAAAAGACATGAAGGCATTTTGTTGAGGTGGATTTTAATGTAATCATGGTGGAATAAGTGTAATTAAGAATCTTTATTGTATTAAGAGTTTCAATTATCTAATTAGTAACAGTATTTAAGCTGAAGGGGAAGAGTAAGCATTATTCTTGTGCATCTGAGGAAGTGAGTTCAAACGAAAACACAGGTGTGGAGACATAGCGTTAATGTGTTTGGAGCTGTTTGTTGGATTTACGTGCTGCTGTGGTGTTTTGTTACCTTCTTACAAATAAAGCTGTAAAAAGAAAAGGAGCCGTGTTTCTTCCACTGGTACTATCTTGTTTTGCTGAAGAGGTAACTCTCCTTAACCACACTGTACTGGAATCTTTTATTCGATATGTGGAATGTTAATTCTGTTATCACCATAAAACAGTACGGATCAAGTTTCCACCCTTGCACAGATATTGAAGGGAGCTCATCAGTACAGCCTGCATATGTGTTGCAGACCTACAGAAAGTATACATTTCGGTAACAGTGATGACAATGGCAATGGTAACGAGGATCATAATCATCACAGGAAGTTACTGGGCTAATGACCCTAGGGCCCTTACAAGCCTAGCCATGTTTTACCCTGATTTCAGTGATCAGCACAAATTGTCTCTGTCCAAGAGAGACACAGTTGGATCTCCCGGGATGAATTTATGGTTACGCATCCAATCATCCAGACTCCATTTGAAGAGGGCCAATGAGGTGCTCTGTTTGACATGAAGTGGGAGTCTGTTCCAAAGGAGTGGTAACATCTGGGAGACAAATCTGTCTCTCCAGCAAGTTCTATTAATATCACATACCAGGTTAAGGTCTTTAGAGTGAGTAACCAGTGTACCATTTGACTTATGGAGATACAGCATTTGCAATAAAGCAGGGTCAGAGATTGCCTTATATGCAAGGAAGAGATCACCTCTGAGCAGCCTGTATGAAACAAAATAAAGTAACAGTGATTTCAGATGATCCTCATAGGACAGATGCTGAAAATCTTGACTTTTCCTTATGAGGAACCTTTGTGCTCTCTCCAATTGTGGCAGGTGCTTGGAAAGGTACATAACAAAAGGGGTGTTCATAGGTTCATAGGTAGATACTAGGCTATCTGCCCTAGGGCATTTATAAGCCTAGCCAGAGTGTATTTGGCTTCCGCCTCCCTATTAGATTAGCCTACTGTGCCTTTGTAAAGTAGGTCACAGAAGGTACCCTTTAAGATTAGTTTACTGTGCCTCTGTCTAGCAGGGACACAGAAGACATCCCAGGGGTGAATTTGCGATTTCCCATCCACGCGTCCAGATTTCACTTGAAGAGGGTCAGCGAGGGGCTATGTCTAACATGAATTGGGATTCTATTCCACAGTGAGGGGAGCCTCTGGGAAATGAATCTGTCCCTTCAGCATGTCCTATTTATTTTTGTGCTGAGGTTTAAGTCCCTGGAGCGTGTAGCTCTAAGGGACTTGGATTTTTTGAGGTGGAGCATGTCCATTAATTCTGGGTTTGGCATGGCTTTGTACATCAGGCATAGATTGCCTCTGAATAGGTGGTAAGCAACTGAGTAGAGCTGGAGTTTCTTTAGTCGAGCTGCATAGGACATCTGTTTGTAGCCCATGATCCTCTTGGTGAGGTACTTTTGGGGTCTCTCCAGTTGCTGCAGGTGTCGGGTAAGGTACATCCCAAAAGGGGCATTGTATTCAATTATGGGCCTGATGAGTGACGAGTAGAGGGGCACAATGACCTCTCTTGATCTAGATGTGAACCCTTTCGTGATAAGGTGGGCTATATAGAAGGTCTTTCTAACCCCTTTGGCAACGTGATTATCAAAGGAGAGATTACTATCTACATTGGTCCCCAAATCTCTAATTACTTCTTCCATACTTAATGGATTACCACCTATGTGATAATTTGTGGGCACCTTGTTTTTCCCAAAGGGGATGACTATGCACTTTTTAGCATTTAGCTTTAGGCCGTGGCTCTGGCACCAAGCATCCGTCTCTGTGAGACCCTTTTGGAGGATGCTTGTGTCAGCTGGAGATTCGATTATGGCCCCCAGTTTGCAGTCATCTGCGAACTTTGTCAGCCATAATCCCCCTGTGTTAGCCTGAACCTCAGAGAAGTATATACCGAACAAGAGAGGTCCCAGAACTGAGCCCTGAGGGATGCCACTTGTAATTGGTTTGGATTCGGACATGGCACCTGTGATTCTGACCATGTGGGTTCTATCCCTGAGCCAGTTTGCAATCCATCTTGTGATATAGGGGTTGATATTTAAGCTGGTAAGCTTATTTATGATGCCCGAGTGGGGTATTGTGTCGAAGGCTTTTGCGAGATCCAGGTAGGCTGTGTGGACTACCTTGCCCTCATCTATGGCTTTGGTAACTGTTTCAAAGAAATCAACTAGGTTTAAGAGGCAAGATCTGCCCTTAACAAAGCCGAATTGGGTAGGGTCTAGTATCTGGAGGCTTCCAATGTCTTTGTTTATGAGTTCCATGATAATACGCTCCATAGCTTTACAGACCAGACTAGTCAGGCTTATGGGGCGATAGTTCCCGGGGTCCATTGTGGCACCACCTTTGTGGAGTGGAACCACTGTAGCTGTACGCCATTCTTTGGGTACATATCCTGTAGTAAGGCTAAGTTTGAACAGTGACTTAATGTGAGGGTTCAGTTCTTCTTGGAGCTCGTGTAAGACACAGCCTGGGACACCGTCCGGTCCCATAGATGCTGTATTTTTTGCTTTGGAGAGGGCAGCTTTCACCTGTGCATCTGTGATGTCAGGGATGTTACATTCAGTTGGGATAGGCATTTGCTCCTTTGGGGGGGAAGGGGGGAGAAGTTTGCGCTGAATCTGTCAGCCAGGATGTTGGCTATGTCTGTAGGTTTGGTATATTTTGTACCGTTATGCAACAATTCAGAGCATATCTGGGAGTTTCCACCCATATTCCTGACATAACTAAAGAAGGCCTTGTGATTATCTTTAGTGTCTAGGGCAATTTTTCTTTTGAAACTGGCCTTTGATGATTTTATGAGGGATCGAAGTTTCTTGCTAATACTGATCAGAGATGCCTTCCCTTTTTGGAATTTTGATCTGTCATGTAGTAGCTTCCTCCTTCTGTTGTATAGCTTATTTATGGCCGGGGTCCACCAGACAGGTCTCCTGTTTTTGGAGGAGTGAGTCTTGGTTTTATTTGGGATAGCACAATCCATGCATTCCTGCAGGTGCTCATAGAATGCATTTGTAAAGGATTCTGCGGATTGGGCTGTATTATCCTCTGGCCCGGGGGCTTTGAAGGATTCCACCTCAGTCTTGAGAAGTGCAAAGTTGGCTTTTGAGAAATTGTTTACCGTGATTTCCTTGGCTGGTGGTGGGGACAGGATATGGATGTCCAGGGAAATTTGTTTATGGTCTGATCTTACCAATGAGGGGTTTACCTCTGGTGTGGAACATAGATTCCCCATGTTGGTGATTACCAGGTCCAGTATGTTGTTTCCTCTTGTAGGAGTGGTGACCAGTTGTTCCATCATGTTAGAGTTTATAAATTCAAGGAACCGTTGGGTGAGGGTGTTTGGGCTTGAGTAGTTTTCCCAGTCAATGTTTGGGTAGTTGAAGTCACCCAATAACATAGTGTTTGGAGAGACCTTTATATTCTCCAGTGTTCTCAGGAATGCCTAGTGGGGTTCCTGTAATAGGGATGGTGTTCTATAGCAGGCTGCAAACTGAAAGACAGTTTTGCCTGCTGTTAGTTGCACATGGATGGTTTCCGATGTTTCGTGCAGTGCCACTAACCTGGAGGTGTAGGTATCTTTGATTAATATAGATAATCCCCCTCCTTTTGTGCTTCAGTCCAAGTTTTGGGGCCAAAACGCATAGTATGAATTATAACCTGGTAGTGCTGGGGTGCTCTCAGGAGCCTTGAACCAGGTTTCTGTTACTGCACAGACATCGATTTTCTCCATACTGAGGAGAGCCTCGAGTGCGTGCATCTTGAGGTTTAGACTTCTGGCATTGAGTAGCATTACCTTTAGGTTTTTTATCCTTGGGTTGTCTATGGAGGTGGGTTTGTCCTTTGAGCCTTGCCTAAAAAAGGCACTATGGGGGTGGTAAGAGCCTTGGCCAGTATACGAAAGCCTAAGGGTGACAGGTGCAAGCCGTCCCTAGCGAAGCAACGTGGCTTGTCGAGCATGTCATCCCAGGCTGACAGACACTGGATCCCCTTTGAATGACACCAATACTTTAGCCAGTTGTTGAAACTGATCATTTTGTCTTTATACTGTGGCATCATTCTTGGTGAGGGCAAGATGCTACTCAAGGTCAGGGTCATACCAGCCTGGGCTACATGATCAGAGAGCTCCTCTATGTCTCTTTTCATGTAGTCCAGGGAGGTACATCTCAGGTCATTCACACCAGCATGGACAATGATGGAGTCATACTTGTACTTGCTTTGGAGTGACCTGAGTGCTTGTGTAATGTGGAGGATCCTGGCACCCGACAGGCAGCTTACAGCAATATTCTCCTTGTTCAGTCTGGTGAGAGGGACGTCAGTGTGCCGGACAATAAAGTCCCCTATAAGAAGTGTATTTGGTGTCTTGTTTGGCCTTAAGGGCTTTGACTGTGAGGCACACTGATTTTGTGAGATATGTGATTCATGGGTATTGTTGAGGGGTGGCTGTTGCTTGGATATCTGCTTAGGAGGTCATTGCTGTTTAGGCAGATTTTTATTTAGAGCCTTGGAGTATGTTTTTGTGTGTTTATGTGTTGGGTATGCAGATGCAATAATAGGTCTGTGTGAGACTGGATTTGTGGTGCAGGTGGTTACCTTTTCCTCCTGACTGACTGTGCCAGTCTTGGGTTGAGAGAGCTCTGCCTCCAGTTTGGCTGTGTAACTGCATCTCTCACATGTATTAGAGTTTGTTGGAAGGAGGAGAGGGTTGTCTGTGTACATAAGGCAATTGTAACATTGCCTCAAAATTCACAGATTCACCAGCTGGACTGGAGAGTAACCCTGAAACTGACCCTTGGACATACCAGATTAGTATATTGAACTGTTTTTTTACTGATCAGATTAGGGAAGGGAACTGATTTTTCACTAGATCAGGAAGGACCAATCGGGAGCCTAATACTTATGAGAAGTCAAGGAGGATGTAGTGCTTTAGTTAGTGTTTCCTTATAAGAGCTGAGCAAGTGCAGGGCTTTAGAAAGAGAATAGAGTGATTAATTTGAGAGTTTGAACAGTTTTAAGTGAAGAGCAGACTTTGTGGTGCCTGGAATAGTTTAAACCTGTTTAGGCGGTGCTGCCTGACGCTGCTCAGTGCACAAAACTGCGCAAAAAGAGAGTTGTAATGTTTTAAGAGAGAGGGATCAAGGAGTTTAGAATTGACCCAAAATGGCCAATAAAACTACAGCTTCTAGGCAGTAACCACTCCTCCAGGGACAGGCAGGCTGTTCAGTGTTAACCACTGCCACTGGTGAACACAGTTGTATCCAATTATTGGCCTTATGAGGGATGATGATGATGATGATAATAATATCATTCAACATATACACCAGAATGTCTTGTCAGAAATGTTACAACAGTATGGGTTCTCAGGGCTGCTGCTTACCATTTTGGTCCCTATATTTACAGATTGAGAAATATTTCTGCATTCTTGGCTTTAGGTAAGATTATGTGTTTGTCTTGCTTATTCCCCATGTTCCTAATGTTTATAAAAAGGCTAAGATGGTGTAGCATGCTACTCAGTGCTAGAAGGCTAAACCTCAAAATGCACTCTCTCGAGGCACTCCTAAAAATGGAGAACATCAATTTCTGTGCAGTAACTGAAACCTGGTTCGTGGCTCCAGAGAGCACCCCTGCAATACCAGGCTACAACTCTTACCACACTTTTCGGCCACCAAACCAGGATCGAAACACTAAAGGTGGAGGAGTGTCCATATTCACCAAGGATATTCACACTACCAGGTTAGTTGCCCAACACAATCCGTCTGAAATTCTCCAGGTGCAACTAACACTAAGTAAGACTGCAATCCAAATTGTAGCTTACTACAGATTCCCCACCATGCCCCAAGATTCTCACTACACCTTTATAAACATACTGAAAAATATTAATATACAACCAAACACCCTAATACTGGGTGATTTCAACTACCCTGCCATTAAATGGGAAAACTACTCGTGTACCAACACCTTTGCCCAACAGTTTTTGGAATTCATAAATTCCAATACCCTGGATCAACTAATCCATAGTCCCATCAGGGCCTCCAATATCCTAGACCTGGTCATTACCAACATGGGAAATCAATGCTTCACACCTATGGTCACCCCCTCGTTGGTCAGATCAGACCATAAGCTAATCACCCTTAACATTCACATCCAACCCCCCAGTAAGGAAACCTCCATAAAAAACTTCTCCAAAGCCAACTTCATGCTACTCAAGTCAGAAGTTACAAACTTCATGACACCCATGCAGACAGGAACTGAAAGTTTGACTGCTGAGTCCTACACTAAGGCACTGTACAAGCACATCCACTCATACATGAATCGTGCCATCCCAAATAGAACCAAGATGCTTTCCTCCAGAAAAAGGAATCCAATCTGGTGGTCCCTTGCCATAAACAAACTGTACAACAGAAGGAAGAAACTGTTGCAGAAAAGAGGAAAATCCCAGGATGCAAAAAAACTCCATTACCAGCCTCAGTAAGAAGCTGAGATCCCTCATAAAATCCTCCAAAGCTAGTTATGAAAATAAAATTGCCAAAGATTCCAAAGACAACCACAAAGCATTCGATAACTATGTCAAGAATCTAAATGGCAATGCTCAGATCTGCTCTGAGCTACAACAGAATGACATTAAACATACTGATCCCAAGGATATTGCCAATATCCTGGCAGATCAATACAGTGCCAACTTCACCCCCCTCACATGCCCTAAATAGCCCATCTCAATACCAGATGATTGCCAAATTCTGGTAATAACGGCCACACAGGTAAAAAACGCACTCTCCAAAGCTAAGAATACAGGATTCATGGGACCACATGACATCCCGGGCTGTGTACTACATGAACTACAAAATGAACTGGCACCTCACCTAAGTGTCATGTTTAATCATACCCTCACCTCGGGCTTCATGCCCACTGAGTGACGCACAGCTAAGTTATCCCACTCCACAAGGAGGGATCCACCTTGGATCCTGGGAACTACCGCCTCATCAGTCTGATGAGCCCGATCTGCAAGGCCATGGAACGTATTATCATGGAACTTATAAACAAAGACATTGGCAACCTTAAAACACTGGACCCCACCCAGTTTGGGTTCGTGAAGGGCCGATCTTGTCTCCTGAACCTGACTGACTTCTTCAAATCAGTCTCCAGAGCTGTGGACGAGGGTAAGGCAGTCCACACAGCCTATCTGGACCTTGCCAAGGCCTTTGACACCATCCCCCACTCTGGAACCATAGATAAACTTACTAAGCTGGGCATTAATCCCTACGTCACTCGATGGGTTGCCAACTGGCTTACTGACAGAACCCACACTGTAAAAGTAGCTGACTCCAAATCCAGCTGCAGACAAGTGACAAGTGGAGTACCTCAGGGTTCAGTCCTGGGACCTCTCTTGTTTGGCATCTATTTCTCTGAAGTACAGGCCAACACTAAGGGTCTCTGGCTAACAAAGTTTGAAGATGACTGCAAACTGGGAGCCATTATTGAATCCCCAAATGATGTCGATACATGCCTTACAGAAACAGATGCTTGGTGCCAGAGCCATGGGCTCAAGCTCAATGCCAAGAAATGTATAGTTATCCCCTTTGGGAAAAAAACATGTATCCATGAATTACCACCTGAAAGTATGATAAGAGACTTAGGGACACAGGTGGACAGTGGTCTCATCTTCAATAACCACATTGCCACAACAGTCAGGAAATCCTTCTGTGTGGCACATCTCATCTCATCTCTAAGGACTTTTCATCCAAAAAAAAGGAGGTCATTGTCCCACTGTACTCATCCCTCATTAGACCCATTATAGAATACAATGCCCCATTTGGTATGTACCTCTCACGATATCTGCAATGACTGGAAAGGCTGCAGAAGTACCTCACTAAAAGAATCACAGGCCTAAAGCAGATGCCCTTTGCTGACCACCTTAAAAAACTCCAGCTATACTCTGTCACATATCGTCTACTCCGAGGCGATCTCTGCTTAACATACAAGGCCATGTCAAACCCAGAGCTGTTGGACATGCTACACTTAAAGAAATCCCTCAGAGCCACATGCTCCAGGGATCTAAACCTTGTCATCACAATAAACAAAACACGCTGGAGGGATAGGTTCCTGACCCAGAGACTCCCCAGACTCTGGAATAGACTGCCCATACATGTCAAGCAGAGCACCTCTTTGGCCCTCTTCAAGAGGAAGCTTGATGATTGGATGGGAGAAAGGAAATTCACCCCAGGGATTACATCATTCGCCCTGCTAGACAGGGGTCCAGGGAAGTAAATAGTGTGGGAAGAAATAGCCAGGGAATTGTTATGGCTAGGCTTGTATAGGCCCTAGGGCCGATAGCCTAGTACCAACCTATGAACCTATAAAGTGTATTCTTTTTTTTCTTTAATTTGGGCATTGCATTGCTATATGCAGACACTGCTGTCCTTTTGATTTCAAGTGACCATGGTCTTTGGTTTTCACTGGAGTAGTTTGCTGCAGAGTATGAAGTCATTTGGATTAAAATCATCACATCCAAATCAGACATTTTGGTTTTCTCCTAGATAAAAGGGGATTACACAAGGCTGCTGGGAATGCAGTAGCCATTATATGTGGAGCAGTTTAATAAATATATTGTGGTTTGTTCATAAGTAAGGAAGAAGATACTGGGTGACTCATCAAGAGATGGGCTCAGTTTCAGCAGTACTGCAGTTGTGCTAAGCTGTTTTGATAAAGCAAGAGAAAAGTAATAGGAGAAAGTTCTCATATTATTGATGCGTCTATGTCCACATTCCTCTCAATGGACATAAGCTTTCAGTAAAGAACAAAATGGTGAGACTGTGGATACATGAAACAAATGTTAGGCTCCCTCACAGCTGTTCATGTATGAACAAGGATGGGTTATTTTTCTCTCTCTCACTTTTTTTTTGTTGTTGTTGTTTTTACCCTCACTGTCTGCCAGTCATTGTCCCCCTCCTGGTCATTTAGATCATTCTTTCCCTATCATCGGGATGAAAGCAGACCAGAAAGGCCATCATTTAGGCACCCATCAGGTTGCTGTTCCAGAAATCTGCTGTCTCTTTTGCAGTTATATCCCCTACATGATCTCAGCAAAGCACTTGAGAGGGGCATGCAATGGGCTGACCATGGAGGCTATCCCTTCAATTTCCAATAAGCAGCCCTGTTACTCCCCTCAAGCAGTGGCTTCTATGGTCCTTACCAGTGAAATCACACCTGCTCGTGTGTCTCTGAGTGCATGCGATGCTTTCCACCCCCCAAAGGCAGAGACATAATGCCTCTTTGCTACTCCCACTCTTCCTCCCTTCTCAGCTCCCTCCAGTGCCAGGGATGATAATTGAAACCCATCCATTTGGGTCACAATAAGGGTTCCATCCCTGTGTACTATAGAGATAGGCAGTAAAACAAGTTCCTGGAAAACAGTTGCTGCAGCTCTTTTGGGTAGAGAAGAGTTTTTTTAGGTATTTTGGGCATCGAGTGTGGATACCTTTTGGTACCTTTATTTGAAGATATATCAGACCTGACCACCCAAGATAAGTCACAGAATAGTTGCAAGACATACTGAACAGATTATGTCTCTGTTTTTCTAGAAACATCTGCAAGATGAACTAGAGACTATTGATGAGAGATAGGTAAGTCTTGTAATCCTTGGTCAGACTATTAACCCAATGGCACTTACAATGACCATTGATTTAAACGGTTGGGTGGATGGAATGATAGCTGGATGGATGGATGGATGGATGGATGGATGGATGCATGGATGGAGAAACAATAGTTAAGAACATGTGCCCATAGAGAGTATATGCTGGAGGGATAGGTTTCTGACCCAGAGACACCCTAGACTCTGGAATAGACTTCCCATACATGTCAAGCAGAGCGCCTCTTTGGCCCTCTAAAAAAGGAACCTTGATGATTGGATGGGAAAAAGGAAATTCACCCCAGGGATCACGTCAGTCACCCTGTTAGACAGGGGTCCAGGGAAGTAAACAGTGTGGGAAGAAATAGCCAGGGAATTGTTATGGCTAGGCTTGTATGGGCCCTAGGGCCAATAGCCTAGTACAAACCTATGAACCTATGAACCTATATATTGTATATATATTGTGTTGGCCTGGAATGAGATTTTTAATCAACCAGAGTTGTTTGCCCATGTTTCACCCCTTTTTGCAATGATTAAATATATCGAATATGACTTTTTTGTCCCCTTTAGTGTTATAGACCTTTTCATATATGAACCAAAAAAGCCTGATAAAAGCACATGGAAGATAACATTAGACCTGAAGTTATTTATGGTTAGTAACGGAAGGCTTAACAACGGATTGTCTAGAAGCTTAAAATATTAATATTTTGACCATTTTGACTGCATTTTGAAATGATGTTGGTGAAAAAGCTATAAAGCCATTTAACTGTTTTAGTTTTCCAGATAAATAGAAAGTAAATACAGCATCTTTTTGAGTTGAATACATTAGAATTCTGAATCCTAGAAAGAACTTGTCATTTATTAGACATTTGTTCTTTACAATAGCACAATGTGCTTCAGAAACTGAAGAAGCATATATTACCAAACTGAATAATAAAACCAAATACTGTGGTCAGCTGTATGTTTCTATAATATGAAATGGAGAAAGTCATGGTATAACAAATGATGAAACAAGGGGCAGACCTTTAAAGGAAACAGGACTGGCCTCATCAAACACTATAGATATGTGTAGACCAAGAGGAATTATAAGTGGACAATTTCAATTACTAACTGAAGAAAAGGATGAGTATGAAAATGAAATATATGTTGCATAATTAGGAAAAATGAAAAATAAAAGCAGGATGAAGCATAAAAGTAATAGATATGTGAAAGAGAGGCATGTAATAAAACACTGTATCAAAAATGGAGACCAGAAAAAAAAGCTGCTCATGCAAATAAAATTCAGTCTTTCAGAACGTGTGGTTGTGAGCAGGTGAGAAGACATTGTCCAAAATTTTACTCAATCTTGCAGTATATATGCATGAAAAGAACATTTCTCTAAGACACTTAATAAAACATGCCAAAAAGAATTGACATTTTGAACAAAATCATGAAAATGAACTGGTTCTGGTTATTTGTTGAAGTTAAAATACATAATACTTGTGAAATTTGAAATTGCCTCTGAAAGAATGAGATGTGTAATGCTAACCATTAAAGAAAGAAATATTAAGAATTATTGGACTTAATGTGGTATATAAGCTAGATGTTGGTCCATGGAGCTGAGTCAAAACTGGAGAGCAAAGTGAATCAGTAGAATCACGGTCCATGACCAGGATGTAAATCCTTGAAATTCAGTACATCACTCTGGAAATCCAAGTCATTTAGTAAAAAGACTTTGTCTGAGATCTTTTTTTGGCTACTTGGACTTAGCAGATAAGCACTGCTATACTGCTGAAGGTTTGGATAGGTTGGACAGTGGTGCTGGTGATGGTTAACTGGACACTGATTAAGTTGTAGGATCATTACTGTTTGCAAGCAGAGTTCTCATGGCATGGATCTCAAGAGTTATGAATGTTTGTTTGTACTTGTTCTATTTTATTTGACCTTACAGTAATCACTGTGGACTCTGAGGGGTCAAGGAATGTGCTATATGGAGGAAGGTGAGGAGGGAATTTATTGGATTAGCATGTGGATATGTCTGTACATGTATTTCTTCTTTTTTTTTCTTCTTTTTTTTTTCACCAAAGCCATTAGTAATGATATTGCAATTACCTTCCTGTGTCAATAGCATATACAAAGATAAAATGTATATTAAGGCTGATTACACATTTTGCTGATGCATCTTCATTCTTTTTCACATATATGTTTTTATTTGCAGGAAAGCAATGGGCAACATGTTTTCAATTGCAAGAAAGGACTTATGTTGCTACCTTCTGATGAGAATCATTTTTTGTTATGCAGCGCGCATGCCAGTCCCCATCACTATGGCACCTCTATATTACTTATTCTCTCTGCAACCTTTATGTCCGACATTCTACTGTAGGTAACCACCCATTCCGTGTCATACTCTTTGGTGGCAGGACTATCCACTTTATCTTCTTCTCTTCTCTTTTTCCTAATGACCCTTTGATTTGAGAGCAGTTATACCGATTGTGTTTTATAACATTTTTGCATGTTATAGTCCTCTGTTATGGTCATCATGGTCACCCCTTCATTATGTTGGGGGTTAAGTACATAGATTACACAAGAACACCTACATATTTGCAAGATATTGATATATGTCTCTAGGGTATGCCAGTATGAACATAACTTTTGAAATATTCTGCCTGGGGGGAAGCATGCCTACTACAGGTCCATCTAGTTGACCTAACAGCCACCAGGCTCTTCTTATCTGGACTTAATTGTTTTAGTACCCAGGGGGCATCTCCTTTATTCCCTAGCTCAGGGGGATGCCCCTGGCTACTATTATGAGGGGTGGATGACTCGGCAATATATTATGGAGCATTGCACTCTAAGGAATTCTATACAAATGGTTAATACATCCTCAAGGAACACTGTTAGATCCATTTCATGGAATGTTGGGGGGTGTACCCAGCCTATAAGACATTAGACGAGGATAATCCAAAGATTCAAGAAGGAAGACGTGCAGGTAATATGTTTGCAGGAGACTCAAACAAAAGTCAAGGATGCTGTCAAGTTGTGCATAAAGGACTGTAGGACTATCTTCTCAGACAGAAACCTGGGAGAGGGAAAATGGCACAGCAAATTATTTCACCTCTCCTTGAAAATAGAGACGAATACTGTAATGTGGAGTGGTTTTGTTAGGCAGCTAGTCTGGCTAGGGATCATCAGTGATGAACCATTGGCAACATGGAATATGTATGCACCTAGTAATGATGACAAGGCCTTCTTCAGTCACTTTTTATCAACCTTTTATGGTTATTATTTATTCCAATTTTGCCATTTAATTGCTTGTACCACACGGTTGGCTGGCTGCGATCATGTGACAGTTTGGCTCCTATTTAAATTTAACTGCTTTGATTTTTGAAATATTTGTAATATTGAAGAAGGGTATAGTCCCAAAAGCTTTTCTGTTATTATTAAAGAATTTTCTCAATGTCAGTGTTTTCTTTGGCATATTCCTTTTCGTTTTACAGCAGGAATTCTATTTTGTTTAACTTTTTCTCAACCTGGCAGGAAACAATAATTAAAGCTGGCCCTAGTGTTCTAACTGATTATTTTAATCTTGAACTAAATGCAACTACTGACTGACTCTTTAACAGACATGAACTCCATAGAAAGAGATAGATCTTCCTCAAAGACTGGAAGAAATGTTGGGACTTGGTTGATATCTGTTATGAAGTCCGCCGAATATCAATACCCCATCTTTTTCTAGAAATTTTTCCAATAAAGGTAGTAGGTTTGACTTTATGCTCATTCCTACTAGTTTAAGAAGTAAAACTCACAACCAAACAATACATGAGATACTCTTGTCAAACTATGCCCCAGTTTCTCTTATTGTTAATATGGCTTGTCAGAAGCAAAACATTAAGGGGTTGCAGGAAAAAGAGGAATGTTTTCAATAGAAATATCTCAGATGTGATGAGTGGGAAGAGAGACTGGTGGGAGGATTGTTAAGTGGCTATTAGAGGAAATATTTTGGAACTATAAGGGCCTCTGGGCAAATAGCATAGTATCATCCTATGAACTACAGGGCCTAAAGAAAACAAATCGAAGAAGGATACTGTAGTGAGCAAACTGAGGGAACTAAAATCTATTCCAGAACAAATAGTCATGGCAGAGGACATTGATGGACTACAGAAATAAGAAATATTGTTGGGGACTGAGATTAGGATGCTTGAAACTTCCAAAGTAGAGGCCACACATATGAGAAAAGGGGAATTCTGGTGGTTGAAAATAGAAGGGGATCCCAATTGTATCTCATGGTTCTTCAATCAGTGGACTTCCGAATAAATGGTGCCCTTAGTCCAATACCCACCTGAGTCAGTGTTATCAGATGT
This sequence comes from Protopterus annectens, assembly GCF_019279795.1. Classification (NCBI taxonomy): domain Eukaryota; kingdom Metazoa; phylum Chordata; order Ceratodontiformes; family Protopteridae; genus Protopterus; species Protopterus annectens. The sequence goes on from NC_056725.1 coordinate 1,245,469,348, forward strand.
AGCCAAAATTAATCTACTATGCTCATCAGTATGGTATGGATCAACTAAGAAAATATTTCACCTGGGATCTGTCAGCAGGCAAATTTCAGTCCTTGAATCAGAGCAACATGGATAGGATAGCATGACCTATTACATACCAGGAAGTATCTCATGCTACTATTAAGATGAAGCAGTAAAAAGCACCTGATCCAGATGGGTTTCCCAGTGACTTCTATAAAATTGGGGAGGGGGGGGGTCAAACTCTGACATGCTCTTACAGAAATCCAGAACAAGTGATACTAGGAAACCCAGCATGCTTTTGGTGCATTTGATTACTCCAAGCCTCACCATAGCCAAACTGTGATAATCCTAAAACCCAAACCAAAGAATACTGTACCTCAGTTGAATTACTTTATATAGCAATTCCTCATCAATATAAATTTAATTTCTTTTTATGGCTAAGGTCCTGTCATTGAGGCTGTAAAAGCTGCTATCCTCCTTGATTCAAATTGACCAAAATGGATTCTTTAGTGGCAGAGTGAGTATTGATAACTGGTCAGAGCTAGTCACCTTCTATATTCACTTTGCAAAACACCCTGGTAGTGCAGGGTTCACTCTGTTTGACATATCCAAAACTGTTGATTCTGTGTGTTGAGAGTTTCTGTGTTGCATTTTGGAGATTAGGGGATTTGATGATATGTTTATTACTTTGGAAAAACATTTATATACAGCACCGACTTTTGGAGTAATGGTTAATGGGTTTTTTGAGGAAGGATAAATTGTCAAAGGCACTAGGCTGGGATGTCCTCTTTCTGCTAGTTTACTCCTTCTAGTAATAGAAGAGCTGGCCTTAGACTAGAAGAGCCTTCAGTGTGGTATAGAGGACTATTGTGAAATCCCAAAACATTTACGTTTATATACGGAACAGCTGGGATGGTACTTTGGAAATGAATATAACAAACGTAATTAAGAAAATTAAAGATGATTATCTTAACACGTTATGGTCATTGTACTCTGTCTCAGGCAAAATTCAAGCCCCGAAGGTCATGAGCATGCTGCATGTCTTCTGTTTGTTATGGAATTTGCTCATCTCAGTGGACCACTCATGAATCCTCCAGTTGCAGGAGCTAGTTAACTCACATACATTTGGGTCTTCTACCAGAAAGATCTCTTTGCAGGTAGCCTACGTCCTAGTAAAAGGAGCTTAAGTGGTTGGGAGTTTCCTCATTTCTCTAGTTACATTATAACTTTTAAACTAGCCCGGTTTTTAAGATTTAGTAACAAAAACTGGAAATCAGAAGTACTTCAATTAGACTCTGTACAAGTGGACATATGAAAGTTACCCCAAGTATGGTTATTGGATCTTCATAAAGAGTGCTTACAGCTTGGAGTCCTGGCATGGAGCAAGGGATACATCCATGTTAAATGGCATCATCCCTACATAATAGTAACTAAAGGAGTTGAATCTAGGCAGTATTGGTCAACTAAGGGGATAGTTGAGTGGGACAAGACTGTAGCAATAAATAAATGGATAACACATGTAAAACCAATTGGAACTACTAGGAGGGGAATTTCCTGGGATAAATGGTCTTCAGTTGGGAGAGGGAAGGATAGTGCAATATACAAGAATTTATAGAAATTGTTGGAATGTAGGTGGGGGAAGCAGGAGTAGATTTGTGTAACCAGGAGTAAATGGGCTTATGCTTGGAAAGCCCCTTTTTAATGCAATAGATGGCCTGGGTACAACTAATGAGATTCTTATTCAGATGGTATCTTATTTTAGACAAACAATTCAGGCCTGACAGTGATTGTTAGAGGTATGTAGCTTCTTTGTCTTTTTGGTTTTTCCCAGTTAGGGATCGCCACAGCAGAACTCCGGTCCACTAATGATTGGTAGTTAAGTTTTACGTGCCGAGTTACCAGCCCTGATGCACAACCTTCAATGAAGGTACGCCCATTCACGCATGTGTCCATGCAGAAGACACTCTAGCTAAGAATTGAACCGGACAGCGTCTTACTGTGAGGTGACAACGCTACCGTGTAGCTTCTAATGCAGGATATTTTCATATGTTTTAAGGATAACCCACTGTCAAGAGATATTGGCTGTATTTGAAGCCCCTGTTGAAAAGTGCATTTAGTCTATCCCTCAAAATTGAAAATACTGTTTCTTTGGCCTACTAAGCTCAGGAGTTTAATCTCATTCTCCTGCACCAAAAGACAGATGGAAACTATCTAGCATTGTGAAATTAATATATGCCAAGGAATGGAAATCTAGGAGTGAATTGTCACATCATCATTTTAGCATTTGTATGTTGAAAAACTTGCCTGTGGTTTCTAATCTTTCAAAGATGTTAGCTACTACTCTCAACTCCTTATTATGTGGAATGACGTCCTTTCCAAATATTAGAATATGTGACCATGTGACCTTGATTGGATCTAATTTTTTGCATATTGCTCTTATATTTATGAATGTTACTTTAAGAGAAATATTGAAATTTGGTTATAGGACAGTTGAGCCTGCATATAATATGTGTAGCTGGGAGTGCTGTTTTATCTAGTCACTGGTTGTTCAGTTGTTGCCTTTATGTTACCTTCCTATAATATCGTTTCACTGCAATGTTCATCTCATTTTTGTATTTGTTACTGCTTTTTGTTTCTAAATAATATATAATTCAGTTTAAAAGAACAAAAGTTTTACTTTATCTAAGAGGGCCTTTAATGTGCAAGCCCAAAGAGGTAGGGTTTTCTTTTTAAAGAATGTACAGTATTCAGACTTACACATTTGATGGTGTTCACCCAGGCATTACCAACACTGAAAGTGATAAATCATCACTGGTGTCTGGGGCAGCTGACTCCTTCGCCCTGCCTGTGCTGCAGTTCTGCCCAGCTGTAATCAGTCAAGTGTCTCCAACTTCATTATCCCTATAGTAACTGGAGTTCCTGTTCTATTTGCTGCCTAGTTTCCACATTCCAGCATTAATTGGTACTCACTACCTCATCTATCCTAACAGTTATCAGAGTGTTTGCTTCTGTTCTTATATCGACAGTAACTGCAGCACCGTCTTTCACTTTACATCCTGCAGACTTTCTTAGACATCATGCATGCTAACCTTGACTGAAACCCCAACCTAGTGTCCGTCAACAAGTCAGATGAACTTCCCCAACCTACTAGTACATACCAGTTAAGGCTGGACTCCACAGCTCACCATCTCATGCATTCCTGTGATGACTGGACTCCACAGCCTCCCATATCACCACATCTCAGTAATTAAACCCTCCTCTTAGCTTCTCCTATCAGGCAAGCAGTAATCATATCTATCAATTTTTTGCCCAACAAATAGGGACAAAACCAGAAACAGTGGGGGAACAAATGCCCAAAAATCAGGGACAACTTTAAATATTACTTTTATTTGCTTGAAAATGTTAATAGAACAACAGGTTTTGTGCCAACTTGCATTTTTTGAACAATAAGAAGTATGAAACTGTAATGCCTGGCATTATTAATTGACTGTAATACTGATTTACCAGAAAATCAAAAATGTTATGAGGGGCAGAGCAAATATATGAGGAAAATCAGAACTATATCAGAGAAAGCTGAGTGGTATGGCATCACAGGTTCATAGAGTTATAGTTTTACCAAGCTGACATCCAAAAAAACCATCGAGTAGCTCAGCCACCTCACCCAGTTCTAATGGTAGACTAACAATACTGCATTAAATAGACTTTCCGTACACTATGCATTCCCCCATCCTGTCATCCAAACTGGTTTTAAAGTTTGCTAGAGAAGCACAATGCTCAATAGATAAGGACAGGCTATTCCTGAATGGGGGGTATATTAGTTTAGGTATGTGTCATAGTATTATTGATATGGTAGCATAGGTTTAGATCTCTGAATAGATGTTCTCTTTACTGTTGGTTCTATTCAGGTAAAGGAGTTCAAAGAGGGCTGGGAACAAAAGTAACTAGGTTTTATCTCAATCTACCTATCCTGTCAACAATTAGCCTCCTCCTTCCACCAATATTGATGAAAGGACACTACATGTCACCCCCAAAATGCTGGGGTACTGATTATCATCATTTTCTCAGATGGAGGAAAGAGTTTCATTACAAAAAAAAATTATAGCAGTAACCTACTTCTGTCTTAACAGATGGTTTGACCACCTCACAGAAACTTGATATATAGTCCTTGTAGCCCTAGCACACCATGGTGGACATTCGGTCATGCCAGTATCAACATTAAATGAGTATACAATTGCTCCTAAGAATCACATCTACGTGGTACTGTGTTCAGAGGGATAGCTTCCTCTGTCACATCAGCCGTCTACTCCAAATGTGTCTAAGGGGCACCTCTCTACTGCATAGAGACTGCATTGCACATGGTAGTTAACTTGACATTACAAGGTTCTATGCTCTGGATGCATTCTTGAAAATACTGTCCATAATCAGTGAGATTGGAAAGAGCTTCCTGTATGTCATATTTCCATCTAAAATCATAATGAGTGTCAGTAATCAGACAGTAATTAACCAGATATGTTTACCTGCAGATATCAAATTAAGGAGATATTTATCATGCTGTATTTACAATGGACAAGCTTACCAACACTAGTAACTTGTTGCAATGCATGTAAGCACATATAAAGTAACAGGATTTATGTTTTGCAGGAGGTGACAGTGTTCCTGTGCATCCCCTGATATGGGGACTCTGTCCTCATACCCTGAGCCTCTGTATATGCTACCTTGAAATTCAAACCAACTTGGGAAAAAAGAAAAGATGTTCATGCATTTTTTTTTCAAACTGATTTGACCTTGGAGGTATTAAAGATATGTATAAAGATAAGGGGTGAGAGTTTAGAGTCCCTTACATAAGTGGGGTGCATGGAACACAGCCCAACTGAAAAAAAAATATTTCAGGTTCATATATAAGTAATAGGCTAGCTGCCTAGGCTATTTTAAGTTTAGCCAATTTCCCTTTCAGGGGTCAGAATCTAACCCCATCCCTTGTGATGATGAGGTTAACACCTTAACCATTATACCATGCTATTTGATTAATAAACAGTGGATAGAAGGTGCTGATGAGTATATGTAGACTGTATGTCAGGCTTTGGTGAATGCAACTCTAGCAGCACACACACACACACACACACACACACACACACACACACACACACACACACGCACACACACACACACACACGCACACACACACACACACAAATACACACATACACACACACACACACACACACACACACACACACACACACACACACACACACACACACACGCACACACACACACACACACACACACACACACACGCACACACACACACACACACACACACACGCACGTACACACACACACACACACACACACACACACACACACACACACACACACACACACACACACACACACACACACACACACACACACACACACACACACACACACACACACGCACACACACACACACACACACACACACACACACACACACACACAC
>NC_056725.1:1245477332-1245524832 GCF_019279795.1 Protopterus annectens
AGTGTTAAAAGTGGCCCAATGCAAAACTTCCCACATAGGCCAATATCATACAAACAAAATTCATTATTTCTAAAACAAGTGCATTTAAAATAAAAGAATAAATAAATAAAGTAACTGACTGCAACTGACTAACAAAAACAAAAATGCAATTTCTAGCTAAATGAACCAGTTTTAATTAATAAAACTAACTAAAATTAAACTAGCTAAACAAAACAACACATCAAATACTAAGAAAACCCTCAGTATATTAGTGAAATACATTAGAAATGAATTAACACTGTAGCCTCGCTCTGTGGCACAGAAGAATACTGCATCCTAGGTGACGGGAATTCAATTTGTGTCTCTTGCAGTTGAGATGCCGGGCCAGGGAGGAGGGGAGTGAAGAAGCATGGCCCGCTCTCATCTTGTAGAGTGAGGTGGGTTATGCTCATTCAGAGTCACATGGAGTGATATGATTTCCCACATGTACTTGATAGGAAGTGGGAGGGCTGCATGATAAGCTACAGCCCTTGAGAAAGGAAGAGCATGCCCTGTGCTGTAGCCCATGGTGCATCCTCTCCCTGAAACTTTGCAGGGTGCATCAGGAATAAAACAGCATATAGAAATATCAGATCACACCTGATGGCTGCCTGAATGATGGCCCCTTCCTGTAAACTCTCCCCCAGTATTGGAGAGAAAATGGGCCAATTGGCTGGGATGGGTCTGATGAGCAACAAACAGAAGGCACAAAAAAGAGAGGACGACATTAAACTGCACTACAATTTAAAAAAAATAAAATGCAACAGACATTAGAACTAGAGCAGTAAATCATCCAGAAAGTACTCCCTTCATACGAACCTAAGGAAATTACCTGAAGCCCTGTTTAGCAGACAACTCATTTAATTACCAGAGAAAATTGAAAATTATGAGAAAGAGCAATTCAGCCATTTAGAAGTAGGGAAAAAATTGGGTAACTGGCATAAATGGGGGTCTACTGTGTGTGTGTGTGTGTGTGTGTGTGTGTGTGTGTGTGTGTGTGTGTGTGTGTGTGTGTGTGTGTGTGTGTGTGTGTGTTTAAAAAATGTAACATTTTAAGACTGATAAACATGGTCCAGGAGATATGACTTTGCCACTCATTACATAGGATCATAGGAGATTACTAGGCTAATGGCCCTGAGGCCCTTAGAAGCCTAGCCAAGAGTTTATCCCCAAAACAGAAACCTCAATTAGCACCTGTCCTCCCTGTCAGTGATGGACACAGGTGGAACCCTTGGGACAGATTTATGGTTTCCCATCCACTCATCGAGATGGAGCTTAAAGATGGTCAGCAATGTACTATGTTTGATGTGTATGGGGAGCCTATTCCGTAGATGAGGCAGCCTCTGGGAGACAAACCTGTCTCTCCAGTAGGTTCTGTTAATTTCACATATTAAATTTAGGCCTTTCGATCAGGTAATGTGTGAAGAGTAGAGCAGTGTCTGACATTGCCTTGTAGGTGAGACACATCACCTCTGAGCAATCTGTGCAATACCAAGTAGAGGGATAGTGATTTGAGCTTGTCCACTTAGGACAGATGTTGGAGGTCATGGATTCTATTTGTGAGTTATTTCTGCCCCCCTTTCCAGTTGGTGTAGGTGTTTGGAGAGGTACATACCAAAGAGGGCATTATACTCAATTATTGGCTTAATGAGGGAAGAGTACAGAGAGGTAATGACCTCCTTTTTTTCTGGATGCAATCCCTTTACTTATGAGATGAACTAAGTAAAAGGCTTTTCTAATCACTGCCGCTACATGATGGTCGAATGTGTACCCAGGTCTCTCACCACAGGTTGTGTGCTTAGGGGGTTGTCGTTGATGTGGTATCAGTAGGGGTTGTGTTTTTGCCGAATGGTATGATAATACATTTTTTTGCATTTAAATTATGGCCATGACTTTGGCACCAGTAATTTGTTGCTGTGAGACCCTCTTGTAGTATGTTAACATGATTTGGGGAATCAATGACAGCACCAAACTTACAGTCGTCCGCAAACTTGGACAGCCACAGGCCTTTTGTCTTTGTCTGGACCTCTGAGAAGTAGATGCCAAACAGTAGGGGTCCCAGGACAGATCCATGGGAGCACCAATAGTGACAGATCTGCTGTCGGAGGTGGAGGCACCTCTTTTGACCTTGTGCATCCTATCAGTGAGCCAGTTGGCCACCCACCTGATGAGATAGGCCAAGTTTTATTAGCTTTCTGATGATGCCTGATTGGGGGATTGTGTCAAAGGCTTTGGCCAAGTCAAGGTACGCTTTATGTACTGACTTTCCTTCATCCAGTGCCTTGGTGACAGTCTCAAAAAAGTAAACCAGGTTCAACAGTCAAGATCTGCCCTTGACAAATCCGAACTGTGTGGAGTCAAGTGCTTGGAGATCACCTATGTCCTTGTTTATGAGGTCCATAATAATACACTCCATTGCCTTAAAGATCAGACTTGTCAAGCTGATGGGGTGATGGTTTCCAGGGTCAGTAGTGGCACCACCTTTGTGCAAAGGGATGACAATGGCAGTTCTCCACTCTGCTGGAATGAAGTCTGTACTTAGGCTATGGTTGAATAGGGTGCTCAATGGTGAGGCTAGTTCTTGCTGGAGATGTTGCAGAATACAGCCTGGGATACTATCAGGTCCCATGGAAGCTGTGTTCTTTGCCTTGGATAGGGCCTTTAACACTTGATCTATGGAGATGTGAGGTGTGGAAAAAGTATTGAGGATGTCGAATGGGACTTTGTGGGTATGGGAAGGTGAAATTTGCACTGAACCTGTCTGCTAGCAGGTTGGAGAAGTCAACAGGATTAGTGTAAGTGGTACCATTAAGAATTAATTTGGAACAAACCTGGGCTTTGCCATGGACGTTCCTGACATAACTGAAAAAAGGCTTTGTGGTTTCCTTTTGTTTCGGAGGCTAGTTTTGATTCTTAATTGGCTTTGGAAGTTTTCACTAGTGTTCTAATTTGCTTGTTGAGGCTAAGGAGGAAGTTTTTCCAATTTGGAATTTGTTCCTTTTTACCCTTGGACAACAGTTTCTTCCTTTTGTTGTAAAGCCTGTTGATAGAGAATGTCCACCAGACAGATTTCTATTTCCTTGAGGAGCAGGTTTTAGCTCTGTTGGGTATGGCTGAGTCCATGCAGTTGTAGAGGTACTTGTATACTGCACTGGCATACTGTTCAGCATAGTTGTCTGTATCATCTGAAGATGGTGGTGGTGTGAAGCTACTGATACCCTCCCTTTGAAGGCTGTAGTCAGCTTTTGAGAAGGTTTTTAGCCTGCTTATGGCTGGGGGGGTGGGGTAAGATGGGACAGACATTTCAAGTGAGACAGACTGATTGTCTGATCTCACCAGGGTAGAACTTACTATGAGGGTGGTGCAGAGGTCACCCGTGTTGGTGAGAACCAAGTCTAGAATGTTATCTCCCCTTGTGGATGATGAGACAAGCTGCTCTAGTGCTTTAGAATTGATGAAGTTAAGGAAATCTTGGGTGAGTGCATTAGAGCAGTAACAGTTCACCCAGTCTATGATGGAGGTAGTTGAAGTCACCAAAGATCAGAGTGTTAGGGGGGTAACTTGATGGAGTCAAGTAGGTCCAGGTAGGAGGAGTGGGTATCCTGTGTCATGGAGGTGGGTCTATAGTCGGTTATAACTTGGATGGGTGTCTTGCCAATTGACAGTTGAACCTGGAGTAGTTTTAGTGCATCATGCTGGCAAACCAGTCTGGAGGTGTGCTTGTCTTTAATAAAAATAGAAACACCACCACCCTTAGTCTTCCTGACCTCATTTTGGGATCAGAATGTGTGGAATGAGGTATAGCCCGGTAAGACAAATGATAAAAACACAACTTTTCTCCTTGTAGCTGAAGAGCTGAAAGGTCAAAAAACAGCAAAGCAAGAGGTAAAATAAAGACCACTGGCTCAACGTTCATATGCTTTAATGGTAGAATCTATAACAGCAAAGCTTTCGAGACACAAGCTCTTTTTCAATGCATTTGGGACTTTAAGGTAGTTGATTATAATTAACTAGAGAATAGCATCAAATATGAGGTAGAAGATGGGAGAATGAGAGATTAAACAGGAAGTGAAAATGAGTCAGAACTAAAGTACTTACAACTATGATGAAGGGTCTGAGGAATTGGGAAATGGGTCAGAACTGCAGTACCTTGGGCTATGGTGAAGGGTCTGAGGAAATGGGAATAGATCAGGACTGCAACATTAAGGATTATGATGAAGGGATTGAAGAAGAGGTAAAAAAGCAAAAAATGAGGTAAGAACAATGTGGCTATGCATAAAGGTGAGGTCAGTTATAAGACAAGAGACAAGACATGGAGTGAGGGGCTGCAGTGATGGGGGAGGTACAGTACAATGAGGCAAACAGGAAGACAACAAAGAAAGTGGGGAGATCAAAACAATATTCTGAAAGACAATAGGATAAGATGCATATTGGGGATGAAAGGTTTCTTTAGGTGCAGAGCAGAAAGAAGAAATGGATGGACAGACCTAGCCAGGCTGAGAAAAGGGGGAGATCTCAGAAGACTGCAAAAAAATAAAAAAAGTAGTTTTTGATTGAATACTTTTACTCACTGTTAATGGAGGAAAGCAGGAAAGGATTCCATGCTGGGAGGGAGGTAAGGCAGAGTGGGTAAGGGCAGTGGACAGTAATCCGAATAGAGAAGGTAGAAACTGAGAGGAACTGGATTCTCTAAGAGAAAATATAACACATGGACATGAGTGGCTGGTCTCCCAGGATCCTTTGGAATCTGATCAATATATTGGTAAATTAACCCAATGGACACTTTGAATACTTTGCTGGCTACAGCAGGAGTGCATGAAGTAGTCTCAGCGCTATCAGCACAGGCCTGTCAAATTAACCCATTATTTTCCCTAATAAAACATACACCAAGTGTCTGATATCATGGACAGGCAGTTTCCCATCATCTCTCTGGCAGACCTGATAGACATGGGCATTCTGAGGTAATGAGGTAATGTTGCAATTGTCTGATGTATACTGATAACCACTTACTCCTGAAACAAACATACGTTATGTGAGAGATGTAGTTACACTACTAAATTGGAGTTAAGACTTTCACATAAGGACAAATTGAATGCCAAACAGGATGTCAGCACACACACACACACACACACACACACACACACACACACACACACACACGCACACGCACTTCCTACACTAAATAAGGACACAACACATAAACCCATATATGAGGAGGTACTCACTAGTAACTTATCAAAAGATCAGAGGCTTCCCAAACAGAAACCACTTATATACATAACAATCCAAAAAAACAACCACAACATATAATAACACACACATGAGTGTCTCAAAACATAAGCCCATGAGTTGTAACACCACAAAAGCTATTGTATTGCTCATAGGTGACTCCATTGTGAGACACACTGATGTTCCCTCTACCAGGCTGGATAAGGAGTGGGTTACAGTTATTTGCCTCTCCGGTGCCAGGATCTGTCAAGTCACTCAAACCACAAGTACCAGTATGATTCCATCATAGTCCATGTGAGGGTGAATGACTTGAGCTGTACCTCACTGGACTAGATGAAGAGAAAAATGACTGAGCTCTCAGATTGTGTCTCAGGTGAGTATGAGCCTAGCCATGAGCAGCATTCAACCTTCACCAAGGATGATGCCACAATACAAGCAAGACATGATTAACTTTAACAATAGGCTTAACTTTTGGTGTCATTCCAAGGGGATCCAATATTTGTCAGCCTGGGAAGACATGATTGACAGGCCATGCTGCTTTGCCAGAGATGGTCTGCACCTGTCTCCTGTAGGATCTCCAATACTGGCAAAGGCATTAGCCACCCCAATTGTGACTGTTTTAGGCGGTATCAAAATAACTAACCTCCCAGCATAACAAAGCCCTCTCTAGATAAACTCAAGGTACTGCTGCTAAATGCTAGGAATCTAAAGAAGAAACTGCACTCCCTGGAAGCACTCCTCACATTGGAAGATGTTGATATCTGTGCAGTTACAGAGACATGGTTCAAAGGCACAGAAAGCACCCTGACCCTGCAGGGCTAGAATGAAAGAGAGACTTTGGAGTGATTAAGTATCATTTTTCTGCATTTTCTTGTTGCCTTTAGCTAATTCCGCCTAAAAAAACGCTGATTTCTTTTAGAGTTTCTGTGATTTAAAAAGCTTGTTTCAGCTACATATTGTACTTATTTTACTGTCTGCACTTTAACAAAGTAATTTTTGTGTTTAAATTACCTGTTTAACTGCTGTAGGCTACACACTAGTGTGATAGCCATTTATGTGCATTTAAAGTGTTTTTTGATTGTATCTGCTTTATTTTCTGAAAAAAAAACAAAACAAAAAAAAACTTGTTTTCCTGCCTTTCTAAGCTAGTATAATACAGTTTTCAGGTTAGTGTTGAATTCAGGGCTGTTACAAGTTTTTGTGTTTGCCCATACCTTACTTGGATAGAAGGAAGTTTCTCTGTTCACCTGTGAGAGAGGGGAGCTTTGAGCAGCCTTTCTGTCCCTGGAGGAGTGGTTTCAGCCCAGAAATTAATAGTTTATTGGCCATTTTGGGCTAATTTCTATCTTTCATTTCCCTGCTATAAAACCCACATTTGCAAGGTTCTTGTACTTGTATACAGCTCAGCAAGCTCCTGCCTGTTGCCCTGCAGAGTCCTACAGCAGCAGAGAGACAAAAGAGAGACTTTGGAGTGATTAAATATCATTTCTCTGCATTTTCTTGCTGCCTTTAGCTAATTCCACCTAAAACACTGATTGTTTAGAGTTTCTGTGATTTCAAAAGCTTGTTTCAGCTGCATATTTTGCTTATTTTTACTGCCTGCACTTTGACAAAGTCATTTTTGTGTTTTAATTACCTGTTTAACTGTTGTAGGCTACACACTCTAGTGTAATAGCAATTTCTGTGCATTTAAAGTGTTTATTTGATTGTATCTGCTTTATTTTCTTAAAAAACAAAAAAATAATTGTTTTCCCACCTTTCTAAGCTAGTATAGTCCACTTTTCAGGTTAGTAAGAATTCAGGGCTGTGTTACAAGTTCCTGTTTCTGCCCATACCTTACTTGGAGAGAAGGATGTTTCTCTGTTCACCCGTGAGAGAGGGGAGCTTTGAGCAGCCTATCTGTCCCTGGAGGAGTGGTTTCTGCCCAGAAATTAGTAGTTAGTTGGCCATTTTGACCTAATGTCTATCTCTTTAATTTCTCTGATATAAAACACGCATTAGCATGGTTTTGCTCACCGGGCAGTGCCGGTTAACTAGGGTATAACTATTCCCGGCTCCACAAAGTCTACTCTGCAATGTTTCCCTTGGAACTAGACAAACTTTCAACTTAAGCACTCAAACCATTGACTTCTCAGCCTGGCACTTGCTCAAAACTCATAGCAAGCACTAATAAACCTTAGCACTAGACCCCCCCCCCTATACTGTAGAGAAGGACAAGGCTCTCTATTCAACCTTACCAGCCAATCAGTAAAACAGCTCATTGCACCTATCCAGGCATGTCCAAAGGGCAGTTTCATGTGTACTCTCTGGTCCAATTGGTGAATCTGGGCATTTTGAGGCAATGTTACAACTGCCTCATGTACACAGACAACCTTCTCCTCCTACCACCAAACATTAATACATGCGAGAGATGCAATTATACAGCCAAACTGGAGGCTAAGCTCTCTCAACCCAAGACTGGACCAGACAGTCAAGAGGAGAAAGGAATTACTTGCATCACACCACCAGTCTCACATAGACTTATGAAACCAGCACCGGCAAAAAACACACATAAATGCACAAAAACATACTCAGAGGCTCTAAATAAAAATCTGCAAAAGCAACAGAGACCTCCAAAGCAGACATCCAAGCAACCTCCACCCCAACATAAACCATGAAACACATACTTCACAAAACCAGTGTGCCACGCAATCACAGCCCTTAAGGCAAAATAACATACCCAACGCACTAGTAATAGGTGACTCTATAGTCAGGCATACTGACATCCCACTCACTAGGCTGAACAAGGAGAAGGTTACTGTCAGCTGTCTGTCGGGTGCCAGGATCCGCCACATAACACAAGCACTCCGGTCACTCCAGAATAAGTACAAATACGACTCTGTCATTATCCATGTTGGTGTGAATGACCTGAGCAGTACCTTCCTGGACTACATGAAAAGAGACATCGAAGAGCTCTCTGATCAGGTAGCCCAGGCCGGTATGACCCTGACCCTGAGTAGCATCCTGCCCTCACCAAGAATGATACCACAGTATAAAGAAAAAATTATCAATTTCAACAATTAGCTAAGCGTCTGGTGTCCATCCAGTGTCTGTCAGCCTGGGATGACATGCTCGATAAGCCACGCTGCTTTACTAGAGATAGCTTGCACCTGTCACCCTTAGGCTTTCAAATACTGGCCAAGGCTCTTGCCACCCCATAGTGCCTTTTTTAGGCAAGGCTCAAAAGACAAACCCACCGCCGTAAATAGCACAAGTAACAAAAAGCTGAGGGTGATGCTACTCAATGCTAGAAGTCTAAACCTCAAAATGCATGCACTCGAGGCACTCCTTAGTATGGAGAAAATCGATATATGTGCAGTAACAGAAACCTGGTTTAAGGCTCCAGAGAGCACCCCAGCACTACCAGGCTACAACTTGTACCATACATTTTGGCGACAAAACCTGGACCAAAATACAAAAGGCAGGGGCATATCCATATTCATCAAGGATACCCACACCTCCAGGTTAGTGGTTTAGCACGATGCATCAGAGATCATCCACGAGCAACTAACAATGGGCAAAACTGCATTTCAAATTGTAGCTTGTTACAGATCACCCACCATGTCCCAGGACCCCCATTCCGCATTTCTGGAAACACTGGGAAACATAAAGGTCCTACCAAATACGCTGATATTGGGTGATTTCAATTACCCAAACATTAACTGGGAGAACTACTCAAGTACTAACTCCCTTGGTCAACATTTCCTAGAATTTCTAAACTCAAATGCCCTGGATCAACTGGTCAACACCCCCACCAGAGGTGACAACATATTGGACCTGGTCATCACCAACATGGGCAACCGGTGTTCCACATCAGAGGTCAACCCCTCGCTGGTTAGATCTGACCATAAACTAATCTCTCTGGATATCCACATCCGCCCCCACTCCTGGTCAAAGAAACCACTGTGAAAAACTTTTCAAAAGCAAACTTCATGTTACTTAAGGCCGAGGTGGAAAGTTTCAAATCCCCCATGCTAAAGGATAACGCTGCCCAAGCTGCAAAATCATTTACTAATGCACTCTACGGGCACCTACAAGAATGCATGGATTATGCTATCCCAAGCAAAACCAAGACTCACTCCTTCAAGAAAAGCAAACCAGTCTGGTGGATCCCTGCCATAAACAAGCTCTACAATAGAAGGAGGAAACTAGTACAGAAAAGAGTAAAATCCCAAGAAGGGAAGACATCCCTGATCAGTATCAGCAAGAAACTACTATCCCTCATAAAATCATCCAAGGCTAGCTTGGAAAGAAAAATTGCCAAGGACTCCAAAGATAACTACAAGGCATTCTTTAGCTATGTCAAGAATCTAAGTGGCAATTCCCAGATCTACTCGGAGTTAGTGCAGAATGGCACAAAATACATTGAACCGACCAATATTGCCAACATCCTGGCAGACAGGTTCAGTGCAAATTTCACCCCCCTCTCACCCCCAAAAGGGCCCATAACCATACCAGAAGATTGTAGTGCCCCTGAAATCACAGACATTCAGGTTAAAACAGCCCTCTCCAAAGCCAAAAACACAGCATCAATGGGACCGGACGGTGTCACAAGCTGCGTCCTACATGAGCTCAAAGATGAACTAACCCCTCACCTAAACACACTGTTCAAACTCAGCCTCTCCACAGGCTATGTGCCCATAGAGTGGTGCACAGCAACAGTTATTCCACTTCACAAAGGTGGAGCCACAACAGACCCTGGGAACTATCACCCTATAAGCCTGACTAGCTTGGTCTGCAAGACTATGGAGCGCATCATCATGGATCTCATTAACAGAGACATTGGGAAACTCCAAACACTGGACCCTACCCAGTTTGGCTTTGTTAAGGGCAGATCATGCCTCCTAAACCTGGTGGACTTCATTGAGACAGTTACCAAGGCTATAGACAAGGGAAAGGTGGTCCACACAGCCTACCTAGACCTCGCAAAGGCCTTCGACACCATTCACCATTCTGGTATTATAGACAAGCTCACCAGCTTGAACATAAACCCCTATGTCATGTGATGGGTTGCCAACTGGCTCATGGACAGAACCCACATGGTAAGAGTTGTGGGAGCCAGGTCTGACTCTAAACCGGTTACAAGTGGCATTCCCCAGGGCTCAATCCTAGGACCCCTCCTGTTCGGCATATACTTCTCAGATGTACGGGCAAGCACAGGAGGACTATGGCTGATCAAGTTCACAGATGACTGCAAACTAGGGGCTATAATTGACTGTCCGGCTGACACAGGCATCCTCCAAAAGGGTCTCACTGAGGCAGATACCTGCTGTCTAAACCATGGCCTCAAGCTAAATTCCAAAAAGTACATAGTCATCCACTTTGGAAAAAACAAAGTACCCACAAATTACCACATAGGTGGTAGCTCCCTAAATACGGATAATGAAATAAGGGATCTGGGGACCCAAGTAGATAGTAATCTCTCCTTTGATAATCACATTGTCAAAGTGGTTAGAAAATCCTTCTATGTAGCCCAACTAATCACAAAAGGGTTTGCATTCATATCAAAAGAGGTCATTGTGCCCCTCTATGCATCACTCATCAGACCCATCATAGAGTACAACGCCCCATTTGGGATGTACCTTACAAGACATCTGCAACAGCTGGAAAGACCACAGAAGTACCTCACTAAGAGGTTCACTGGCCTCAAACAGATGCCCTATGCAGCTCGACTGAAGAAACTCCAGCTGTACTTGGTTGCATACCGCCTACTCAGAGGTGATCTCTGCCTGACATACAAGGCCATGTCCAACCCAGAATTGATGGACATGCTCCACCTAAAGAAAACCATATCCCCTCGTGCCACACGCTCTAGGGATCTAAACCTCACCACAGCAATAAATAGGACTTGCTGGAGGGATAGATTCCTGTCCCAGAGACTTCCCATGCTCTGGAACAAGATTCCAATCTACATTAGGCAGAACTCCTCACTAACACTCTTCAAGAGAAAGTGCATGGGAAACAGGAAGTTTACCCCAGGGATCACTTCAGTGGCTCTGCTGGATAGAGGCACAGGGAACTAATCTAAGGGGGAGGTGAAAGCCAACACATTCTGGCTAGGCTTATAAATGCCTTTGGGCAGATAGCCTAGTACCTACCTATGAACCTATGAATCATACATTCAGACCACAAATTGAGCATAAAGGAACCAAAGGAGAAGGTGCATCCATCTTCATTAAGAATAAGTACACCTCAAGACTGGTCAAACGGTGTGACTCTCTTGAGCTACTCAATGCCCAATTAAGTATAGGCAAAGCCCCCTACCACATCATAGCTAGCTCTAAGTCCCACACCATGAAACAGGATAAGCATACAGCATACGTGGATTGACTGAAGTCACCTGCCATACAGCCCCACAACTTACTCGCGGGTGATTTTTATTATCCTAACATTGACTGGGAAACATGCACAACCACAAACATGCTGGCTCGGAGATTTTTGGACTTTGTCAATGCAAATGCTCTGGAACAGCTAGTCAGTACACCCACAAGAGGCTCAAATGTACCAGAAATAATACTCACTAATATGTGAGAGCATTGCACCCCCCCATGATGTCCTCCGTGATATGATCAGACCATAAATCCGTCACATTCAATATAATGATAAGACCAGATACCCCATCAAGCTCAAAAATGCTTAACAATTTTTCAAAGACAAATTGCCTCCAACTAATTAATGTTATAAGAAGTTTTGATGCCCCTCTTGAATGTAGATAATATGGATTCCTATGCAGAGGTATATACCAATGCCCTGTATAACCACTTAAGCAGTTGTACCTCACTGGATTAAAACTAGGTCTTGCTGAAAAAACAAGCCACCCTGGTGGACCCCTAGTCCAAGAATGTCCAAGAACAAGAGGGAACTGGCTCAGCAGAGGAAGAAATCCCTCTCTAGTTTAAACAAACAAATTAGAGATCTTGTCAAGTCCTCCAAAGCTAATTATGGATCAAAAATAGCCTCCCTAGCTGATGCAGTCTCTAATTACCTCAAAAATCTAAAAGAGAATACCAGCTATGTGCTGAACTGGTTGTGGATGGCACCACCCATGGAGGGATAATAGCCAACCTGCTAGCTGACATATTTGGAGCAAATATCACCCCTCTGTCCCCAAAAGTATACCTGCCACCATTCCTCAGCCTATTATCTCAAAAGAGCAGGTCGTCTTGGTGCTCTTTGAGGCCAAAAACATGGCATAAATGGGACTAGACAACATCCCATATTGTCTTTTAAACAACTTAAAACATGACCTACCAGACCCACTCGGTTCCCTGTTTAATCGCAGCCTGTGAACTGGCTATGTTTCAGCAGAATGGAGGACAACAATAGTAATTCTTCTGCATAAAGGGGTGCCATCAGCAGAACTTGGAGATTATGGGCCCATAAGCTTGATTAGCCTCATATACAAGGCCATGGAAAGAATCATTGTAGACCTTATTAACAGGGACATAGGTAATCTCCAAACTCTGGACCTAAACCAGTTCGGATTCATTAAAGGTAGATCATGCCTGTTAAACATGAGTGACTTCTTCGAGAAAGTCACCAAAGCCCTGGATGAGGGAAAGACAGTGCATACTGCCTATCTTGACCTAACCAAGGCATTTGACACAATCCCCACTCAGGTATAATAGGGAAGCTTTCCAATTGGGAATGAACCCCTACATTACCAGATGGGTAGCCAACTGGCTCACTGATAGGGCACATACCATCAAAGTGGGTGACTTCACCTCTTGCAAAAGACCAGTTACCAGTGGCGTACCACATGTTTCTGTGTTGGGCCCCTTACTGTTCAGAATTTATTTCTCAGAAGTCCAGGCAAATTTGGACACCCTGTGGCTGACCAAGTTTGCTAACGATTTCAAATTGGGAGTAATCACTGAGTCCCCCAATGATATAAATATACTGCGGACAGGGTTAAAGCAGACAAATGATTGGTGCCAAAGCCATGGATTAAAGCTAAATACAAAAAATGCATTATTATTCCCTTTGGGAAAGCTGACATCCCTGCTAATTACATTATGAACAGTATCTCCCTAAGTGTAGACCCAGTGGTACATGATCTGAGTAATCAAGTTGATAGCAATCTGAACTTTGGCCACCACATATCCACAGTAGTAAGAAAATCCTTCTATGTGGCATATCTTATAAATAAAAGCATTGCATCTAGATCTAAGGATGTTACAATTCCATTATACTCAGCCTTCATCAGACCAATAATTGAGTACAATGCTCCTTTTTTACATATACCTCAACAGACATTTGCAACAGTTGGATACACCACAGAGGTTTCTCACAAAGAAATTACAGGGTACACAAAAAAAAGTATTTCATGAAACGAGTGGAAGCCCTGTCACTGTCTTCTGTCTCCTACAGGTTGCTAAGAGGTGACCTGTGCCTGGCTTACAGGGCAATCTCTGACCCGGCCCTGATGGAAATGCTACAAATTCGTAAATCAAACTGCAGGAGGGCCGCTCACTCCAGGGAGCTTAACCTAGCCTCTGACATGAACAGGTCATGCTGGAGAGATAGATACATCTCCCAGAGACTGCCACATCCCTGGAACAAGTTTACAATTCATGTGAAAAAGAGCCCCTCCCTGACCCTGTTCAAATACAACATAGATCAATGGATAGGTGACCGCAAATTCACTTCTGGGGTGGTACACATGTCCATCCTGGACAGAAGAAGTCAGTATTAACATCCATAGACCCTTACCTCTGCAAACTTCACTCACCTAACCACCGACAAGTGGATCAACTTGGAAGAAATATACTAGACTTGTAAGGGCTCACAGGCTATTAGCTAGTAACCTCCTATGAACCTATGAACCTACGAATGGTGGATAACATGCATGGTAAATTTGAACAAGGGAACAACGGAAAACATTTGGGGAACTACATGCCTTCAGGATTATCATTGGTGACAAGGAAGGCAATGGAGAGACTCATGATCAACAGGCTGGTTGCTTTCCTAGAGAATAACAGTCTTGAGAACAACAGCGATCACAAGTCAGTCAATCCTGATTCAATTTTATGTCTTGGTTATAGTAAACATAACAGGATAGTGTTGGTAGATGTGGTTTATGTAAATGTCTCCAAGGCCTTTAAGTCAGTCCCACACAGGCAGTTACTTGAAAAACTGGAGGGGTTTTGGGAAGAGATCAAGACTAGGGAATCATACTATTGCTCAGTTAGATATAAAGGTACTGATGGGGTGTGGTGAAAGGAACAATGTCAGGTAGAAAGACAAGTGACAGGTGAAGTATAGTGGAGTTGGCCATGGGTCCAACACACTTTATTGTGTTCATTGATTACACAACTTAAGTGGAGGACTACAAGATGTAGGTAAAGAATAAACAAAGATTTGAAAAGGATGACCAAGTGGGCTGAAAGGTGGCAACCGTATTTCTTTGCAGACAAATGCAATGTACTGCTAATGGACCATGGCAATCCTGTTGTGAAACAGAAGAGCTGTGGAATGGAACTGGTGGAAACAGACCAGTAAAAACAAGCTGAGGGTGTTGATCACACCTCAGCTGGTACAGCAGAAGCAGTATGAAGGCAGTGGCACCAGCCAACAGAATACTGGGGTATATCCTCAAGCAATAGACTCCAAAAGCTAAGACATTATGTTCCTAATTTTCTGGGCTTTGATCAGTCCATACTTTCAGTACTTTGTGAAGTTCTGGAGAGCGTAGAATTGGGGGGACATCAAGCTGCTAGGAATCCAGACAAAGGAAACAGCTTGAATCGAGGGAAGGGAGGTAAATAATATGTTATTCGTCTTCTCACTAGAAACCAGAAACAGGCAGGGGATATGTAAAAGGGGTGCAAAAATCATCTTAAAATTAAGAACAAAGGAAGGAAATGGATTGAAGGGCAAGCTGCTACCTAGAACTGTGAATCTACGTCTTCATGGAGATTGATGTGGACCCCTGGAAGGATTGCCTGAATAGGTAGTTCCAGACTGAGTTCATATATTTCTTCATGGAGAGAGTTGTGGACCCTTGAAATGATTATCAGAATAGATGGTTAGAGACTGAGTTCACAGAAGCATTCATAAAAGCATGGAATAAGTAGAATGGAGTCAATAGGGAAGAAATAGATAGGGATGAGGTGGAATGTTGAGTTCACTGAAGTTCAGTGAAGACGGACTCATTTTTACCTCTGCCATTAAGCAAATGTAATGTAACTTGTAGGACCAGATAATGATTTTATTAAAGTATCATTTATCTATACATACCACAGTTTTCCTGGCACTTGAATGTTACTTCCTAGCCATAATCCCATATCACTCCATATACGTATGCACTTAACAGGTAAAAGAGAAAGTGTGTGTGTGTGTGTGTGTGTGTGTGTGTGTGTGTGTGTGTGTGTGTGTGTGTGCGCGTGTGCCACACGTGTACATGTTTGTGCAAGGCTTCCTAATGAACGTCAAATGAAAATGTCATCACATTGACCACGGTGGATCAGAAACACTCAAACTGTAATCCATAGCTGAGATTATAAAAAACATCAAAAACATCTGTTTTTCTGGGCACTCTACAATGCGTGGGGTAGCACCCTTCACCCCTGCTATTTATATATACCAACTTTGACATTGTTCTATCTTGGGGAAAAGAGGAATTATCAAGCTAGAACAATCGTGAGTTTTCTTCTAGAGTCCCTGGAATTGCTTGTCAGTGATCAAAATTTAGAGTGCCGCTCACTAGTGTGATGATGTTAAACATAGTACTCGTGTGCATTTGTTTATAAGCACAAGTGTATGTATATAGGTTCATAGGTAAGCATTAGGGTAGCTGCCCTTGCAGGCCATTTTAAGCTTATCCAGTTTCTCTTTTTGTGCTCAGATTTACCCTTCCCATTTGGTTAGAGATTGGCCATACCCATCCAATGGTCAATAATTATATATCACCCCTAATGAGAATAACTGGGATCCTTCCATTCTTCCACAACCCCTTTCTTCCATTTTTGCACATGGGATAGGGGGGTGTCACTTAAGTGACATCCATCTAGAGACAAGGTTTACACAGCCACATGGCTAGCCCTGTCTCTGTAGTTGTTCCACAAAACACACTCATACTCACATCTGTGGCCAATTTAGAGTGCCCAATTTGCCTACTGTGTGTGTGTGTGTTTTTGGAATGTGGGAAGAAGCTGGAGCACCTGGAGGAAACTCACATGAACAAAGGGAGGACATGCAGACACCACACAGAATGCCCTACAGCTGAAAATCAAACCAGAGAGCATTTTGCTGTGAGGAAACACCATTATCTGCTGTGCCACTGTGCATACCATAGATAATTTGATGGGACTCATGCATGGGATAAAGTATTTAGGAGCTGCGTCTGTCCATTAGTAGTACAGGGAGCAGTGCAAGGGAATTTTTTTTGTTTCCCATTCAGAAATCCAAGTTGCACTTGAATATGGACAGGGATGAACTTTGATTTATGTGGATGGGGAGTCTGTTCCAGAGCAGCAGTATCCTCTGTGAAATATACCTGTTCCTCCAAACTGTTCAGTTAATGTTGCAGAAGAAGTTTAGATCCCTAGACTGAGTATTTCTGATTCAACTTGACTTGCTTATGTGCAGTAAATCCATTAGTACTGGGTTGGAGGATGCCTTGTATGGCAGACACAGGTCACCTCTTAGCATTCTATAGGATACCAAGTACAGTGACATGGTTTTGAATCAGTCCATGTAAGACATGCTGTTTAGGCCTTATATCCTTTTAATAGGGTATGTCTGTAGATGTTCCAGTTGTTGCATGTGTCTGGACAGATACATACCACAGAGGGCATTATATTCAAAGATTGGCCTAATGACGACTGAGTAAAGGGGGACAATAACATTTCTAGAGCTAGATACAATCCCTTTGTTTATAAGCTATGTAATATAGAAGGACTTCTTACAACCATGGATACATGTTGGTCAAAAGTTAGGTCACTGTCCACATTAGTTCCCAAATTCCCAAATCCCAAACAAGTGGATCAACCCTTAGGGGTGTATTCTGTATACATCCTGTGTGGTGGTGTTTTTATGTGTGTGCCTATGAGATGTTTACATGAGGTGAGGGTATGAGGGCTTATAATGATTTACTTTTCTGGATGGGTGAGGCCTGGTATCAGACGTACATTCAGTCAACAGTATTCCTTTATGATAAACTAAGTTACAGTAGGATTAGCTGACAGTTGTCATTTAGATGCAACACTATTATACTCTAAACCTCATAACAGGTTTTTGTAAAACTGCAGTAGGATGACATGACAAGAAATGCTTACAGTTTGGAGGTGGGGGAAGTTCTTCAGCTCACTTCTTCTTTAGAATGGTGGCAGAGTTTGAACAATGCATTGAATATAATAATAATACTGATTTGATAGCTGCTGAGAAACCCATCTTTATAAACTATGGCTGGTTGCTTGAAAAAGCAATGCATAATCCCAAAGATGCATATGTTGTGGCCTGTCAGATATGTACCTATCCAGATGTGTCTGTTACCAATTCAGACATAGACTAGGCATCCAATGCACCAGCCTATAAACAGGGAACACCAAATGCATGCATGTGTGTAACAAGGCAAAGTAATCCTAAGCATTAAAGGACTGCACAATTAATTGCTGAAGAAAGGAGGCAAGAACTTTTAAGTGTGTCTGCTTAGAAGTGTATATGACTACGTATCTTGTGTTCCGATGATCTCTTATCTAATATGGTTCCTGCGTTGCTATACTCCCCTTACTGGATAGGTTCAAAGCCATGCCAAGTAATCCATAGCATACATTTCTACATTCTTGTGTATTCTATCCTGCCATGTATACCACCCACAGTGCATACATATCAATAGATTCATATTTAGGGTGCCTAATATAAACTCAACTATCTTGTAATTGATTTCCTAAAAATTGACTAAAGAATAATGAAAGATGATAACATAAAAGGTTTACAATATCTGTTTCAAAATAACAAACACATTTAACAAAGCAATTTCACTGCAGTAATAAGTTGCAAATTGTTTTTGCAGCACCCCATCTGTAATATATAAAATGTGAGTTTTTACTAAATTGAATTTAATGGGGAAAGGTGCTGTCTCATGAAAATATGCTATTCCATTTACTTTAAGGCAGCACATCCTTAGCGTTAATATATTAAATTTTACAGAGATTAGGGATACACCCCCTACCATACGTGCTGCACAGCCCCTTGCATGCACAACTTCTTTTCTTTGATAGTGATATACTATTTATTTTTTAATTACATGTTTGATGACATTAAAACAGTATTGTTTTCTCCATATTTCAGCAATATCATTCATACTAGCCTTTCTTTGACTAGTATATGTTATTCTTTGTCTGCATTATGGACTGAGATTTTAAATCAGAAAATGTTCCATTCTGTTATGTATTCACTTTTTTATAGGTCTTACAGTTTCATTTATTAATTTTTTTTTAGTTGCTGTTGACTAAATGACATGCAGTTTACAATGGCACCACCATAATACACATTATCTGAAACTTTCAAATAGTACAGATAATGAGTGCAAACTGTTAAAAGTCATTCAGTAAAGTTCTCTTTCAAAAAGTGTAGCACACACAACAATTTATTTTTTTATCCTTTTGTTGATCAGCTTAGTCCCACTAGGCTATCAGCCTCTTTATAGGGGAGATCTGAAGTGATATTTATACTTCTAAAGGGAAATTTGAACATGGCATTGAGAAACTTCCCCTGCTATTTTGGGGAAGTATCATGGGAACTTCTACAGCCACATAATCTGCCACTATCTAAACCAGATGTGACCCTAGTTTAACATCTCATCTGAAGATGACACGCTCAGGAGTGCAGCACCCCCCTTATTCTGGAGTGCAGTGCAGTGTCAGCAATTCAACCATCTAGTGTGGGAATACATCACAGACTTTTGCAACAAAAATAAACGTGCTACCTGTTGCATCACAAAAACAGCCATTAAACTGTTCATATGTGGGTCATATTAACATCTAAAAGCATTACATATATAAAGCTAACTGTTCCAATTCTGTTTGTTGATATCTTCTGTATGGAACTTTTACTTACTTTAATTCATATAATTTAATAACATGGCATAATCTAATTGCAGGAACTAAATGGGTAGTATGCTATTCATTAGGCAGATTTTGTGTTAGTTTATGATCAGTAGTACCTGGATTCATTAATTTAATAATTTATTAATGCATGGTCGCTGTTATTAGGTAAAATTCAACAGAAAATGGACAGTGCAGTGGTGCAGCGGTAGCATTGTTGCCTCACAGAAAGAGGTTCTCCGGTTCGATTCTCGTCTGTAGTGCTTCTGTGTGGAGTCTGCATGTCCTCCCTGCATTTGTGTAGGTTTCCCCTGGGTGCTCTGGTTTCCTTTCATGTCACAAAAACATGCATCTGGAGCATTTCTCCCTGGGCCTCTGCTAAAAATTGCCTTTGTTCCAAGTCTGACTTTCCTGGTAAATTAGAAGTTATGTACTCACCATAACGTTCCATCTGAGTAGGTGTATTCATTTGTCTGCAACCTGTGGGTTATGGATCCGATATCGGATCCGAACCGGCATGGTTTTCCAGCTATGGATCCAAGCTCTCAGCTCCTCCCCTCACCCATAATGCCCTGCTCTACCCTCATGACCTCAGATCGAGTTTGCCAACAGCAACAACACCCTGAAAAGGGTAACAGATAATATGCAGGAAACTGAAAGGCCAGGGGGATAGGAGGGCGGGATGGTTGCAGACAAATGAATACACCTACTCAGATGGAACGTTATGGTGAGTACATAACTTCTAAATTTGAAGTAGGAGATTCTTTTGTCTCCAACCTGTGGGACAGAGTCCCCAGCTACCTGAATCTTGGGCGGCCATCATGGAAGGATATTCCGGAGCACCGCGGAGCCAAATGATGCTCTACCCCTAGATGCAAGATCCAACTTATAGTGGGAGATAAAAGTATGAGATGAAGCCCACGTGGCTGCTGCACAAATATCATCTAGAGGAATCCTAGCCTTGAAGGCTGGCGAGGTAGATACTGACCGGGTTGAATGGGCATGAACACCCTCCGGTGCGGGCCTTCCTGAAGCTTGATAAGCCAATAAGATGCACTGTGAAATCCAGCGGGACAGAGAAACTTTAGAAATTGGCTTGCCCAAATTAAATTTTGCAAAGGAAATAAACAACTGGTCGGATTACCTATGACCAGCCGTCCTGTTTAGATAAAATCTAAGTTGCCTGTGGACATCTAATGAGTGAAGCTTATATTCACCTTTGTTTTCATATTTAGGGAAGAAAACAGGGAGGTTAATGGACTGATTAATGTTTGCTTCAGAAGCAACTTTAGGAAGAAAGGACGGGTTGGTCCTGAGGTAGACACGGTCCGGATGAAATACCAAGTAAGGAGGTTTAGCTGATAAAGCTTGAAGCTCTGAAACTCTCTTGGCGATGTAATGGCTACCAAAAAGCTGTCTTGTAAGACAAGAATTTGAGATCCACCGTGGCAGCTGGTTCGAAGGGCGGTCAAGGCCTGGAGAACCAAAGAGAGGTCCCAAGGAGGAACCGCTTGTTTTACAGAGGGCCTGAGAAGAAAAGTACCTTTAAGGAAAATTTTACACAACTTGGCTGACATAAGAGGATTAGAGTCATGGCCAATGTGATAATGAGAAATTACCGCCAGTTGTACTTTGACTGTGGAACTGCTGGCACCATCGTTAAAAAGAGTGGTTAGAAAGTCAAGCACTAAAGGGAGAGGAACCGTGAAGGGATTCAGGCCTTGCCGCTCCGCCCACAAAGAAAACCGTTTCCACTTGCTGCGGTAGACCTTCCTAGTGGACGGTTTATGAGCTGCCACCAGAATTGCCTTAACAGGTGACGAAATACCGAGAGTCCTGATCAAGAGTGGAACTGGAGCAGCCAAGCGGTCAGCTTCAGGTTGTCCAGATTCGGAGGAGGTATGCAGGATGGATGGGATATGAGATCCAGAATGGGATCTAGAATCCAAGGAGGATTCACCGAGTGAGACCTTAGGAAGGGGAACCAGATCTGTCGAGGCCAAAACGGAGCAATGAGAATCATTCTGCAACCCACCCGAGAGGCTTTCTGAAGAACTTGGAGCATCAGAGGCAAGGGTGGATAAGCATACAGAAGACCGGGTGGCCAAGCATGCACCAGAGCGTCTCTTGGGGAACCTCCGGGAGGAGGTATCAGAGCGAAAAAACTGTCGCACTTGGTGTTTGAGGGAGAGGCAAAAAGATCGCATGAAGGAGTTCCCCACCGTGCGAATATGCGTTCCGCTACTTGACAATTGAGAGACCATTCGTAAGGGGTCAGAATGGTGCGACTGAGCTTGTCCGCCAGGATGTTGGACCGACCCGGAATGTGCGTTGCTATTAGAAAGCGATTGGTGGAGATTGCCCATTCCCAAACTCTCATGGCTTCTCGACAAAGAGGGTAAGACCTTGTTCCCCCTTGCTTGTTGATGTACCAGACCACAGACATGTTGTCCGATTGAATCGCAATTGTTCCCAAGGGAAGAAAGTCCTGAAGTGCTAGCAACGCTAAGAGCACTGCTCTCATCTCTAGAACGTTGATATGCAGTAAGGTCTCTGAATCGTTCCACGTGCCTTGGACGGTCCGGCCATAAAATGCCCCCCCACCCGAGGCGGGAGGCGTCCGTGGTCACCGTGGCGAGAGGGGGAGAAGCACAAAATGGGCGGCCCTCGTGGAGGACTGGGGAGTGAAGCCACCACAAGAGGGACCGCTTGCAAGCCTTGCTGATCGCAATGGGATGATGCATAGGGAGAGCAAGGTAAGACCACTGTACTAAGAGAGTCCACTGTAGGATGCGCATATTGAGCCTGGCAAGAGGGAGAAGTGCTATAGCAGACGCCATGGACCCTAGAGCCCTCAGGACCAACTCCGCCGGAACAGAACTTGAGTGGAGAATGGCCCGCACCTGGAGCTGCAGATTTTGAACTCTGTCCGCAGTGAGGAAGGCTCGTAAACTCCTTGTGTCTAGCCTGGCCCCTATAAAATCTAAGAGCTGTGTGGGCGCCAGGTTGGATTTCTTTGTATTTATTGTAATGCCCAGAAAAGGAGCAAGATGGAGAAAGGAGTCTCGCGCCAATAATAGTAGATGCCTTGATGGGGTGGTAAGAAGCCAGTCGTCCAGGTAGGGAAAGACCTGCACCCCCTGAAGCCTCAGGTGGGCCGCTACCACTGCTAATACTTTGGTGAACACCCTGGGGGCTGTGGTGAGACCAAAGGGAAGGACCCGGAACTGGTAGTGACTGGCTCCCAGCCGAAAGCGGAGGAACCTCCTGGAGCGCCTGTCCATCAGGATGTGGTAGTACGCGTCTTTGAGGTCTATCGAGCACATCCAGTGATTTTCTCCCAGAAGGGGGAGAATAGATTGCAGAGTGACCATCCGGAATTTTTCTTTGGGGACTGCCAGATTCAAGAGAGAAAGGTCTAGAATTGGTCTTAGTTCCCCCGTCTTCTTTGGCACTAAAAAGAACCTGGAGTAGAACCCTGATCCGATCTGGTCTGGGGGGACATGCTGGATGGCTCTTTTCTTTAGCAGATGGCCAATTTCTGCCAAAGCGGCCTCCTGTTGACCGGGTGGAACGTCTGGGAGGGACTTCAACTTTGGGAGGTGAAGAAAAGGGATGCGATATCCTCTGGATATGATTTGGAGAACCCAGCGGTCTGATGTTATGGACTCCCATGCCGCTAGGTGCCCCGAAAAACGTCCCCCGACTGCCTCCAGAGTGGAGCAGCCGGGCAACCCCTCAGGGCTGCTGCGCGGGCCGTTCAGAGAAGGGTTCCCTGGACCCGAAGTTTCTGGGAGCCCCTCTGCCTCTAGGGCGGCGTCCTCCCTGTCCTCCTCTGCCACGGAAGGACTGGTTGTCCAGAGCAGGCTGGGACTGCTGCGACTTCCGGAACCACATCTTCTTCTGACCCTTTTGGTTCCTAGAGTAGGGCCTCTGGGGTGCAGAGAAGCGGATTCCGATGGCAGACAGCGTCTTCCCGTCCTTCTCGCTCTGGGTCAACGTTTCGCGAACGGTTTTGCCAAAGAGAGCAGAACCATCAAAGGCGTTGCAAATGGCGCTTTGAAGGGCTCAGAAAAATCGCAGTGACGGAGCCAGGCCTGACGTCTAGTGACTAGGCCTGCCCCTGCGGCTCTAGCGGCGCCTTCCGTAGCGTGGGAGAGTAGCCGCATAGAGGTATTAGTAACTGACCTAAGAGTGGCCATGCGGGTGGAGTGCAGCACTTTGTCCTCCTCCGACATGGACTCTGGGGGAGATGCAGCGTATTCTTTAATGAGATCTCGCTGCATCCTAATAACGTGTGCCAAGTAGTTCAGCGCCCTTACCGAGAAGGTCGCTGAACTAAACATCCGCTTCCCCAAGCGGTCCATCATCCGAGACTCCTTGCTCGGGGGATGGACTGAGGGACTCTCCTGAGCAAGTTCCCTCTTGGTGGCCGCCGCCGTCAACATGGCATCTACCGGAGGCCCCTTACTCCAATGGGCACGGTCGGACGGTGGGCTAAGGATCCTATCGGGCCTCTTAGGAATTGGCTCCACGGTGTCTGGTTCCTTCCACGCCCTGGTGGTAATGAGGTCCACCAGGGGGTCGGCAGGAGGGGACACCCAAGAGGTAGACGGGCCCGCTTCAAATGCCTCCAAGAACACGGACTCGTCCGAGGAAGACTTGGGGCAGACCACCCCCCCCTTATACGGAGCATTTCCATGATGTCTCCAAATGAGACATCCTTGGGGGGTGACCGTGGGGAGCCTTCCCCTTCCTCCAAGTCCGTGTCTTCCGTGAGAGACTCGGGGGAGTCAATGTGCCTCCTTTTGCACGTATGCTTGCGAGGGACATCCTCTGGGGGGCTGTCAGAGGACTCCTCGCAAGCCGCAACCTGTTCCATTGGAGCAACTTGGGGCACAGAAGCGGGCTGTCCCAAGGGCCGGATGGTGGAAGCCTGGCCCAGTGCAGAGGGAGCGCGGGACGGAGCCGAAACAAGTGCAGGGGGTCCGGAGACCCTCAACAGGGCCCTCTCCACTACATCAAACGCCGAAGGGGAGCCGACCTCGACCAAAGGATCCGACAATTGGCTCCCCCTCGGATCCGAAGAGTGGATCGGAGCCTGCGCCGAAGCACTCGGATCCGAAGGGACAGTGCGCTCTGACACAGACGGCGCCGAAGGAGCACTGATCCCCCCGGATCCGAGGCTCGGATCCAGGCTCCGAGAGGTCGGATCCGATGCACTCGAGGGCAGGGTCGGATCCGAAGTACAAAGTACTATCGGCGCCGACCCACCCCCGGCTTCGAAGCTGCTCGGCTCCAGTTGCTCCGAGCCCGGGTAGCGGGTCGGAGAAGGAGCAATCGGTTTAAAAAAGGGTGTTGAGCTCCCCCCCAGAGGGGGGGGGGAGGCAAGAGCACTCCCATCTGCATCTGGGCCTGGATGAACCTTCTCATCATCCGGTCCAGATCAGCATCCGAAAGGCTGTACGTGGATCTCGACGAGGCTACCGAGGTAGGCCTGGAGTGCCTCCTCGATAGCCTCGACGGAGATCGGGTCTCCTCCTCTTCAGGTCCCGGTGAAAAACACACAGGAGACCGGAGCCGAGAAGGAGGAGACCGAGCCGACAACGGAGCCGGGGGAGAAGCCCGCTTGGCTGGCGGGGCCGAAACAGAGGTCTCGGCCCGCCGCTTATGGTGCTTCTCCCTCCTGTCCTTTTTCTTGGCATCCCTCTCCTCCGAACCAGAAACGGGAGGTTGAGTCCCAGGAGGAGGAGGGGGTGCCGCAGAGGGAATAACCGTAGGCACGGTTACTCCGGAAGGAGCGGAGGTCGGAGCCGAGTCCGGCGGTAAAAGGCCCGCTAAAACAAGCTTGGACCTCCGCTCCTTCAATGCCCTGGGGTTGAACCCTGCACAAATGGAACATCCAGATGTGAGGTGTTCAACCCCCAGGCATCTAACACACCGAGTGTGGCCATCAGCTGGGGAAAGCTTATGGCCACACTCGGAGCATTTAGAAAATATAGACTTGGGCTGGTCTGCCATCCTAGTCTAAAGAAAAAAAAGTAGTTACCAAACTAAAGTAACTATACAAGTAATACACACACAGGCCCAACACACACACTCTACGCCAACAGCGAGGGGAGGGATAAAACTTTTAGATTACCTCTAAAAAGTAACAAATATCAAAGGGGGAACCTACTCTTTCACTCAAAAAATCAATACAAACTTCAAAATTCTGAATTTTAACAATAAAACTACCACTTAGCTTGAGAGCTTGAGAAACAAAT
The DNA here is from genome assembly GCF_019279795.1 of Protopterus annectens. Lineage (NCBI taxonomy): Eukaryota > Metazoa > Chordata > Ceratodontiformes > Protopteridae > Protopterus > Protopterus annectens. The sequence goes on from NC_056725.1 coordinate 1,245,502,933, forward strand.
CCAGTCACCATGCGCGGCAAACGAGATCTGAGGTCATGAGGGTAGAGCAGGGCATTATGGGTGAGGGGAGGAGCTGAGAGCTTGTATCCATAGCTGGAAAACCATGCCGGTTCGGATCCGATATCGGATCCATAACCCACAGGTTGCAGACAAATGAATCTCCTACTTCAGATCAAATGTTAAATAAAATAGTCACATTTATGTCAAATACATACAGAAAGCAAAGTAAATTAGATAGAAAGACAGATAGATAGATATGCAATGGTAGCATAGCAGCTCAATGTTTAAGATCATGCCTAGTCTGCGGTTTACTCCCGATTTCTGGTCACTGTCTATGTGAAGTTTGCATCCTCTTCCTTTGTCAGTGTGAATTTTCTGTGGGCACTCTGTTTTCTTATCAAAAGCATGCTGGCTGATTGGCTATTATTAATTGTTCATATATATTGCACTTGGTCTTGCCCTTGTGTTCCAGGTCATGGCTATTTGTTTGTTTGTGTCTTTCAGCTTTTCCCAGTTAGGAGTCACCACAGCGGAACTCCGGTCTGCTAATGATTGGCAGTAGATTTTTACGTACAGAGTTGCCAGCCCTGACACATAGCCTTCAACGAAAGTACGCCCATTCACACATGTCTCCACACAAAAGACGCTCTAGCTGAGAATCGAACGGCACAACGCCTTGCTGTGAGGGTGAGGCGACAACAGGTCATGGCTATGAAGCTCCGAAAAAGAATCCATGATAACCATTTCATTCACTTCACTTCATTAACAAATGAATATGTTAAATATTAAAAGGGTTACTTGTTAAGGAAATGACCAGTTGCAGGTGCTGATTTTCCAGAGGAATGCTTGTAATTCAGGAACTCTTACAGGCTGTAAAAATGTGTATAAAAATAAAGATGCGTTAAATGGTTTACTATCAAATGACTGAAAATCAAAAGACTGAACCCCAAAAAGACTGAAAATTCAAAATATTAAATACATTTTTAATTCAGGGGGTAAGCCCCCCTGCTCCTCTCATGTGGGGGGCTGCACCCCCCATACCCCCTGCTAAATATATATATATATATATATATATATATATATATACCAACTCCATGATTGCACAACAGTGGAGAAGGGACAAATTCCATCATTCAATATTTTGAATTTTCAGTCTTTTTGGGATTCAGTCATTTGGTAGTAAACTGTGTTAAACTACAAAGAAATATCAGGAATTAGATAACTTCACAATGCAATAATATGATTTCTCTTATGGTTCATAGTCATGTCTTTTTAATATTAGAAACATCTCACCGATTGTTCTTTCACCGTCAAATATTTTGCCTTTAGACACAGAGGGCATTCACATGTGGCAGCTGTGCCCCAGATCTATAATATATTGGCTCAGATCCAAAGTTGTTCAGAAGCTTTACAGTAAATAAGTGAGGAAGTAAACTGAAAAAATAAAATAGCGTTTCGCTTTGGAACTGGAAGCTTTCATGTTTCAAAATTCTTCTTAAAATTGCTCCTCACTTATTCTGTCTACCAAACTTAAATGGGAGCAAAACTCCCAAATATATGTCAGCCCATGTGTTAGATTTGTTTCTATGCAAATTTAAGTCTGAGTGTGGAATAACTTGACTAGATACTGCAGGAGATCTGCAGTGGAAAGGCAGTAGTGTATGGAATAACAATAAGGTAACTTGGAGTACAGTTTTCAAAGGCCTGGTGATACCGTATTTGGGAATGCAAGTGAAACAGTGACATATTTACAGTAAAAGGTACTAAAGGAAGCCAGCTGTAGTAATGTTGTGCTGTCTAATTTGATATGACACTAGTGCTCCATTATGAAGTGGTTTCAGTTTCACTAAACAGTGAAGCATCGACACTGACTTGCAACCTCTTACATACTTGTCTGTTTATGATCCTGTATTAGTTTGCATGAGGAGTAATTTCAAAATGATTAGTAACAAATTATTAATGTCTTGTCACCCTCTGGGTGAAATGTGCTATGCAAATTAATGTGATGTAATATCCAACTTTTATTAAGGAAATTGAGGACAGTTTATTATGGCAAAGGGGTTTAAGAGTCCTTCGTTATACAACTGAGGTTACTATATGTGTTAAGCAAATTTGTTCAGGTGACAATAATGGGGTGGTACTAGAAACAGGTGAATATTTTTCATATTTCATGTACTGGTGATTAAGAACCTGATGGGGTCCACACTGTGTAGAAGGAAGGGCTCACCCCCCAAAAAAAATATAGTTTTTAAGTTTTGAGAAGGGACAGTTTCTTGATTGCCAACCATATGGATTACAAGCAGATGATTAGCAGGTTCTAGGCCAAAATACAAATAATTCTGTATGTTTGTTCTGCAGGTATTTTTAAATATTTTATTTTGATTTTCTAGTTCTTTTCATTGTGGTGCACAAGAAAATTAACAGCAAAATAGTCAATGTACCTTAGTGAAAATACAGTGACCAAAAACTGTTTTTTTTTTTTTTTTTTTTAATTTCTCATTTAAGAAAAACCCATACTGCACTCATCAAGCTTTTTAGGGATGACCCAACATCATTGGTCTATATGAATTAGTGGTTTGTTGTCACAAAGTATGAAAGGGAAGAAGGAAGACAATCAGATCCAGAACTACAGAAATCATTTCTTCTGCCAAAAAAAACATGCTGAAAGCAGAAAAAATTGAGACTGTGTTTTGAAAAAAATACCACTCTTCTCTGAATTCTCAGAAGACAAGAGAAAAGGAAATTCATGCACGTCTTTGTCTCTTCCATGAGTTCTGGCAAACTTGGAGATAGGTAGCAGGCGGTGTATGGGGACACAGCCCATTACATTCAGATACAGAAGATTTGCATGCAACCTAAACTACCAACTTCAAACAAATGTCTGTGAATTTATGAGTGCCAGCTTGTGCATCTAACACTGGTCACACTATTTTAGAGCCTTCAGAATTGCAGGATAAATCTTGCTTATTTATCATTTGTTTACCAGGTAGGTGGGCTGGTCACATTAACCCTTTTCAGCCATGACTTCGGATCACCAAGCAGGTAACAAACAGAAATAGAAGACAACATACAGAAAACAGATAAGGGAATGTGCAGACATTATAGATTACTGTATCTAAAGCAATGGTTGTCAAGAAGTAAATACCAAACTGAATTTTAGTCACATTAGTCATACAGTGTTACAGAACAAGCCGATTGTTAGCACTTGTTAGCCTTAACAGTCTGTGCTGTAATATCAGTCCAAGAGTTTTCCAACAAATGCCAGTACTCCACCTGCCACACATATATACATACACGCATACGTATACATTAAATCAGTAAATTATGGTTTATGAATTGATATTCAAGTTTGTGTTGGCATCATTGTCTGATGTCATTCCAGGAGTAGCTGCTTAGTTTTTTACATTTTCTTATAGGGAACAAACAAAAGCAACTGTCACCCTCTTAGTCAGTGACTTGGGACAGTAAGTTTCTTTATTTATTTCAGCTCTGCTGTGGTCAGACTGCAGTCTTTTACTCTGACATGTTAAATTAATCTAGGGCTAGGTAAGTCATTTGTTGTCATTATAAGTTGAAGGCTATAACAACTGTTGGATGCATCAAGATTCAAATGGCGATAACAGGAAATATGTTTTATTTTGGACTGCAGGAATGAGTGGCCTGTAAGGCTGACAGGCTGAGGACAGACCCCCTGTTAAGTCCTGAATGCAGTCCAGCTGCATGCATATGATGATCTAGTATTATCTGCAGATCAAAGAAATTAACTTTGGAATGTTAGCAGATGCCTGTGTGAACATTTTGGCACCTGCAAGTGCTGTCACTGTTGGATTAAATAAGTAGGACTGATTTTTCAGTCTCACAGCACAATGAAGGTTTTATTAATATCGGATGATTGAATATAAAAATGCTGCAGATAAAAGTACACATTTCACTTGCATCATATAAACAAGAAACATCACTTTGCAGAAGGCATCTACTGTCTTTAAGGAAATACTGCTATAATGTTAAGTTATGTTTAATACTTTTACTTCTGCAAAACAAATAGAATGTTTCAAAAATAAAATATTTTCTAAAACTGCATTCAGAGCTCTGTACTGTGCTTCTTTTATTATCCAAATATATTCTAACCCCAATAAAGAGCACTTTGTTTTGTCTTGGAAGCATTTTTAGTGGGAAATGTAGTATGTCATTTTTATGTATTTCATGGACATTTCCCAGATTATGCATATTTAATTGCAATGACATTTGCAATTACAGGACATTAAAGTTTAATTTACTATTTTGAATGCTTGCCTGTCTGGCATCTGTAGTGCTAATATGAGATATGCTGACTTGTGTTAATTGTCTCTAATAAAACAACTACCTCTAGAGGAAAGTGCAGGCAGGGAACAGGTTTCAGAGGCTTGTTAATCATGGAAAAATATAATTTGATTATTAAAAGGTACATAGTAGTATTGTCAGTTTAATGCCAAATAAAGTGCAGTGCTTAAAACATTCAATCAAACTTTGGGCATAAATTTACCTTTGAACTCATGGATGCAATAATCATTGTAATGTATCTTCTTTGCACTTTGAGCATTGAACATTCGTATGTCTGGGAAGTCTGAAAAAATACTGGAGAGGTGGCAATGCCAAATCTGGTATTTTTGTTGTTTATTCAAAGACAAATGGACCTGTAGTCACACAGCAAGTTGCATGTCACTATAGGCAGGAACTTGCAGAGCTATAGCAAAACAAGATACTACGAACATTGATTATACAGCAGGCCTTATTGTCTATAATTGGTGCTACCTCTTAACTTGCCACATGATGCAGTGGCATGCAGCATGACTGAAAACATACTGACAGCATATCACCTGCCACCAGCTAACCTGCCATTATCTGAAAGACTGTTTTCAAAAGGGAAACACATATCTGCACTGGCTGATATGTATTACCCATGAACAAGATTGGGAGGTATGTGTAGACTCCCTATACCTCTGGGCAACATGGTATGAGTGTAGCACTTAATATATTAGCTATGGAAACCTTTTAGAGATGAACAGGGGACATACTAGACATATCATAGGTGTCTGCCTGTAGAGTACTCAGTATATTCCTTTATATACTAATTCTTATGTTGATGAGCATATCTGTTTCCCCTAGCACATTAGAGAAGAAAGTCAGCATCATGAATAGCTTGTATGACATCACCCATACCCCAAAAGTACTGGTAATCATAGATTGCATGTACATGGCAATAAAGGTCTTATCTGATGTCCTTCAACTGTGATATGCAAATTGGAAGGGCTACTATTATATCAACTGCCAGGCAGTCTGTAACACCCAGGGTTTGAAAACCAGTGTGTCTGCAAAACACCCTCACAGTGCTCATGATCGCACAGTTGGCATACATATCCCCATTTCAAGCATAGTGACATTCCATAGTGTCACTTAGTAAGTGCAGGCACTCTGCTAAACAGATATATATGGAGCCAATGAAAATGTATACACATGTCGCGACTCCCATCAAATCTTTCCACTGTATCGTAGGGTGTTTTCAGATATCCACAGAAGCTCTGGTTCCTGACATCTGTATGGATTCCACACAGCATGGCTGAATTGCAGTATATCACCACCTACACCCATGCCAGATTCATTCTACAACGTGTTTGGCCTGCTGAAGATATGTCTGGGGAGAGGGTACTGTTGTATGCCCCTGCCATGGCCTGCAAGATATTTGCAGCATGCTGCATGCTACACAACATAATTATCTGGTAGCATGCAGAACAGTTATCCATCCAGGAAACCTCTGGACCTGGTACAACAATATATTCTAACCCCAATAAAGAGAACTTTGTTTTGTCTTGGAAGCATTTTTAGTGGGAAATGTAGTATGTCATTTTTATGTATTTCATTGACATTTCCCAGATTATGCATATTTAATTGCAATGACATTTGCAATTACAGGACATTAAAGTTTAATTTACTATTTTGAATGCTTGCCTGTCTGGCATCTGTAGTGCTAATAAGAGATATGCTGACTTGTGTTAATTGTCTCTAATAAAACAACTACCTCTAGAGGAAAGTGCAGGCAGGGAACAGGTTTCAGAGGCTTGTTAATCATGGAAAATAGAATTTAATGATAATCATATCACAACTAAGTACTATCAATGCTCAAAGTGCAAAGAAGATACATTACAATGATTATTGCATGCATGAGTTCAAAGGTAAATTTATGCCCAAAGTTTGATTGAATGTTTTAAGCACTGCACTTTATTTGGCATTAAACTGACAATACTACTATGTACCTTTTAATAATCAAAACTGATACATAATTTTAAAGGGATAATCCTGCGATATATATATTTTAGTCAAAGATAAAAGTTACTAGCAAGCTAGTCTGTAATTTAAGACAGCATGTTAAATAATGGAGCGAGTGAGAAAGGCTAAATATAACAAATTATTTTAGTCATTCATATAAATGTAGACCTTACCAGTCATAAGGCATACACAGAAGACCCTTCTATTCCGTTAAATGGCACCCGTTGAAGAGAACATAGCAATGATAGAAAGGTTGTAAGAGCTACAGGTTCTGCTATCTGATAAACATGCTTCAGCATGATACTCACATCTTCTTTACTTGGATCCTTTATTAACAACTAAAGCCAATAGTCATAGTTAACATTAGCACTGCATGTCTTTCTGTTGAGCAGAAAGTGGCCTTACACAGATGTGCTGCATTTGACAGTACCCACTAGCACAACTGAGCAACCAGGAAAATGGTGAGGCAACATTCAAATGAAAAAGAATGCATAATGACATGCAAATGATGATGCATAATCAAGTGTATAATAAGATGCACAACAGTGCCCTTAAAGCAGGTTGCATTCTGGTGAAGTCATTTTTAATGAGGATAAAAACACATAATATTAACAATTGAAGTCCATTTGTGAATCTGTTGTTTTGGTTAGCATTGACACATTTCTATGTGGGAAATCTTCTTCTTTTGGCTTTTCCCTGTTAGGGGTCACCACAGCGGATCACCTGTCCGCTCATGATTGGCAGTGGAGTTTTCACAGTGTCGAGTTACCAGCCCGATGCCCAATCTTTCACAGAAGGCACACACATGCACACACTCACACCTAGGCCAATTTAGAGTGTCCAATCTACCTACAGCATGTCTTTGGGATGTGGGAGGAAACCGGAGCACCCGGAGGAAACCCACGTGACCACAGAGAGGACATGCAGACTCAGCACAGAAGGCACCCCAGCCAAGGATCGAACCAGAGAACCTCTTGCTGTGAGGCGGCAATGCTAACCGCTGCACCACCGTGGCCACCCATGGACCAAAACCCACACTCCTTGCACTATCCACAACCCTCAAAGCCTCTCTGCCCATTTCTACAGCCACCCACTTTCCCACCCATTTTATGACATCAATACATATGCCATTGCAAGGTGGAATGCCTTCTTTTGTTTTTTTTTCCCCATTTTTAGGAAGTACTAATTTTCAATGCATCACATTTGAGATTGATTTTCTATTGAAAAGTTCTTTTGAAACTATGTTTTTCTCAAACTCTAGCATTCTGTTTGTACAGATAAAGAGAATGCCAGAGGTTGTACAATGTTTTCAGGACCACCAGACTAACATTCGTATGTCTGGGAAGTCTGAAAAAATACTGGAGAGGTGGCAATGCCAAATCTGGCATTTTTGTTGTTTATTCAAAGACAAATGGACCTGTAGTCACACAGCAAGTTGCATGTCACTATAGGCAAGAACTTGCAGAGCTATAGCAAAACAAGATACTACGAACATTGATTATACAGCAGGCCTTATTGTCTATAATTGGTGCTACCTCTTAACTTGCCACATGATGCAGTGGCTTGCAGCATGACTGAAAACATACTGACAGCATATCACCTGCCACCAGCTAACCTGCCATTATCTGAAAGACTGTTTTCAAAAGGGAAACACATATCTGCACTGGCTGATATGTATTACCCATGAACAAGATTGGGAGGTATGTGTAGACTCCCTATACCTCTGGGCAACATGGTATGAGTGTAGCACTTAATATATTAGCTATGGAAACCTTTTAGAGATGAACAGGGGACATACTAGACATATCATAGGTGTCTGCCTGTAGAGTACTCAGTATATTCCTTTATATACTAATTCTTATGTTGATGAGCATATCTGTTTCCCCTAGCACATTAGAGAAGAAAGTCAGCGTCATGAATAGCTTCTATGACATCACCCATACCCCAAAAGTACTGGTAATCATAGATTGCATGTACGTGGCAATAAAGGTCTTATCTGATGTCCTTCAACTGTGATATGCAAATTGGAAGGGCTACTATTATATCAACTGCCAGGCAGTCTGTAACACCCAGGGTTTGAAAACCAGTGTGTCTGCAAAACACCCTCACAGTGCTCATGATCGCACAGTTGGCATACATATCCCCATTTCAAGCATAGTGAAATTCCATAGTGTCACTTAGTAAGTGCAGGCACTCTGCTAAACAGATATATATGGAGCCAATGAAAATGTATACACATGTCGCAACTCCCATCAAATCTTTCCACTGTATCGTAGGGTGTTTTCAGATATCCACAGAAGCTCTGGTTCCTGACATCTGTATGGATTCCACACAGCATGGCTGAATTGCAGTATATCACCACCTACACCCATGCCAGATTCATTCTACAACGTGTTTGGCCTGCTGAAGATATGTCTGGGGAGAGGGTACTGTTGTATGCCCCTGCCATGGCTGCAAGATATTTGCAGCATGCTGCATGCTACACAACATAATTATCTGGTAGCATGCAGAACAGTTATCCATCCAGGAAACCTCTGGACCTGGTACAATAGTTCCTGTAACAGCCAGCACAGCAAAACCAGACAGTAATTAAACTGTGGCCAAGAGGCCGTAAGTAACAGCCACACAACACATCTCCAGTCAGTCACAATATGTGGCAGCACAGTCAAGAACAGAAGTGTCTTGTCCAGCTATGTGGGCATATGATGAGCACAAAGTGAAAATACAGCATCACACCAAATATAAACATGATGTATTCAGTGTTATTTAAATGTTATACTGGTCAGTGCATGGTTGGGTCACACTGTGCATCAGACATTTCAATACACTATGCAGGAGGGATAGTGGAGTGGGTTACAATCATTATGATTTCCACAGGTGTCAGGAGACACAGCAACATGTGGCTCACATCACAAACTGGATAAAGACCATATCACTGGAGGTGAAGAAGGGGATCTTATGACAAACAGCAGTCTATGGCATATATAATGTCATCTGGTGATGGGGGGATAACTACAGGATCATGACTTTGAAGGGGTACAGTAAGTGACTGTCAGCTGGAGTTACTGCACATACTTGATTTGGCAAGAGGCTCCCTGCAGCAAGGATGTTGTGTTTTTGTGGGAATGGGGCATGTATGGAGTCTGCTTTCAACTTTCTTGCCTCTTGGAGATGGTGTTCACCTTTGCTCATAAAGTGAAATGGTGAAGTAAGACACTGCTAGTCCTCCAAAAGTGGAGTTTGTAGTCAGTAATAGTTGCTGAATGCTTCTACCCTTGTACATACCCACCCCAACCACAGACAGTACTGCTGGACAAGCTAATGATAGTAGCACTTGCTATCCTATGTACACAGGTGCATATGGCGGCAAATTAAGGTACCATAGCTTAAAGAATTGGTGACCAGTACATCGCTACCCTGATTGGAGAACAAATATTCTCCAGGAAGGTGTTAATATACAGGTAATGCCCACTTGAAAACAACATTATCACTTCATGGCAGCACATTAAGCTGTCATGAAGCTCAGACAGTTAAAAACTAAATGTTCACCATGTTTTATGGTGACAAAGCAACACTGTTTAGTGATCATAAAATTAAAATACTACAGTAAACCAAAAGAGAATAAATAAATAATAAATAAATAAATAAATAAATAAGTGTGTGTGTGTGTGTGTGTGTGTGTGTGTGTGTGTGTGTGTGTGTGTGTGTGCTGCTTACTTGGAAATGGAGGAAAACTATATGCTACATACCACTACAACTGCCTTATTTTGAGGAACAGAAAAACATCATTAAGCAAAAGAATGAGGAATAAGATTCAAGATGCGCACTGCAAATGTACACACCTAGTCAGCAAAAGAAATAAACCAGGATTCCAACATCCAAAATCCATGTTTAATAAGCTGAAAGTACAAAACAGATCGCAAAGCTTTCAAAAATGTAGCTCTTTCTCAATGCTTATACACAATAAGTCAACTTCTCTTCTTTTATACAAACAGGCAGCCTAATCCATAAAAAGTCACATGACATAATTATAATATTATTTAAATAAATGTATATTTAACAGTTGCAGACACTGCTGTGTTGTGTGATTCTGCTCATTAACAGTATGGATTTCAATTACCAACGTCTCTCAAATATAGTTCAGTATCAGCTGGTGAACACCTCCTCTCCACAACAGGCAGTGCTCATGGGCCCTGACTGCCTGTAGCAGAACAACATTCTCAGTTCAGCTACAGTTGTCTATCATCTGCTGTCTGCCCCCATGATTTTTTTTAACAAAACTGTACTGCATTTATTTAATTACTTGATTGAATATTGCTGGTCTCTGTCTGCATTCTGTTAACAAAAACTAACTGTACTGCATTTATTTATTTGCTTCATTGAATATTGCTGGCCTCTGTCTGCATTTTGTTTTTCCCACCCTCCCACACAACTGTTGTATTCTTAAACTTGGCGGCTTTGGAATTGCCCACCCCTGCTGTAGATGTGATTTTGGACACTCCTCCCAATCTAATCTTATTTGTTCACTCTACTGAGTAGAGTAATATCATTTGGGAAGGACTACCCCCTTGCTTCTTTGATTTTGGACACTCCTCCCAGTCCCATCTCATTAGCTCATTCTACTGTGTACAAAAAGAGCATTTTGAGAAGGCCAACCTTCTTAGTTTCTTAATTGTGAATTATCTTCTGTTTCCTCCCTCTCCACTTAAACAAACAAAAAAATGTACACTTTATTCAGCTACTTTTACTGTAATTGTCTTCTTTCTACTTTAGTACCCTATTTTGCTTTGCTGTGTGCTCTTAAGAGTTCAAGTACTTTTATTCTGCTGCATTTTTTACTACTTGTTAGTAGCCTTATTAAATGTGTCTGTTATTCTAAGCCTCATTGCTTTGGTTTTAACCCTTGGGCTTCAGGCCAGTTATTTTACATTTAAGAAGGTTTTTGTATTCTACACCCTTGTGGACAAACCCTTATCAAAACCCTGTCTCCGTAAGTCCACCCAAGTTTCATAACTCTATGTCCAGACAATTCCCATCAGTTTCACCTGCTAGCCTGGCCAACATGGGCATACTGAGACAGTGTAGCAACTGCCTCATGTTCACTGACATCCCTCTTCTCCTAGCAGATAATTCTTCTACTTGCGGGAAATGCATCTACATCAGTAACCTGGAATCCATGCTCTCTTGCACCACAGTCAGCACTCATGTCAAAGGGGAAATTGCCAGCACAAACACCACAGCACCCATATCACATAGCCAAGCACAACACACACCCACTTATGCAGAAGTCCTCAATAAAAACTTACCTAAACAGCAGAGACCTCCAAAACACACTCACAGACATTCCACACACACCGCACATGCAGCAGATAACACACCAGTGTCTCACAAACATAGCCCATAAGGCATAACAATAAGTCAACACAGCCCATAAGGCATAACAATAAACCAAACATACTAGTCATTGGCGACTCAGTTGTGAGACAAACCAATGTCCCTCTCACCAAACTCAACAAGGAGAAGGTCACGGTCAGTTGTCTGTCAGGTGCCAGAATCAACCACATGATGCACGCACTTAAGTATCTCTACAACAGGTACAAGTATGACTCTGTCATTGTCCATGATGGTGCAAATGACGTGAGATGTACCTCTTTGGACTATATGAAGACAGACATGATTGAGCTCTCACAGTATGTGTCCCAGGCAGGTATGACCCTAGCCCTAAGCAGCATCCTACCTTCACAAAGAATGATACCACAATACCAACAAAAAATAATTGAGTTCAACAATTGTCTTAGTTTCTGGTGTCATTCCATGGAGATCCAGTATCTGTCTGCCTGGGATGACATGGTTTACAGACCTCAATGCTTTACCAGAGATGGCCTCCACATGTCACCCCTGGGATTTCAGATTCTGGACAAAGCTCTTGGCACCCTCATTATGCCATTTGTTAGGAAATGTCCCAAAGACAAATCTTCCAACCTAAAAGATCTGTCAAAAAGCAAATTGAAGGTTTATGCAGCTGAACGCTAGGAGCCTTGACCTGAAAATGCACTCACTGGAGTCTCTCCTTGCACTGGAAGATGCCGACATCTGTGTAGTCACAGAAACTTGGTTCAAGGCTGCAGAGAACACCCTTGCCTTACCAGGCTATACCTCTTTCCACACAGTCTGACCCCAAAATGAGGTCGGGAAGACTAAGGGTGGTGGAGTCTCTATCTTCATTAAAGACAAGCACACCTCCAGACTGGTTTGCCAGCATGATGAACTAGAACGATTCGGCAACTGACAGTTGGCAAGACACCCATCCAAGTAATAGCCAGCTATAGACCCCCTCCATGACTAAGGACACCCACTCCTGCTACCTGGACCTACTTGACTCCATCAAGGTACCCCTAACACCCTTATTCTTGATGGCTTCAACTACCCCACCATAGACTGGGTGAACTATTCCTGCACTAAAGCACTCACCCAATGATTCCTTGACTTCATCAGTTCTTATGCACTACACCAGCTCGTTTCATGCCCACAAGGGGAGATAACATTCTGGACTTGGTTCTCACCAACATGGGCGACCACTGCACCACTCTCATAGTAAGTTCTTCCCTGGTGAGATCAGATCACCGGTGTGTCTCATTCAAAGTTACTATCCCGCCCAACCCCCCCCCCCCAGCCATAACCATGCTAAAAAATGTCTCAAAAGCTGATTACAACCTCCTAAGGGAGGGTATCAGTTGCTTCACACTACCGCCCCCCTCAGATAATGCAGACAACAGTATACCAATGCAGTATACAAGTATCTGTACAAATGCATACACTCAGTCATAACCAACAGGACTAAAACCTGCTCCTCAAGGAAACACAAACCTGTCTGGTGAACACCCTCTATCAACAGGCTTTACAACAAAAGGAAGAAACTGTTGTCCAAGGGTAAAAAGGCACAAATTCCCAATTGGAAAAACTCCCTCCTTTGCCTCAGCAAGCAAATTAGATCACTAGTGAAAACCTCAAAAGCCAATTATGAATCAAATCTAGCCTCTGAAACAAAGGGGAAACCACAAAGCTTTCTTCAGTTACATCAGGAACCTCCATGGCAAAGCCCAGGTTTGCTCCCAATTAGTACTTAACAGTACTAGTTACACTGATCCTGTTGACTTAGCCAACCTGCTAGCAGATAGGTTCAGTGCAAACTTCACCCCTGTCCACCCCAAAGGCCCATTCGACATCTCTGATACTTGCCCCACACATCACATCTCTGTAGATCAAGTGTTAAAGGGGCTACCCAAAGCAAAGAACACAGCTTCCATGGGACCTTATAGTATCCCACGCTGTATTTTGCAACATCTCCAGCAAGAACTAGCTTTGCTGTTGAGCACCATATTCAACCACAGCCTAAGTATAGGCTTCATTCCAGCAGAGTGGAGAACTGCCATTGTCATCCCCTTGCACAAAGGTGGTGCCACTACTGACCTTGGAAACTATCACCCTATTAACTTGGCAAATCTGATCTGTAAAGCCATGGAGTGTATTATTATGGATCTCATAAAGAAGGATATAGGCAAGCTCCAAGCACTTGACCCCACCCAGTTTGGCTCCATCAAGGGCAGAGCTTACCTGTTGAACCTGGTTGACTTCTTTGAGACTATCACCAAGACCCTGGATGAGGGAAAGTCAGTACATACAGCTTACCCTTGACTTGGCCAAAGCCTTTGACACCATCCCCCACTTGGGCATCATCGAAAAGCTAATACAACTTGCCATAAATCCCTATCGCATCAGGTGGGTGGCAAACTGCCTCACCGATAGAACCCAGAAATTTAAAATAGGTGCTTCCACCTCCGACAGCAGACCTGTCACTAGTAGTGTTCCAAGGGATCTGTCCTGGGTCCCCTACTGTTTGGCATCTACTTCTCAGAGGTCCAGGAAGAGACAAAAGGCCTGTGGCTGACCAAGTTTGTGGACAACTGTAAGTTGGGTGCTGTTAATGATGTTAACATACTACAAGAGGGTCTCACAGCAACAAATTACTGGTGCCAAAATCATGGTACTAAGTTAAATGTAAAAAAAAAAGTATTATCATACCATTCAGCAAAAACATGACCCCTACTGATTACCACATCAACAGCAACCCCCTAAGTGCACAACTTGTGATGACAGACCTGGGTACATAGGTTGACAACAATCTCACATTTGACCATTATATAGCAGCAGTGGTCAGAAAAGCCTTTTACTTCGTTCATCTCATAAGTAAAGGGATTGCATCCAGAAAGACAGGAGGTTATTAGCTCTCTGTACTCCTCCCTCATTAGGCCAATAGATGAGTACAACACCTTGTTTGGTATGTACCTCTCCCAACACCCTCACCAACTGGAAAGGCCACAGAAATAGCTCACAAAGAGAATCCATGGCCTCCAACACCTGTCCTATGTGGACAGGCTTAAATCACTATCACTCTGTTTGGTATCATACAGGTTGCTCAGAGGTGATCTGTGTCTCACCTACAAGGCAATCTTGGACCCTGCCCTACTAGAGATGCTCTATATTTGTAAGTCTAACACCTCACACATTACCTCCTTGAAAGGACTAAATCTAATATGTGACATCAACAAAACCTGCTGGAGAGACAGGTTTGTCTCCCAGAGGCTGCCCTGTCTCTAGAATAGACTTCCCATATGTCAAACAGAGTACCTCACTGACCATCTTCAAGTGCAACCTTGATAAGTGGATGGGAAACCACAAATTTTTCAGAGGTTCCACCTGTGTCCCTCATTGACAGGGGTGATAGGTGCTGACTGAGGTTTCTTTTTTGGGGATAAACTCTTGGCTAGGCTTGTAAGGGCCCTGGGGCCATTAACCTAGTAACCTCCTGTGATCCTATGAGACCATGATGATGCCTATGGAAACAAGAGCTATAGCTGCAGGCCAGTGACTGCTGTGTAGCAGGATACCCATTATAAACAGATAGATGTCAAAGATATATTCAGCATGACAGGCCCTTTGGTCTCCTACTGGAACTGAGAAATGATTAAAAAAATGTTTAAACTGATCAAAATCATAATGGCCGAGACACAGGTTTGCAAAAGTAGCTAGGCAGACAACAGGAAATATTATCATTGCTGGAATCTGAAGTTTATGATCTACAGGAGAAAATTAAAAAGCAGGAGATAAAATGCAACCTGAGGCTTCCCAGATAGTATAATTATAACCTCAGGTGTGTATGCTATGTGAAAAAATCGATGATGTGGAAAACTGACAGAAGAGAGGAAATATAAGATTGAGGGGAATATCAGAAAGTGCCACCAAAGAACCCACAAGGGGTTATCAACAATGCTGTGTGTCTGGGAATAAACTTTGTATGTTTGCTATATGTTTCATTTTGGCATCCTTCATTCTGTTCCCATTGGTGCATATCCCACATGGGCTCTTCGGTGACTGGTTTATTTCATGCATTGCTTGCCAGCTGGTTTGGTATTTGAGTATCAGAAAGTGTGCTACATGCTGATTTGATTTTTTTTACTTTAATGAGAAACAGGTACCTGCAGCTAATGCACTCACTGGTATGGCATGGGAAATCAAAAGAATCTACAGGTGGGGGAGTATATTTAACCCTCGATCATTGGGCAGTTGATCTCATCAAGTAGTTTGTAAATTGTATTCTTATTTGGCTAAAGAATGGCTTCTGAACAATGTATGCATTGCCTACATGACATATAAATGGGAGGGACTGCTAGCACAGGACTTTAGGGCTATTCTTCATCTTTATTTTTGAAACAATTGGCATATAGTGAGTTGAGGATGGAATTAAATAAAATGGATCTGGTGTCATGGGTGGTGCACCCAGTGGCTCTTTTGGTGAGAGTAGGTAGCCATAGAAGGGGGCTCAGTTCCCCAGAAGAGGCATGGCAATTGGTGAAGGCCATGAGACCTACTGAATCATGTGGAGTCAGTGCCCCTCAACATGGCAATAGAGAGTTGTGTTTGTCCAGACAATTTGTCTTCCTGTTTTAGACAAGTTATGTGCTATTGAATGGTTAGCAGATAAAATGAAGACCCAATAAGATGATGGAGGTGAAGGAGTGGAAATAATCAGTGACAAAAAACATCAGGAGACAGTGAGCACAGATAGTCCATGCTTTCCAAAACATCAGGAGACAGTGAGCACAGATAGTCCATGCCTGTTTTCTTTGCCCTGAAAAAAGTGTGTTAAAATGTTTTACACAATATTCGTGTATATACCAAACTGTAATATGGGCTCCCTTTCCTAGACATTTGCTCAGTTCACAACACTGACAAAATATAAATAGCTAAAAACAACAGTTGTAAATTTATCTTCCCAGCAAACCCATTTTTCTACCACTGTATTGTTTTTAAGAATAGTAATTGTCTGTCAGTACCAGATAGGGCCATCGTGTTGTTAAGTAGATTAATTTTCAAAATGATGAAACAAGGCTACTGCCCACCACTGAAAAGAAAACTGCCTATATTAGATGCTGCATACCAATAAAGAACCTCCATGGATAACATCCTTACCCTTATAAGACCAAAATTCAAAACTGCTCTTGCCAAAAAGCTTTTTCCAGGCTAGGACCAGTTTCCTGGAATTATGTACCACTGAAGCAGAAAAAAAAAAAAGAAATTCAGAAAAGACTTCAAGAGTTCTCTGAAAAAGTATGCAATAAAAAAACTGCATCAAACATAACATATTATCTTATGCAGTACTGTATAATTTGCAAACTATGGAAATTAAACCAATATATTACTGTAAATATTAACTGAACTTATCTCAAGTGGCTATATGGCACAGATGTACTGTTGAAATTACAATCCTGATATGTAGAGCTGTAAATAATTATGTAAATCTTTCTATATTCATTGTAAACATCTGGTATTCATCTTACAGTGTTGTATTATATGTGTAACTGACTTCAGATGTAAATATTGTACACTCGGTAATGATTTGTTTGTTTAACTGTATTCTATTGTCTATGCTTTTATGAGCCAGGGTCATGACTGAAAATGATCAAATGATCAGCTCACCTGCCACATATCAATTAGTAAATCAATCAATAAATTGATACAGCTATTATTATCTGGAAGATAGTGATTTAAAACCAAAACAAAGAGTGTGTGTGCCTGGAGACCAAAAGTAATCAGGAATGACAGTATGAGCTATATATTGAATATTTACTAAATTAAAATTATTTTGTTATAAGTTTTAAATTTAGCTCTTTTTGTTCTTAAGATAGCACTTTACCTTACAAGGTGCACAGAGATAATGAACTCTGGTACTTAGGCAAGTAATCTGTTTATTAAACAGACCATATCTGATAAGTGTACATCTCTGTTATTATACTAAAACTGTAAATATAAATCAGTTAAGCAACATGACCCGTGTCTACTATGTCAGAGTTAGAAGTGTTTTTATTACTATGTATATGTGAAAACATTATTATGTAGTCTGCTTAATATTGTGAAGACTTCCAACGTTCCAGGAGGGTTCAGCCCATGGATATAAGGTTTATTACCACTTATGCTAGTAATACTTTTAAGATCAAGGAGGTTATTTCTAAATATTGGCATGTATTATACATGGATCCATTTTTTCCACTATGTTAAAATCAAGATGTGAGTTTGGATATAGAAACGGAAAATCTGTAGGACAATATTTGTCATCATTTAAGAAAGGCCATAACCCCAAGGGTGAGGCCAGTTTTATGGCAAAAGGTAGTACATACTGTGGACATTGTAAATATTGTAAACTGATGTCCAAGACGCGCTCCTTTACCTCCATTAATACTCGGAAAGTGTATGATATTAAAAGCCTTATAAAATGTACAAGTTCATGGGTCGTGTATATGGCAATATGTCAGTGTGGGGCATTTTACATTGGACAGACCTCATGTACACTGAAACAGAGGATAGCCCTTCACATCAGTGACATTAAATGCAAAAGGACACATAGTGCTTTATATAAGCACATTTTGGTGCATTCTACAGCACATTTTATCTTTGTGGGGATTGATATGATCACCACACAAGTGACCAATGAAATAGTAAGGCATAATATTTTGACGACTAAGGAGCGCAGATGGATAGTCAATTTAGGGGCCCTTTTTAAACCTGGCCTTAATGACCAGTGGTAAATGGTGATATAGGTTTTATACCTTTATTTATAGTTTGCCTCAGGTTATGGTACTGGGAGTAGGAGTATGTGGGGAAGCTTTTCTATACATATTTTTCCATACATTTTTTGTATCTAGATATTTTGGGATTAACACTAGCAGGTGGGTTTATAGGATTTAGGCATAATTGTTAGCAGTGGTATTCCTTTTTTCATATATGACTATATGCAGTAACAGACTGTATTATGGGTACAGATATGTGAATTGACAATGGTTTTTGTCATATTTAACTTTTTATTTTAATATCTCTACTGTATGATGTTTAGTAAATATTTCTGCATTTGGTTATTTATATGTATTATATTTATGTTAAATATAGGGAATACTGCTTAATCACTGTGCATTTGAGTATTGATGGTGTGTCACTTTAAATGTAATTGTTGATATGATTATTTAAATCAGGACGCATATGTGTTCAAGTACACACTGATGACACTTTTGAGCGAAACCAGTCTGTGGGGCAGACTGTGCTGGAAATAAATGCTTTAAACCATCGTGTAGCCTCCTTTTCTGTGTGCTGGAAGTGCTTTTGGGATTATATATATATATATATATATATATATATATATATATATATATATATGTGTGTGTGTGTGTGTGTGTGTATATATATATATATATATATATATATATATATATATATATATATATATAAATATATACACTGCTTGGTGCATGCAAACACAATTGCATAAACACTGCTAAATATGGCTGCTATGACAACTTGCTTAAGGTCCAAAATCTCAAGGTAAAGCAGCACTAGCTGAGATCAGGTTGTCACCAACATACCATATATAAGATGTACAGAAAAATACATTTTAGCTTTTTGGCTTACTGTCTGATTTTCTAGCAGATTGCTCTCTAATAATAGAGTTCTTCAGTTATTACATTGAGACTGAATTTACACTTTCATATGACCTAGTTTCTGTCCAGAACATAGCCTTGTTGTTACTTTGTAAGAAAGCCATGTTCAGAGTAGAAATATCTGCACTTTTGGAGTACATGGAACACATTTCTGTGTGCATGGCTAATTACTGCTGTTATGACAACCTGGTTAGGGTCGAAGATCTCAGGAGAAAGTAGCACTAGACAGTCTGGAGACAAGCCGCATATCATGTAATGGTTACAGGACTGATACAATTAATTGCATGGTATGCAAAGGTTCCATTCACAAATTAGTACAGCTTAACTCTTTTTGATTTTTTTTAGAGTGCAATCATAGGAGTGCAAGTGTAATGTAGTTGAGCTCTCTAGAGGGTTACAAAATATTCATTACATTGATGATATGAATAAGTGAACACTTCAGCTATCCTAGCAACCTGCTGTTAATCTAATAAACAATGATGTAAGCTGTAGGAGTGTTATATAAGTAATCACGTGCACTAACTAAAAGCAGTAGTCTTGTGCTGTTCAATGAAATATAGTTCCCTGGCCAGTACTCACGGTACTTACTGGGTTACATATGGCAGGTTGAAATATCTGTGCTACTGTTGCTTACTTCATTTTTAAAAATATGTTGTATCTTCCCGGGTTTGGGATAAGTTGTGCAATCGACAGCTAACTAAAGACATACGGACAGTTTACTAAGCTAAAAAGCAACAGGGAGGGTGGCATAGGCTAGTTTATGTTATATAGTGAAATAAAAAGTCCTGAGTGGAAGGGCTGCCTCCTTCGAAGTGTGAAAAGCTCATTTATGGGGAAATGAGGTCAAGAAGAAAGGAAGGGGTGAAAAACACAGTGAAGGAGGCATTGAGCAAATAGGAACTAAGAACAAGAGAAGGAAGGTTTACAGATGAATCATGATTAGCTAACAGATGTATAGCGATGGATTTCAGGTAACAAAAAGAAGTGAGGAAAGCAACTAAGGATAGCTGGCTTTAAAATGGTAACTCATCCAGAATCAGTGAAGGAGAGGCAACTAGTAAAAGGTATTATGAAGGAGATGCAACTAGTAAAAGGTTTTAAGTGTGCAAAAGGTCTTCTTTCAGTACAGCTCTGAGTCTGAGAATAAGTAGTCCCCAAAAGAATTAGGGAGTTAAATGCAGTGATAGACCATGCAATTACTCTAAACAAATTCCTTGCATCTGTATTCACAAAGAAGAGTGTAAGAAGGGCAAAGAGCTAAGATGGAGAAGGACTGCACAGACAGCAATATTGAGATAGATGGGGTGTGGGTGAAGAACAAAATATGGGGCCCCGATGAGAGTTTCCAAAGTATTTTACAGTGGTCATCTAAAGTCCTAGTCTCGCTTCTAGAACAGTACTATAACAGGTCTTTGAAGGAAGAGCTAGTCCCAAGAGAATGGAAAATGACCAAAAGTAACCCTACTTTGTAAATGAACAGTGAATGGACTCAGCCAACTATAGATGAATTAGTTTGATGCCGAGGAGAAAATTCTCAGATGAGGGTAATGCATATTCATGTAGTTACACATATTCCATGACGCGGATCAGTATAGACTTTAAGGCGAAAACTTTTCTGAACCTACCTTCTGCACATCTATGCCACAGTTGCACCAGCATGATATGGAGAGTTACTGGCACCATACTATATTTGAACTTCTGCAGGGGATTTCTTACCATCAACAGAGGAGATAAGAGAAGTAACTGCAAAACTGAAAGAAATCATGACAAGCAGAAAAATATCAAATTGGCTGTGACTAGCGGGAAGGAACCACAGACCTGATGTCACGGTGAGGTATCAGAAAGAAGGGGATCAGCACTTGAACTCCGTAAGGGTCACTTCTACGTTCTATGCTGCACAACATATTTGTGTTAGACATCAGCATAGGTCTAATGAAATCAAATCATCCTCCAAAAATGATATTTAGATAAGGACAAAACAGACATGCAGTGGCAGGACACTGTGAAGTTAGCTGACTAGTCAGAAAAGTGGTAGCTGGAGCTCAGTGATAAGAAATGAGAGGCAGTGTACCTAAGCTATAGAAACCAGAGAGAGGGAGCTATTCTACAGCAGGAATGACCTTAGACTGTATAGTGCAGGAGAAGTAAGTGGGGTGACAATGACAGTAGATAGGAGCTGCTAGCCAAGTGTGAGACTGTAGCCACCAAGTTGAATATGATTGACTGTCCTTAAACTCTATGTTTTGCTGTTTGTGTTTTATGCAGTATTATATTTCTGCCTTATGACTGGGCTGTTGTTGAAAACTCTCTGTTCCAGTCCAACTCTCCAATGGCAAATAAATAAATAAATATACAGGTGCATCCAAAAGGAATAGATATGAGGTAAAAAGGGGTACTAGTACCATTGTGTAAAAGATTGATAAAGTTACACCTGGAGTATGATGCACAGTTCTTCAGACTGTACAAGGAAGGGCACATCAAACTTCTTAATAGGTGCAAAGAAAATCTAACAGATTAGTAAGGAGAGTGGAAGAGCCAGAACTCATTGACT
>NC_056725.1:1245529832-1245552332 GCF_019279795.1 Protopterus annectens
TGTTGGAAAAGAAATAAGCCCTACTATTGGGTGACATGCCTCCTTCACGCCTCTCCATTCATTCGTTCATTCATTCATATATACAACCATACATCAGGACTTCATTCAAAGTTCTCCACAAAGGTGTCTGTCTGTTCTCTTTTGGTATAACTGTAACTAGGCAGCAAAGCTCTACAACAAGAAGAACAAAACCAGCAGTGAGCTGTCAATTGGTCATCGCTTCTGATTCATTACTTCACCTTTAAGTGCATTCATCATAATCATCTTTAAAAAATTGATGCTGTCTCCTTCATCTTTAAAAATGGTATACACCATACAAACATGTTTGTACTTTGATCAAAAATAACTTACAGCACCCTAGCATCAGTTTTGTTTTATTCAAAAGCTTCTGGTGCTGACTTAGCTGCTTCTCAGTATGCAAACTGTTCCCTTTTGTACATCTGTGTCACAACAAGCTAAGTTAAAGAGAAATTGGGAATAGAAGGGGGCCATTCGGAAATTCATGGCACCCCATTATTTTGCCCTCAAAACCGGGAAATACCAAGGAATTCAGTACTGCTGAGCCATATGAAAATTTAAAATTTATAACATGCAAAGAAGGAAAAGTGGTAAAAAGATTTTTGATGATGCTTCTGGGAAGGATAGAAACACGTGAACTGAGGATGGATTCATGGACTGCGTATACAAGAAGACTTGCAATGAAAGGTGGCATTGTTAGTAAGGGGAGGAGAAGGAGAAAAAATAACTCACTGCTTTGCTTGCACCGTAATGACCTCAGAATAAAAGTATGATACTGCTGCTCAGAATCTGTGCTTTCCATCATTCAGTCATGGTACTGGCAATTATACTGATGTCATGGAAGGGATAAAATGTTAAATACAGTCAAATGACCCTGCACACCCAGGGTAATGTACACATTGTCAGGAATAGAAAATACAATGACAGCATCCTGCAGATGCATATTTACAATGGTTGTAGCAACTCCAAACATAACTGGGTAGTGTACTCCATCTGATCACTGACATATGGTCAGGTTCAAATATAAAGCAAACTCAACTCCATTATGCAGCATTTAAACATTTTTGAATTACTCATTCATCTTGTTTTGCCTCATTATTTGACAAGGCACCTCATTATACAGTCTTCAGCTTATAGAATAGCTGACCACACTATGTGGCCTAACCATGTTTTGTAACTGGGTTTACAGAATCACACACATCCTGTGGCTGCCCTTTATGCAAATTCTTTTAATGCTATACAGCAAAGTTTTCTGAATCCTGCCCATACTCTTTTTAAACCCTTAATTGATCACTGTCAACTGTTTACTTTCATTTAGATTTTAAGATTTCTCTTATTGAATTAACTGGGCCACTTCTTTGTTGTGATTTCAAGTCAGTGTACAGTTCTTGACTTTTTCTCACTATCTTAGATATAAGTCATTAGAAAATCATTGTCAGTTTGCACATTTTTGATGTTTTAGTTTATATCAAAGGGGATATTGTTAACCTTTTGCAGCTCCTGCCAGAAAGTTTCCTTTCCCCTCTGTAAACACAATGTCAGCTTGGGTCTGAAATGTATGTCTCTTTTGTCTTTTAAGATCCAACATCAGGTCACTTTGCTCATTTTCATTTTGGCTTATGAAGGCATATTACCTAACACTTTCTGGAGTACAATGTGTTTCATTGTTTCAACATGCACAGAAAGATCAAAAGGTCAAATGGATGTCAACCATTTCTTTGTTTTATTTTGATATTTTATATACTAAGCAAAGTCAGTCAACAACTTTGTGAAACTCTCTTATGTTTTACTTTCAGTTTAGAAAACATCTGCTTCAGTGCTGCTACTGATTTCTCTGCTGATTTAGTCTAACTAAAGACAGTGGCCCAGTCCATCAATTGACCTAACATTTCTACACTTTCAGGTAATGATCTAAATTTATCTTGCAGAGCTAAATAGCCCTGTAGAGACAGTGCCTTATTTGCTTTCTGTTCTTCTTGGTTATGCCCATGTTACACAAGTATATTCCTAGTCCCTAGATCCATTATCTCTTCTATAAGTCCTTGTCTGTTAATAGTACTCTGTAAAAATCTAAAACCCAAGAGTGATTGATGGTATGGCACTACCACCAAATGTCACCGTTTACTGGCAATATTGAGGTTTGAAGACTGCCATTGACAATCCAAATGTGACTGATGACACCCCCCCCCCCCCAGCTATCTGAATGTGGAGGACCAGGCTAACATTGCAGGACTTGGAAACCCACCACTGCTAATCAGTGTGCAACCTCAGTATGTGAGGTACAGGGATTATGCTCCTTTTTTCGACTCCACTTCTCCAAAAAGATCTGATAGTAACCAGAGTGATGGTCTCTTAAGACAAAACACTGGTACACAGAAGGTTAAAGGAAGGAAAAGTGCATACAAATGTAACTCAATAACCAGTTCAACAAATGCAACCTCCCCCAAAAGCATAAAGGCAAAATGCACTTCTATCCTGAGTAGGGGCTTCCAACATACACATCCACACTAGGATTGCACATGTACTTACAGAAACAAATATTTAGCCTAATACCCCAGTCTCCTTTCCTAAGAATGTTCAAGAATGTTCAGGATCCACCTTTATGTCCCATACTTTCAACGGGGAGATCTAAGACTGAACCCATCGCAATGTTTACTGATTTCAAATTAAAATACTTTGGTGTTTCATTACCTAGCATTTTCAAGGACTTAAGGCATTTCCTTTATAAAATTAGGGATTTGAGCTATGAGGATGGTGACCTATTGATCATGGGGAATGTGAAAGCTGATTTCATGGTGGTTCCCCAAGAAGCTGGACTGGATTGGTTCAAAGAAAACATTACCATTAATAGTGGGTTAAGAAACATAATTAACAATCTTTGCTTGTTCGTGGAACTTGTCTTAATATAAAATGTTTCACCATTGAGGGTGAATAGTTCTAGCAAATGTTAGGGATTGCAAGGATGGGGCATGCACCCAATAGTTGCCAAAACAATTCTACATTATTAGCAACATAATAAATATAGGATTTTATCTTGAGAACATATATGAGATTCTTGGATTATACTTTTTTGTGAGACATAGCAGTAATTAAACATTCATGGAATTTTTCTCATGTTTTTAATCATTTACTGATTTCTTGGAGTTCTCCTTTAGGGTAGAAGCTACTGAATGTACTTTTTTGTACATTACGTTAAATGTAATATTTTCAGAAAATCCACTTTTCACACAATTATTTACATTTTGACAGCACCCATACTTTTGTTGAAAAGAAGACCATCATGAATGGGTGATTTGTTCATCTGTCAAGGTGCATTTCCGATGAAGAGGATTTTTTATGCCAGAGTGATTTTTTTGTGAGATACGTTTACTGCAAATTTTCTATGGCATGTATTGGATGACATAGCAGCTTTAGTGCAGGATGGTAGCAATGACAGATTGCATTCATTGTAAGTAAACCCCTATAATCTACTATATATATATATATATATATATATATATATATATATATATGTATGTATATACACTCACACACACACACACACACACACACACACACACACACACACACACACACATATATATATATATATATATATATATATATATATATATATATATGGGTCTAGGACTATTCACTGAAATACATTTTACTGAAAGTTATATATGGCCTTTTCCCCACTGTAGTGAAACCCTGGAGTTAGTATATATAGTAAGTGGGGGGTGTGGGGGGGTGTAGCTCCCCACATAATTTGGATATATATTATTTTCAAAAAAGAGTAACATATTGGAATTGCAAGTATCCCTGTATATAGTTCAAAATATTTAAAATGAAAGGGGGGCTACGCCCCCACCCCCCCAATGTGGGGGGGCGGTGACCCCCTTACTATATATACTAACTCCAGGGTGCACTACAGTGGGGAAAAGGACATATATAACTTTCAGTGAAATGTGTTTCAGTGAATTGTGTTTTCAGTGAATTAAGCTGTCAGTGAATTGTGCACAGTCAAATGTGTTTCAGTGAAATGTGCTTTCAGAGAATAGTCCTAGACCCATATATATATATATATATATATATATATATATATATATATATATATATATATATATATACACACACACACACACACACACATATATATATATATATATATATATATATATATATATAAAATGATAAAACAAAACAAAACCAGAAGAACGGCTGCAAAAGGTCGATACCGAAATGTATAAAAACAACAAAGATAGCCAAGTATCACAGCCACCAAGGTGTAGATTATAAACTATATCACCTTAATGAATATAACCATTAAAATATGTCACATAAAAGATACGTTCTGTACCCTTCATCAGATCTCATTCAAACTTAAGCAAGCAAATATTTAAAAACCCATTGAATCCAATCAGGAATGATAATTTGGCCTACATTTCTTGAGGGCAGGTTTAAGGAGAAGGTATGTATTAAGACCAGGAGCTGTGTCAGCTCGTAGGTCTCCTATCCATTGCATCTCCGGAAATTAAATTTTCTTCATTATATCTCCACCTCAAATATTTTCAGATACAATTTGCAAGACCTGAAAAGAGGAAAAATGCTGAGAATTCAATACAATGTGTTTAATCAATGGACTCTTCTCATCCTTCAAACGAATATTGCTAATATGTTTAGAAAGTCTCTCTTTAAATTGTCTTTTAGTTTTCCAGTACAAAAGCTTTGACAAAGTTGACAGCATGCAATGTAGATCACATTGCATGTTTTCCAGTCAGCATAAAACCTTGGCATGTATCCCTTGGAAGTAGTTGGATGCACAAAGCCTGGCATTTTTGAAATATATTTGCACATAGTGCTGTTTCTACATGGGTAGTTTCCTAACCGACTTGATCAAGGTTGATCCTGGTTGACATGCCCCTGGCATAGTATACTTTTAAGGTTTTTGTTGCTCCTGAAACTAAAAGCAGGGATACCATCCACTATGTTCTTAATGTTATCATCACTAAGGAACATTTTCCAATTGTTTCTCTCTATGGCACAAATGTATCCAATACCACTAGAAAAAGTTAAAATGCCCCTGGTACGGTCATTATGTGGCATGGTATTGTGAGAAGAAATATCTGTATCATCTCTTTGTAAAAAATAAGGTCTATCTTTCGTACTTCTCCATTGTTTAACCTCATTTAAGTGATGCAGGAATTCCTTGTATTTATAGTCTCTATGCATAGAGTGTTGCCGAGTATTTGGCTAGCCTTCTCAAAATCCTAATTTCTGGTATGCAGCCTAGACCTTCTTAATAATTGGCCCTTCATAATATTGTCGTAGAGGTGGTGGGGGGGGGGGGTGCATATTGTCTCAAGCCAAAAGATTATTTCTCTTACAATCCTTCAAGTGCAGAGTGGTATTAATACCCTGCATCACATCTAATTACTACTTTCAACCTTCTACTACAACAGTGTAAATGGTCCTCACTTAAGCACCTAAAATTAGATGAGGCTGTTCAGTACTTCAGTGAAACCTTCCTCACAATTCTTAATAATCTTGACCTCACAAGAAAAGTTCGTACTAGATCCAAATCCCTCCCATGGCTAATCAAAGCAACTAAACTACTAATGAGACATAGTGACAAAGCTTGGTCAGCTTATCATGCATCCAAAGACAAATCCAACCTCCTTAACTATCAACAAAAAAACAAAAAAAAAAAGACAAACAATTATACTTCCTATCCTGTCAGCAAAATAACTAAAACAACCCTCAAAAATTCTGGCGTTCATCAATCAACTCCTAGATCCAGGACATACCTCTATCCCCCTCCTGCTATATCAGATGAATCTGTCCCTATCTCAACTCAATTTAACACCCATTTTATCAACTACATCACCTTTCTTCTAAACAACCAGACAACCTAGCCACTCATTGTCCCCACCCCAGCCATTAACTATCCCAGCCCCTCCTCCTTCTCACTTATATAAACTAAGTACATAAAACATTTCTTGACCAAACTCAAACCATGCTGCACTGCTGCAGACAAACTTCCCAATGAATATTTTAAACTTGCTGCCCCTTCAATTGCTTACCCCATTTCAATCCTGATCAGTATGTTCCACTTATATGGAAAATATCTCGTATTATACCTCTCCACAAAGGTGGCCCTCCAAAGAGCTAACCAACTATCTTCCCATAGCCATACATCCTCCCCTAGCTAAAATCTTAGGAAAATGCATTCACAACCAGGTCATAAACTACTTCCTTAGCAATAACCTCCTTTCCAATTCTCAACATGCACTGCCCTTTTAACCTTCACTGACACCATCCACCACCTCATGAATGAAGGGTTGCATGTCTCTTCTATATTCCTTGACATGTCTAAAGCCTTTGACACCGTATCTCACCAGCTTCTGCTAAATAAGTTATCTACCTATGGCCTTAGTCTATCTTCACTAACTTGGTTCCACAGCTACCTCTCTAATCGTCAGCAAGATACAAAGTGGGAAAACTCTTTTTCCCCATTACTCCCCATCACCGTGGGCTTACCCCAAGGGTCCATTCTCGGTCCACTCCTCTTCATCATATTCACAACTATCTTAGTACAGCAACCCAGCATGTCTCCATAATACAGTATGCAGAGGATGCTACACTTACCTGTTCAGCACCATCTCCCCAAAAACTCCAACTAAAAATGCAATCCTCTTTTCAGGACATTGAATCCTACCTCTCCCAACACCGACTCATTTTAAATCCCAACAAAACCAAAATCATAGTTTCCAGTAACAAAAAGTCCAGATCTTCCCCTTTCCCTCTGTCAATTATCTCTACAAATGGTACCTATATCACTTCTACTAACCACACTAAACTTTTATGTGTTATCATAGATGACAACCTCAAATTTGACATTCATATCGCCTAAACCATCAAAAAAGTTCAGATCAAACTAGGTACCCTTTACAGGGCCAAACCTTTTATAACTCCCAATCCCAGACTTGCTACTGGCCGCACACACCTTCTATTTAGCCTTCTCTATGGCTCTCTCATATTTACTAACCTTCGAAAATCTGACCTCAGCAATCTTGAATCATGTTACCGCAAAACTGCTAGATTTCCCACTAATCTCCCACACAGATTCCACTACTGCTTAGTTCTCTCTATATTAAACTGGCTTGAGCTTCCCAACCTTCTATCTTTCAACTATCCTTAGCTCATAAATGAATATATTATACCAACAACTGCCCTGACATTTCTTCTTTAGTTCAACCTAAGACAAATACACCTTAGATCTTCCAACAAACTTCTACTAAAGGTAACCAAGTCCCACAACCAACATGGTAGCTCCCTCTATTCACACAAAATATCTAAACTCTGGAACTCTTTTCCAGACACAATAACAAATAATCCAGTACATGAACAGTTCAAATCACTGTTAAAAGAACACCTTAAAAGGCACTGGCTGTGCTCTTGCCTCTTCTCAGGCTAATCTATTTTTCCCAACTCTTTCTTTTTCCTTTCTCCTTGCCTTCTAACTTTACTTTCATACTATCTGTTTTTTCTCACTCATTGCTACTATTGTACAGTTCTACACATTATATTATATTATAGCTACTGTCTCTTGCCTGTTACTGCAACTGTATTTCTACACTTCTACTGATTGCATTTAGATTTACTGCTACTTTTTTTGTTATACTTCTGATTATTTTTTGTACTACTGTGGAGTTTTTTTTTTCTCCCTGGTTCTTCTATATTTACCAGGACCTTGCATTTGCACTGTCTCTTGATGCTGTATATAATTCTGTTGCACTAATGTTGCTATTCCTATGTTTGTTTGTTTTTTGGATTCTTGTGGAGTTTTTTTTTCTCCCAGAGTCTCCGCTGAAAACAGGCTTCTGGCCCAGTCGGACATACCTAGTCAACAAATGTAATAAATAAATAAACAATAAATAAATAATTCTAAGGTAATGTCCAGAAAATCAATCTTGGTCATAGAATATTGCATGGTGAATCTTAAAAACTTGTTTGTATCTTCCAAATATTTTACAAACTCATATAGCATATCAACAGGTCCATGCCACATAATAAAACATTGTCCACAAAACGTTTATAATAATTTACATGCGGACCAAAAGCATTGTTGTTTAATACATAATTGTCCTTCCAGAAGGTTAATACTAGATTGGTATAGGTATTAGCACAGGGAGTGCCCATGGCAACTCCCCATTTCTGTCAGTATATATTGCCCTCATATAGGAAGATGTTATTCTTAAGCACTATGTCAAGTAACATAGTAAATCAATTTTTTCCTTAGTGTAGCCATCCCTGATTGCAAAAAAATTCCTTAGAGTAGAAATACCATAGCCATTAGGTATTATGGTAAAAAGACTGTTAATGTCCATGCTCACGATGCAGTAATACTTCAAATTGGCTACTGAATGCATATATCTGGACAATGAATCCCAAGAAATCTTTGGTGTCTTTCAAGACACTAGATGCTGATAAAAGTGCTTCCTTTAATTCTCTTTCTCTCTCTCTCTCTCTCTCTCTATATATATATATATATATACAAAATACTGAAAACACACAGCATACCAACACTTATTATATTCCAGCACAAGCACATACTGAAACAAATAAAACACAAACCATATTACTCTTCTCCAAGTATAAGCTTTAGTTTAGTTAAGTAGCAGGGGGTGTGGGGGGCATAGCCCCCCACATGGTGGGTGCAGGGGGGCTTGCCCCCCTGCCTATACCTATAGAAGAGTAATATGTTTCTGTATGCAGTTCTGCTGCAATATAGTTGTGTTGCTGGGGTTCCTATTAAATGACCGAAGATGCATTCTATTGAATGCGTCTTTGTCAAACTTAAAATAACGAAAAGGTAGAAAGAATTTGTTTGGCCGCTTTTGTTACTTTGCTATTTTCAGCACTGTAGTGTGATCTCAGAGTTGTTATATTTAAGTAGGGGGGTGTGGTGGGCAAAGCCCCCCACTTTATGTATTCTTTCAATTTTTTTTTTTTTTTTTTTTTTTTTGGAACAGCGATTTTTTTTTCCCTCTGAAAAAAAAATCGCTGTTCTGTTCTTTTGAGATTGTAAGCTTTCGCTTACATGGGGTCGATTATTCATCGTTCACTTTAAGCGTTCGATGATATAATATAGACCCGTGTTGCTGTACTGTGCTATTTTTTCGATATTGTGAGTTTCTGTATTTTGAGTTTTCATTATATTGAGCTTTAGAGATTTTGGTCTCTGTATTTTGAGTTAGGTATTTTGAAAGTCAGTATTTTGAAGTGGACCCATATATTTATATGGGGTTTGGTCTTTCTAAATGTGTGTATGTGCGTTTTTCTATCTATATGTGTATGTGTGTGCGTGTGTGTGTGTGTGTGTGTGTGTGTGTGTGTGTGTGTGTGTGTGTGTGTGTGTGTGTATGTGTGTGTGTGTGTGTGTGTGTGTGTGTGTGTGTGTGTGTGTGTGTGTGTGTGTGTGTGTGTGTGTGTGTGTAGACATTAAATAATTTTATAACTTATATGTTGGATGTAAAATACTTTTTCCAAAAACATTTTCATATAATACAGTAAGTTTGAAACATCAGGCCTGCAACATCAGGCCTCAGACAACCTGTGGGCATTGGCTATTTACACAATAACCGACACAATATTGGGCATTATTGCTTACTTAAGTATAAGCTATGTGTAAGCATTATCATTTTAATTGTTCTTACTTTCCCAGATAGTATTTTATATTTTGCCAGTTTTTTAAGCAATGATCACCAGCATCCTTTTTCTGTTAATCAAATTCAGTTTATTAGTTTGAGTGAATTTCAGATCCAGAGCTTAATTTTCTTGGAAATGTATTTTTGTTGTATTGGCCCGTGGAGGCCTCTTCCCTTTCCTTTCACAAATCTCTTACCATCTTTGAGCTATTTCACCAAATTCTTTAAAAAAGAGTTAATACTGAGCCAACTACTTAATTTATTGCACTCTTCCTTTCTTCCTCCTTTATGAAGATGAAGGTTAATCATCATGTATTAGGAATGCATTTTTTGCTTAGTATATACTATTGGTCTGCAAAAAGTGATTAAGAAAATGTTTTTGGTATTTGGAGGAGTTATGCAAATCATATGGAAGCTTCCACTTTTTTCCAGACTATATTATCAATGTGTACTGTATGGTGTGTGTGTGTGTGTGTGTGTGTGTGTGTGTGTGTGTGTGTGTGTGTGTGTGTGTGTGTGTGTGTGTGTGCGTGTGTGTGTGTTTGTTTGTGTATATGTATGAGAGAAAGAGAAAGGAAGACTGACAGGCAGAGTGCATGCATTTACGATTGCTTTCAGTAAGTAACTCTCATTAGCGCACAATTCCCAGCAGCACCTCAGTCCTCTTTCATTATATACAGGTCCATTTTGTATCCTACCATTGCTTATCACTCTTGTGTAAGAAATACCTCTATAAGGCCATGCCAGACATGACGTGTTAATTCATCTCATAAAGGTATCACTCCATCATCATCTAATAGATGGTTCTCAGCCCCTATGCTTGTTAGCAGGAAATGACACACTCACGGGAAAACATTTTGGGTTTTGGGTAATCTGATTTCCAGCAAAAGTATACAGTTCACTGATCACGTTTGCATTCATTAATTTTGAATGGAATATTTTTGAACAAATGATCGATATATAATGCTAATGATAGAATACATTCACTGCAAGGCTTTCTATATTGGTCAGGAATTTCTGTACTCACAAAGTGTCTTTCTTAAGCAATGTAAACCTGTTCCATCTACCAGCCTAGCCAAACTGAAGCAGGACAACATCAGGGTGGTGCTCCTCAGTGTCTAGAAGCCTTAGTTAGAAACTACCCTTCTTAAAAGCCTTCCTAGCATTAGAAACAACTGCAACATTACTAAAGCATAGTTCCAGTGTAATGATAACACACCTTTCCTGCCCAAGTTCAATGTTCACCATGCATTCACATCCTCCACTGACGGTACCTCTGCAGCCACTGGTGCTTTGCCCATATTCATTCACGACTCCTTCACTTTTAGATGTATTGAGCTGGACAATAACTATGACCTCCTTTGCATTCTAGTAATTATAAATTAAACCCCTTGTGCTTCCTACCAACTGCAGATGTCCATCCATAACTTCCACAACTGAAGAGCTACATCTAAATAAGCTGGAGTCCCTTACTATCAAATCAAATACTATTTTACACAAGGATTTCAATTAATTGTCTATTAATTGGAATACTTTCACTGCTGTAATTAAATATGCTCAACACTTTCAAGACTTCATTAATGCAAACACACTAGACCAGATTGTATGCTGCCATACATAGAATTAACTATGTTGGATCTGATCATTGTAAATATTATTTCACCATTATGCTTTGCATCTATAATTACACTCTCCTGGTTAGGTCTGATCAATCAATCCATCCACAACTCCTTTTTCCCATTTTTGTATATGGGGTTGGGGTGCAACTTCAGTAGTGATGATCATCCAGCAATAATTCCCAGAATTAGAACCCAACATAAAAGACTCACAGACCATAACCTATTTAGAGATTTATCTAAGGCAAATTTAATTCAACTGTGTGGTAAACAGAGTAGTTTTGAGAATCTCCTTCCCTTTAAGACTCAATAGCAAACACTGCTGCATTCATGGAAGGGTTTTATTCTTACCTCAATACCTGCATCAGGGCATTGGTCCCAGTCTATAACAAATTCAGCACCAAGTTTAGGAATAAAACCATTTGCTGGAATCCATGCATAAACAAGCTTTATAACA
The DNA here is from genome assembly GCF_019279795.1 of Protopterus annectens. Taxonomy (NCBI): domain Eukaryota; kingdom Metazoa; phylum Chordata; order Ceratodontiformes; family Protopteridae; genus Protopterus; species Protopterus annectens. The sequence continues at coordinate 1,245,541,616 of NC_056725.1, forward strand.
AGGAAAAATATCCCCTCCCTTAGTAACAAACTGCAAATGTTACAACTCAAAATTAAATTAAAATGTTAAACAAATAGCTTAGAAACTAAATCAAATTTTCCTGTGTTAAGTATGAATTCAAAGCTGCCACCTCTGTCAAAGATAGTTACAAGTACTTCTTCAACTATATTAGGATCATCAGAAGCAACACCTAGCACTGTTTTGAGATGATACATAATAACTCTGCCTACTCTGCCCATAGAGACATAGCTGAACTATTAACAGTCAAACTTAATTCAAATTTCTCCATCCTGTCTTCACCTAGACTACAAACATTTGGCCCTTTGATGGCCTCCTCCTCCAAGCATCTCCCCTAAACAAGCTCAAAAGGTTTTCTCAAAAGTGAAAAATACTTCATAGCTTCATAGTTATATACCAGGCTAATGACCACCAGGGCCTTTATAAGCCTAGCCATGCAATCCAGCCCATCTGTGTCCCTATGAATCATGGGTGTTTATTAAGAGGGGTTACGTCAGTTAGGAAGTTTCTAGAGGTTATGTGTGAGGGCGGTATGTTAATTTGGGCAATACTGTTTGCCTCTGTCACAGACACAGGGGCCAGACCCAGGGTGAATTTCCAATTTTCCATCCATTGGTCAAGGTTAAGCTTAAATAGGGTTAGAGATAGACTTTGCTTCACATGAATAGGAAGTCTGTTCCAGAGCATGGGGATCCTCTGAGACACATATCTGTCTCACTAATTTGTCTTATTAATGTTTGTTTGTTTCTTTCTTTCGACTTTTCCCGGTTAGGGGTCACCACAGCGGAACTCCAGTCTGCTAATGATTGGCAGTAGATTTTGACGTGCTGGCTTGCCAAGCCTAATGCACAACCTTCAATGAAGGAATGCCCATTCACGCATGTCGCCACACAGAAGACGCTCTAACTGAGAATCGAACGGGCAACATCTAACTGTGAGGTGACAACTCTACCGCAAATTTAAGAGAATGGCAGAGGAAACTGTACGAACACAAACCACAGTTCAAAGCAAAATAGCGTACAGGAACTTTAATAACCGCTTTCATCATACGACTTCATCAGAATACACTCCATTAAAAAAATCAATGTCTCAAATACATACCTAAATTGCCAGTCTACTAGAAGTCTGGGCACCCGTATTAAAGAACATCTATACAGCATTAGATGTAAAGATGAAAACAATGCGTTATACAAGCACTCTGTTGTTTGTTGTTTTTTTAAAAAATTTGTTTTCTCCATTTTAGAGGTTTGTAAACCAGATAAAAGAGCCGGGGATTTTAAAAACTATTTGTAACAAAGGGAGACGCTATGGCAGATTAGATTAAATTCTGATAAAGTACCTGGTTTAAATGAGACTATCAACATCAAATGTTTTTTAAAATATCGTAAACTAGCCATCAATAAACAAAATGATTTGTCTTTTTTCTTTGAAATTTGAATATTGTGGTTTTAAATTTTAAATTAATTATTTAATTGATTATAATTATGTTGATTGGCAATTTAGGTATGTATTTAAGACATTGATTTTTTTAATGGAGTGTATTCTGATGAAGTCGTGTGATGAAAGCGGTTATTAAAGTTCCTGTACGCTATTTTGCTTTGAACTGTGGTTTGTGTTCGTACAGTTTCCTCTGCCATTCTCTTGGATTTACTTGTTTCGGTTGGCTTTTTTACTTTTATTTGTTTCTACCACAAATTTGTCTTATTAATGTCACGAGCAAAATTTAAATCCTTGGATGTAGTGGTTCTGATTCATAGCTTCATAGGTTCATAGGTTGGTACTAGGCTATCGGCCCTAGGGTCTATACAAGCCTAGCCATAACAATTCCCTGGCCATTTCTTCCCACACTATTTACTTCCCTGGACCCCTGTCTAGCAGGGTGATTGACATGATCCCCGGGGTGAATTTCCTTTCTCCCATCCAATCGTCAAGGTTCCTTTTGAAGAGGGCCAAAGAGGTGCTCTGCTTGACATGTATGGGCAGTCTATTCCAGAGTCTGGGGAGCCTCTGGGTCAGGAACCTGCTGTTAGTTTTGCAGATGTGCATAAAGTCCATCAGAGCCAGACCCAAGGATGTCTTGTATGCCAAGTATAGATCTCATCTCAGTAACCTGTAGAAGGTAGAGTATAGGGACAGGGCTTTAACGTGATATGTATAGGACAATGTGTTTAAACCATGGACTCTCCTGTTAAGGAACCTTTCTGAGAATTCCAACTGGTCAGGTACATGACAAAGGGACAGGCCTGATAAGGGCTGAATAAAGTGGCACTATGACTTCCTTGGACCATACCTTTCAACTGTACAGATTTTTGCCCCATATTTTTGGTTTGTTTCTCATAAAATTGTGGTTTTATGGCAAATCAATGGCAATTCATTGAGGGTTGAAGTCAGAAAATAGTTACAGACATTTGACTTTCAGACTTCATGCCCTGCAGAAAATTCATGCTGATGCAAAACATGTTATTCTATCAATTTTTTTTAAGTTAGTATGAGTAATATTTAAAAATGTCCCTATTTTTGGGCCTTTGGTATGTCTTGGACTTGTATGCCATGCCCTTACTTATAAGCTGGGTGATATAGAATGATTTTCTCACTACCTTGGCCTATACCTCTCAACCTCTTAGAGCAAGAAATCTGGACAAAGCCATAAATAATGAGGAGACAAAGGCCCAAAAATAGGGACACTTTTTAAATATTGCTCTTATAAACTTAGAAAATTAATAGAATAAGAGTTTTTGGTATTAGTATGAATTTTCTGAAGGGTATGAAGTCTGAAAAAACAAATGTCTGTCATTATTTTTTTACTTTAACCTTCAATGATTTGCCAGTGATTTGTCAGAAAATCACAATTTTATGAGAAACAAACCAAAAGTATGGGGCAAAAATCTGGACATTCTGCAAATATCTGTACAGTTGAGAGGTATGCCTTGACCACTTATTGATCAAAGGCCCGATTATTATCTACATATGTTCTCCGATCCCCAGCTACTGGATCAACTATTAGAAGCGTCTTATGACTGGAGTAGTTAGCATGGGGAAAGGCACTATAATGCATTTCTTGGTGTTGAGTTTTAGTTTGTGACTTTGACACCAGTCATTTGTCTGTGTTAGACCCTCTTGCAAGATATTTGTGTTATGGAAGAATCTACGATAGCTCTCAATTTGCACAGTGACACCCACAAATCTGCTGGGGTGCTTCCTTGCCAGTATAAAGCACTATCTTACTGAGACACTCCACAATCTGCTGTACCTCAACTTTCTATCTGGCCTTGTGTCTGAAACTTGATGAACCTTGGTGGTTATCCCCCAACACAAATATCACCTCAAAACAGATGCTGGTAACTACAGACCTATAAACCTCATGAGCCTTATCTGCAAGACAATGGAAGACATTGTTTTCAACCTCCTATACTTAGACATTGGCAGCCTAAAGTCTCTTGGCACAAATCAGTTTGGGTTTGTGAAAATTATACCCTGCCTGCTAAACAAGGTTGACTTCTTTGAAGACATCACTAAGGCCATAATGTACACATAGCTTACCCTGATCTAGCCAAAGCATTTGACACCATTTATCAAAAAAGGCATCACAGATAAACTTACCAGACTAAATTTAAACCCTTTTGTTACCTGATGGATAGCAAACTAACTCATAGACAGAACCCATGAAATTATGTTTGGAGGTACACTCACCTCAAAAAAGTGATGCACCCTAGGGCTTTGTACTGGAGCTGCATCTCTTTGATATTTGCTTCTCTGACAGCAAAGATGAAGTCAAGGGCCCATAGCTGACTACGTTTGCCAATACCTAAAGCTTTCAGATTCCACATGGATGTCTGAAACACACAAATAAACAGTGCCACAATCAGAGTCTCGTACTAAATGACCAAAATTGTAGTATTGTATCCTTTGGCAAACAGGTGCACTCCTTCTCCTACCACAGTAATGTTATACCTTCCTCAAAACTGACACAGTTATCAATGTCACATTTGTTGAAAATGAGTGCTCCTTTGACAACCATGCAGCCATGGTTTTTAGGAAATCCTTCTATGTAGCCTTGCTGATTACTAAAACTTTTGTTTCCCGGTCTATCATTCCTCACTAGTCCTCCTGTTTTAGGCCCATGAATACAATGCTTCCTTTGGTATGTAACTGTCCAAACATATGATCTAACTTGAAAAACTCCCAAACTTTTCTCACAAAGAAAGTCAAGGGCCTGAATTCTGCAACCAATGCATATCACCTAAGGCTGACATCTCTCTTGCAGACTCAGTATTGTCAGCCCTTCCCTGGTTTACAAGGCCTCAAATAACTCAGCCCTGTGTGACCTTCTTCATATTTTCAAAGCCAGCAACAATATGAACACCCATACTAAAGAACTTAACCTTCACTGTATCATAAACTGAACTTACTAGTATGATAGACACCTCATTCAAAGAATTCATCTCTTCTAAAACAGGCTTCCCCTTCATATTAAGCAAAGTCACTCCCTCACTCTCATTAAAAGCAACCCAAATGTGTGGGTGGGTGACTGGAAATACATCCCTGGTGTCACCCCACAAACCCTCTGTGAAACAGGTAGCAAACAGTAGAAATTGCAGTGGGTAGACTGCAAGCGATCTACCCGATTAATTTCCTTGTAATAATATGTGAATATATAACCATGTTCTAAGTGATGGTGTTTTTTAGTGTTGTCTTGCATAGACAGTTGATCATTAAACCATCTTAGAGTAGCAAGCAGTCTAGTATCCTTTATTTATAAAAAATGTGGCATTGTCAGAGTATTTTTTTTCAGCAGCAGTCCAGTGTACCCTTCTTTGTTTTCTATTTTTTATAGCCACAGAAATACCATTTTGGAGGTCACCATAACTAACCAGAAGAGAGGGAATAAAATACATTTCTCAGGCATGAAATTTACTTTTATGATTATTACATGTGCAGAGATCCTGGACCAATGGGAAATACGGAAACATAACTACACACCAGGACTGTTATGAAAGGTGATGCTGACACAGTCACCTTTATCATATAAGTAAATCTATGTTCTTCATCAAACAAATATTAAGCATGCTGATTCATATACATTTATTTCCCTTGTGGGGTGGGGTAAGCAAACAAAAAAAAAATGTAGTGTCGTATGTTTGATTAAAACTGTACTGTTTCAAACTAATATGTACAGATTATCATATTGATCCATGGGAGAAATGCAAGCCAAAGTTCTACAGGAATACATGGCCATATGCACTAAACAGTGCAAGACATTTCAGTGAAATATAGGGAGGATTCAGGAAGACATCACAGTGTGCACATAATCCCTTCCATGATTCAGCAACTGCTGACACAGCCCTCTACTACAAAGACATACAACATGGCATAGGGTTGGCACCACATCCATGCTGAATGCTATTGATGCATTCCTGGGATGGAGGCATATGCTAATTAGCCAGGTGTTGCCTCGAGAACTACCTCCAGGAATTCATCTACACAGCCAAGCAATTCAAGAATTCATCCATCCCCACTATGTCATGGTATTGAACATGGCTTTATTCAACCGCCTACCATAAATGTAGTGAAGGGAAAAACTAGTCAACAGGAATTACTCTTAAAGGGCCATAATGGCATCAATGTCAGTAAAGGGATGGTGGAGTAGGGGGATGTACTAGACACCAAGGAATACTTTTAAAGTGCTCTAATAGCACCAATGTCAGTACAGAGATCTGGGGGTGAGGGATGCCTTAGACCACCAAGTTTTGCTGTTAAAGTGCTTTAACAGCATCAACAACACAACAGGGATTGGAAATGAGGAAAACCACTAGACACCAAGGCTTACTGTGATCAGAAGTACTGTAATGGCACTGACAGTTGTATGGGAGTTAGAGGTGGGGATACACTTAGCCACCAGAGCATAATACAAAAATGTTGTAATGGCACTTCAAGTTCTATAGGGGTGGAGGAAAAATGGGAGAGCAGACAGGTTAAGGAATTTGGTGTGTGTGTGCGTCTGTGTGTGTGTGTGCGTGTGTGTGTGTGTGTGTGTGTGTGTGTGTGTGTGCGTGTGTCTTTTCACCATACAACTTGCTGTAGACTCTATAATGATTACCCAGGATAATGCTTGCATTTAAATCCTTACCATTACATGCCAAGAAATAGCAAAGTTGGAGAGACTTGTCAGTTGTAAAAAGAGCTTCTGTCTGTGAAACATATTTGATTAATGACATGAGAGGAAAGTTCTCTGTTGGTAAAACATGGAAATGACAATCTGTTGTAAGTATATTTTTTTCCAGGGAGAGAAAAGCATAATTTTCCTCGCCTTCTACTATTTGACAGTATACTTACAGTTTGATATAGTTTTAATGAGGGTAGATGTAGTATGTGTTGTTGAGTACTTTTTACAGCCTCATTGCAGCTTGGTACAAACTAAAGAAAGAAGCAAGACACCACAGGCCCCATTAAGCAACATGTGACAAATGGGCATGCCACCCTGCTCTTCCCCTGATGTAAGTGGCCATTGTAAGTTACTGACAGAGTCTTCTTCCTGAATCTAGCAAATAGCTAAATAAAACGGGTCTGTGTTCAGCCATTGAATTAATATTACATTGAACATTAGACACTGAAACTGACTTTTACCAAATAGGCAAATCTTCGAAAAGAAATACAACAAATGGTCATAGCTAGCCAACTTTAACGAACAATGACCTACTACTTACTAACCTGTAATGTAACTATAACAGAACCTGCTACCTTTCACAATTTAGTGTGACTTTGAAGTTGGTATATTTAATTAGTGGGGGTGTGGAGGGCACAGCTTTCCACAACAAAAGGATTTTGTGAACACCAAACACTTATGTGCGGGGCTCCCCCCCCCCCGCACCCCATGTTAATTATATATACCAACTCTGAGGTTGCACTAAATTGGGGAAAGGGCAGGTTCTGTTATAGCTACTTTATCGGTTAGTAAGTAGTAGGTCACTGTTCATTTAGATTGGCCAACTATGGCCATTCAATGTATTTCTTTTCAAAGATTTGCCTGTTTGGTAAAAGTCAACTTCGATATCTAACGTTCAATGTTCAGCCATTCTATGTAATATTAATTCGATGGCTGGACATAGACCCAAATAAAACTAATTTAAAAAGTTATAGAAAACAATACTAAATCCACTGCTTAGCTAACTATCTGGCAAGTTGAAACTTAGTGTCAGGAGATGTCTGAAACTAGCTCCCTGACAGTCTATACCAGAAACAAAATTCACAGATGAGAGAATAAAAAAAAAAGTAAAACAGCACCCTTCTCCCAGTTAAGTTTTGCTTTTTAATGGGCTTGGAATGAATGCCACTGAAGTGAAAATCAGTTGATGTGTACTAAACATGGCCATAAACAAATCAAAAGAGGTGAAAAAGCAGGAGTAATGGAAAGGATAGGTAAGGAGCATGGTGCACAGTAAAGCAACCTACCTATTAGCCTACGCTTGTTGTTTCTGAAGAAACAGTCTTCATTACCATTCTGCTTTGAAGACCATATTAGCTATTTTTTGCTATTTTCCCCACTTCCTACTCTAGTTCCATCTGCTTGTGGTGTGGAGTGGTACCACTGTTAAATTAAAGCAGGCATTTCCTCGCTCTATATTTACAAGTCAAAGGATCATGCTGATCAGACCTACAGGTAAGTGCCTGCAAGGCTCTCACTAAAGATAATGCTACAGCCAATATAACAGGAACCGCATGGTGAAAGACAGACTCCATACAGCACAAAGCATAATACTACTATTCGGATCAAATATCTGCAAAAACCTTTTAAGGAAATTGTTTCAAACCTACATTATGATTGGCAGGCGTGCAATGGCTTCTGCCCACAGAAGAACCATGGCTACAAACTGAAGGCCATTTCATGCATGCCTTTTTAACTAAAGTTTTCTAGGTTTCCATGATACAACTTTGGTGTGGGGGAAGGGCTCACTTTGTAGAACTGATTACAATCCAAGTAAGTGTGTTGCTAGTATTTTCATAAAGTCATTTCTTCACTAACACAGCTATTAGTTATGTCATGCATGGTTCTGTGTTACAGATGCATTTTGTTTCGAGTAAAACTTTGAAATAAAAATGATATCCTCTGTTTTTTCTAATCACTCCTCTCTGTTTCACATTTCTGGGATATATTAATTTATTTTTGGATGATATTAGTTGAGATAAATTTATTGTATTCAAGAAATAGGTTGTTAAGATTTGATTAGCATTACCCAGCTTAATAGACTGTCATACGTTAGCCATATACTATATGTCCTATCAATTTCTACTACTACTGCTATCTGATGCTAGAAACAATTAATTAAATTAGCGTACTCTGGGGGTTGTTTTTGTATGCTTGTTTTGCTTTGCATCTGTGTACTTCAGCCACTGAACTGAGTCATTAAGTGGACATGATGACGTTTGAGTTTCTGGGCTTGGATAGGCCATTGTCATTTTAGGTAAAATAAATTAAATCTAATTACTAATGGAAGATTATCCCCAGGATTCAGCAAGCCCTGCACGGTGTGCATGATTAGTGTAAGAGGTAATGTTGGCAATATGGCGGCCGAGCGATCCCCATATGTGCTTGTTTGACGTGCACGAGCGCTCTTGCACTAGTCCTGCTCGTTCCCAGCCCCTGTATGCAAATTACCCCATTTGCAGGTGAAAACCATGCAAATGAGGTAAATCTGCTATCCAGGAAGCTGGAATCAGGCTGTGCAGGACTAGCGTAATCTGCAGAAATGTCCTCGGTTTGTAACCGAGAACATTTCTGCAAAATCCAAAATGGAGACATGACAACTCCAAATAAAGGCAGCATATCATTGAAGAAGCATGTCAATGGCCAAGTATAATGCCATTGGCATTGCAAACAATATAAAAAGTAAAAACTCCAACTTTTATTTTATTTTTGCCGATCTCGGCTGTTTAAGCATAGGGCAGAGCAAACGGGAAAGGTGGGAAAATAAGAAAATAAACCTAAAACAAGCATTCTAACTAAAATCAGTATTCTGCCATGCAAGTCAATGGCAGGCAAAAGACAACTTGGCCAGTGAATAGTGGTTGCTAAGGGGGGAGGCTCAGTGTGACACATGTAACTATGCATTAGCAGGCAATCCTACGCAAATGAGGGGAATGATAGTGAATCCCAGTTTTCCCCAGCACGTGAGGCAAGTCCTAACAGTGTAAGAGTATGAATAGCTTAGTGCAAGACTAGAAGGTAGGTGACATCATGGGTGGGTGTGTCAGGCATACTGTAAGCAGATTGGAGCCCTGTGGCTCGGGTTTGTTCCCAGTTCAGCACATCTAAGCTAGGGGGTGTGTCTAAACCTGCCTAGCACTCTTTACAATGTGTAAGCAGATGTCCGCTTCGCGCACCGGGTTTTACAGGAAGAAAAAAGAAGTTAAACCAGAAAATAGCAGCAGTGTGCACAATTGAGTACTCTGTTTGTGCAGCATGCCCCCGGGCTTAAACAGAAGGGCAATGGGAAGGGAAAATAGCAGTAGGAAGGTAATCAAGGAGTACTAGCTTAGCTGCCAGGTGAAATGTATCAGAACTAGCCAATTACACAGGCAGCAGACCAGCCCAGCCCAGAACACTACTATAAACTATGCAAACAACTACCCCTCTGGTTTTTCTCACACTCTACACCACCGGTGTAAACAAGCAGGGAACTTTTAAATTCACAACAGCAAAATGTTAGGGGCTGCAATAGCTATTATACAACTTGTGGAAGAGGCTGAGGATGGTGAGGATGTGAATGCTGCTGACCAACCCAGAGTGAGGAGACAGAGAAGAGTGTACAGACCCAGGGTAACCTACCAAGAGCTATATGAGCTGGATATAGTGGAATGCTATAGGGTGGACAGGGACCTCCTACAGCAAATTGTTGAGCTGTGCCGGCCACGCCTCATACACAGAACTAACAGAGGGGAGCCCATCCCAGTGGACACCAAAGTATGTGTAGGCCTACAAATACTAGCTACAGGTACCTTCCAAAGGCCAACTGGGGACATGATGGGGATTTCACAGGCATCAGCATCCAGGGTACTGCACCAGTTCCTGGATACCATGACAGCACATGTTGGTGGGCACATATATTTCCCCATCACCCGTGAGGTGTTGGCCAGCAAAATGCGTCTCTTACACCAAATAGCAGAATACCCTGAGGTAGTGGGTGGAATAGACTGCACGCACATACACATCAAAGCACCACCCAGTGAACGGGTTAGGGTCTACATCAACCACAAGGGCTTCCCCTCCATCAACTGCCAGGTCATGTGCGATGCCCACGGCATAATACTGAACGTGTGTGCTGGCTGCCCTGGAAGCTATCATGATTCACCCATCTGGCAACTGACACAGCTGTACCAGAGATTTGACAATGGGGACATCCCACACGGTCACCTAGTGGGGGATGCTGGATACATACTAGAGCCGTGGCTGGGGACACCCATCAGAAATGCAAACACACCCGAACATGAACTCCATAATGAGGCACACGCACAAACAAGAATCATAATAGACTATCTTTTTGGGATACTCAAGTCACGGTTCCAGTGCCTGGACACATCCGGTGGAGCCTTGCAGTACTCACCAACTTCATGCACCCAAATTGTCCTTGTATGTGCCATGCTACACAATATGATCTTGTGGAAACAACTGCAGCAGGAACAGCATGGGGCAGGGCCACACAGC
>NC_056725.1:1245557332-1245562332 GCF_019279795.1 Protopterus annectens
AGTCTCTGAGTGATAAATCTATCCCTCCAGCACATCCTATTTATATCCGTGCTAAGGTTTAAGTCACTTGCTCTAGTGGTTTTGTTGGATTTGGATTTTTTGAGGTGGAGCATGTCCATTAATTCCGGGTTGGACATGGCCTTGTATGTCAGGCACATGTCACCTCTGAGCAGACGGTATGCGACTGAATAGAGCTGGAGTTTCTTCAATCTGGCAGCATATGACAGATTTTGGAGTCCCTTTATCCTTTTGGTGAGGAAATCTCTCCAATTGCTGCAGATGTCGGGTGAGATACATCCCGAATGGGGCATTGTACTCGATCATTGGTCTGATAAGTGAAGAGTACAGGGGAACAATGACTTCACTAGATCTGGATGTGAATCCCTTCATGATCAGGTGGGCAATGTAGAAGGTCTTTCTAACCACTTTAGCAACGTGAGTGTCAAAAGAAAGGCCACTGTCAACCTGGGTCCCCAGGTCCCTGATAACCTCTTCTGTGCTTAGTGGATTGCCACCTATATGGTAGCTTGGGGTTACGTTGTTTTTCCCAAAGGGTATGACTATACATTTTTTGGCGTTTAACTTCAGGCCATGGCTCTGGCACCAGCTATCTGTTTCCGTGAGTCCCTTCTGAAGGATATCCGTGTCCGATGCACTTTCCACTATGGCCCAGTTTGCAGTCGTCTGCAAACTTTGTCAGCCAAAGTCCTCCCATGTTGGCCTGTACTTCTGAGAAGTAGATGCCGAACAATAGGGGGCCAAGGACCGAGCCCTGTGGGACACCACTTGTGACCGGCTTGGAGTCTGACATGGCGCCAGCAACTCTAACCCTGTGGGTTCTGTCCTTAAGCCAGTTTGCAACCCATCTTGTGACATATGGGTTTACATTTAAGCTGGTAGTTTTTCTACAATACCAGTGGGGTATTGTGTCGAAGCCTTGCAAGGTCAAGGTAGGCTGTATGGACTGCCTTTCCCTCATCAATGGCCTTGGTGACTGTTTCGAAGAAGTCGACCAAGTTCAAAAGGCATGATCTGCCCTTGACGAAGCCAAACTGGGTCGGGTCCAATGTCTGCAAGTCCCCTATATCTTTGTTTATGAGCTCCATTATGATCCTCTCCATAGCTTTGCAGACTAGACTTGTTAAGCTTATGGGGCGGTAATTACCAGGGTCCGTAGAGGCACCGCCTTTGTGGAGTGGGACCACAGTTGCCGTACGCCACTCCTTGGGCACGTATCCTGTGGTAAGGCTGAGATTAAACAGCTGCCTTATGTGCGGGTTTAATTCCTCATTTAGCTCGTGTAGCACACAGCCGGGGACACCATCCGGTCTGCATGCTGTCTGATGTCAGATACCTCCCCATACCCTTTGTCCATACAACCCCCATATGACCCATGTGGTGTGTGTGATACCTGCACAGTGATATGCTGTGGCAATCCCACTACTGATGAGTTGTGCTCCTGGCCCTGCCAAGTGTGTCAATGTGGGTGTGTCCCTGTGAGAGTGTGGCTGTGTTGACGCTGGCACCTGTTCATGCAGACAGGCATGTGTACATCACCTTCAGTATAGCTACTGTATCCCTGTTGCAGATGTCACTCACCATCACATATATGTTCTGAGTGCCCCACAACAGGTAACCCATGTGGTGCATCCAGTAACTGCATTGAACTGTAATAGCACTACATAGTTGTCAGGGGTTCAATACCCTATGCTGGTAGGTGTGTGACACAAACGTGCTTCAGTTTTATTCTCCCACCCCTCCCTGACATGTCTTTGTCTCTGTCTGCCTCTCTCATCCCCTCTCTGGTGGATGTGGAGACCTACACCTGCTTTGCTTAGGCAGTAGCATGTGTATTTTAAGTGATGCTCATGATCAGCTGATGGCTTCTGCATGAATTGCAGCCCTCCCCTAGCTGATTGCATGTGAAACAGCTGTGGTAACATTCCCATAGCCAATTTCATGGAAACACACTCCAGTATCTAGGAACATCATGGTGGTGTTGGCCCTTTTCATCCACTGTGAGCAGGAACTAGATTTATCGTTTGGCAAACAGCATCTCAGATGGATTGGCGATGTACCTCTAACAACATACACTGTGAAAAGAGGGCAACAAACAGGAGGGGGATGTACCTAACCTGACTACAGACTGTAAGTGCTGCTATACTGCATTTGGAGTAATGTTGGTTTAACAGTGTTTGTGTGTATATGGCTGTCATACATGTCTCAATACCTGCCATGTCAGTTCCGTGTTTATGAGGAATCCTAATCTGCAGGGTCATCTGCAGACTGGGCAGTGTTATGTCTTTGGTTTCATGTGTTACCCTCGGAGCATCTATCTGTGGACTGCAGAAGGTAGTGTGAGGATTGCAGTCTGTAGATGGTGAAAGCCGTAATAGTTACTGACATCATATCCCTCATAGGACATATGTTGCAACAAACCCATTTTCAACAGTAAATGTATGCGGTTATCACAGCAACATGTCTATACTGGCCCTGTGTATGTGCTTTCAGCCACACCTCTGTCAATCTTTGTACATATGGTGTGCATGAAGTGGTGCATATGTGCTGTACACCATAATTAGTGTCATCATATCTGATACCAAGCCAATGAGATATCAGACTGCTACACATGTTATGTACAGTAGGGGTTATATTTCATGATATAACCTGGACATTCTGTGAATGTTTGTACAATACTGAGGTCTGTGTACTTATGGTGAATGTTGACAGTGTGTGTAGTGTTAATATGTACTTTAGCCTGTGTACAGACTGTGGTAGATGTCATTGTTCTAGTTTCCCTCCTATCTGATTTTACATACTGCTCCACTGTATGGTATTGTATTGGTGTGCATGTTTGTAGGGCCATACACACACACACATGTCCCATACCACAGACAGCCATCAGACCAAACTGTGTAGCAGCCCAGTATATGTAGGGTCAGTCTGTGAGTGGCACATATGAGGATGGTGTAGAACAGATAGTCCATATACTGTAATATTATGCTAGCTTACCATATGTGGCTGTGTTCACATTGGTTGTGGTTATGCACTTTCACACAGGTGTATCTTACCCTGTGCTGTGACATGCCTGTTGAGCCTGCTATATATGCAGGTACATGTGCATTTCCCCATAGGAGATGTAGGCCAGTGTTGAGCCAGTCTGCCTGCAACCTGCACAGTGCATTGTTACATGCCTAGCAGCTTAGTGTACTTACCCAATGAGATGTCATGTGCAGATACTTGCCAGATGTACTGTTGCTGGGCCTCCATTAACAGTCATGTATGCCAGACAGAGCAGTGGGATGCTGCACAGATGTATGTGAATATCTAGTGGGTAGTATGTGACCATGGCACCCCTGTACTAGTGGTCATTATGTGTCAGGCCAGACAGGGGTGTGTGAATGCATAACTTATGGTGGCAAATGTATGACAGTCGTTATGTGTTATACCCCTCTACATGGCTGTCTACATCCATATAGTCAAGCATGGTACACATTTTTGCACTAAGGGCTTATGTGTATACCTCTGGACTGTACAGAGTGTGTCAGAATTTCCACATATATTGGCCAATATCTCTGCTGCAGTCCACAGCGTCATTACATGCTAGCAGTGGTACTGTACAATGATGTCCTTAGGATGTCTATCAGTAGCCAGCGGCACACATGTTATAAGCAGAAGACAATCCCAATGATAGTAGCAATAGTCTACTAATATACCTGCTATACATACCTGACATCCCCTTCAACTACAACATTGGGACTATAGGGGCTGGGGTAGGGCTGCACTCCATGTCCAAGACATATGGTGGAAATATATGTACATTTACCTATCCAGATAGCCATATATATATGATTGCACATGTGTCGTACTTCCAATTACCACTGTCATGGCAACCACCCACTATAAAACCCTGCATAATGTGGGCATGGTCTCTTTACATTTCCTGTGTGATGGACATCCTTCCTGTGTGTGGGCATCAGTGTTACCGACAGCAGATAGCAATACCTCTTACAGGAGAACCAGTGCATGCAGGGCAGCCACATATTTGTAGGATGATCAGAAACTGCAGACAGACTGCGAGTACAGTTGTGTTATGCTTTGTTTATTACTGGTGTTACAGAGTGTGTGTGTACAGACTAGTTTACCTTGGAATGCAGTCTGTCTGCATAGCTCACAACTGTGGGCCTATCCTCCTGCTGGCCAGAGCTATGTCTATCATGTCTTGTCTGTCCACCACACAGGTACTGTGTCAGATATTACAGTGGCAGTGTGTGTGTTGAGTGCTATTGGTACATGGCTACATCCATTACTGTTTCTAACCTCAATTCCCTGACTAAGGGTATGTTGCAGACTATCCTGTAACACCAGCAACTTGCTTAGTGTATGGCAACAGTTGTCCACATATGTGTCTGTGTTCCAGCCTCTGTCTTCCACCTACATACCAAACTTTACACATATGACATGCTGTCAGGTGTTGTTCTGTCGTGGGCTGTGTGTATATCACACTGCCATTGCTGCCATCAGTCCACTGCTGTTGTATCTCCCACACATATGGTAGGGCTGGGGCCATATATGTTTGGGCATCACCTACACAATACATGTGTGCCCTTATGCACTCCAGAGGCCAGTGTATGTAACAGTGGTATATGGCCCTGTATTATTGAGTCTGGGGGGGGCACCATAAATGACCTAGGCTGTTACAAAATGTGGGGGTATCAGGGGTGAGCTGCCTTAAGGTATCTGGATTTACACTACCATATATTTCACCTATATTTACATTGCTTACATGAATTGGGTTAATGCAAGCCTACTGCCCCCTGCCATACAGACTGTTTTGTTTGTCGGTGTGCTCGTGATGGTGTCAGTTATGCCTTGTTATGTAGCAATTACAACCCATGTAGTTACATGATGTCTTTACCACCTACTGAGTTTGTACAGTGTGTAGACAGAGGCTGCTGAACTATACACCTGTATTACATACTGTTGATTATTTGGTATCT
>NC_056725.1:1245564832-1245589832 GCF_019279795.1 Protopterus annectens
AAACTACAAAAGCCTGAACCTTCAAAAGCCTGAAATCAAAAGCCTGAAAAGTCAAAAGCCTGAAACTCAAAAGCCTGAAAACACAAAAAATACATATACCGACTTTAAACAACAGAAACCATATTAATTTCCACTAAGTATAAGCAGGGGGGAAAGACCCCCTGCACCTCCTGCTACTTAAATATACCAACTCCGAGATTGCACTTAGTGTGATGAAGTGCAATCCTGGAGTTGATAGTGGAAATTAATATGGTTTCTGTTGTTTAAAGTCAGTATATGTATTTAGAGGTATGTCTAGGGAGATACATAATCAGAGGGTGCACACCATACTGAACAGCCAGTATACCTACAGTTGCAACCTCATCCAATGGACATTGTATGAGTCACCCATACCACAGACAATTGTTGCCTGACATATATACCCACAGAGAAGTCAAAGGATGTAACACAACACACAGGTTGGTATACATAGGAAAGGTTCAGTTGTGTACTATTACAGTTTTATATGCCATGTCATATAGCTAATTATGCTTT
This sequence comes from Protopterus annectens, assembly GCF_019279795.1. Lineage (NCBI taxonomy): Eukaryota > Metazoa > Chordata > Ceratodontiformes > Protopteridae > Protopterus > Protopterus annectens. Next base: position 1,245,565,367 of record NC_056725.1, read on the forward strand.
GACATACATACACACAGAGTAATGCAACACTCAAACAGATCATCTATTACAGTAATCCGAAAACATCACATCTGTTGGTGTCCATGCCAAGGCCTTCAAGTAGTACAACAGGAAAGACAGACTTGACCAGAGCATAACAAGCAATCAACAGTATGTAATGCAGATGTATAGCCCAGCGGCCTCTAAATACACTCTGCATGCAATCCCTAGGGGGAAAAGACCTGGGTTGACACTATGGGTGGTATCTGTCACATAACAATGCATAACTGAAATCATCACAATCACAATGATGGCAGTAAGCAGTTGGCCAGCAATGTTCACAAGGTGAAATGTATGGTAATGTACATCCACATACCTTAAGGCAGCTTACTACTGATAGTCCTCATATGTTGTAACACCCTGGGATACTTATGGTGCATACCCCCCATACACTGACTTACAGAGGCATAGCACACTGTTACAAACACTGACCTCTACACTGCAGAGGTGCACACATGTGTTGTGCAAATGAAGCCCACATATATCTGGTGCATATGGTCTGTACACCATTATTTATTGACATCATACCTGATAACAAGCCAGTGAGATAACAGACTGCTGGACATGTTGTGTGTAGTAGGAGCTGTTTCTGAGGACATTACCTGGACATTCTGTGTTTGTGTGTACAGTACTGTGGTCTGTGTATGTAGGGCAGGGGTCTGTAGCCTTCACTATCCAAAGAGCCATTCCTGGCCCCTCACCCACTGAACTACTTTCATCAGGAGGCACAACAGCTATCTGACTTCTACAATGAAGATAGCAGATCATATACGGTTTCATAAATAGTTATACTATAATATAACTAAGTGTATAAGAACAATACCTAACATATGTCCATAACTGTGTTCCTGTGTTGGGATTGCTGGATATGTGTGTGTGTGTGTGTGTGTGTGTGTGTGTGTGTGTGTGTGTGTGTGTGTGTGTGTGTGTGTGTGTGTGCGTGTGTGCATGTGTGTGTGTTGTGCAGCAGAGTGTCCATTAATCCTCAGGGGTACAAGGAGCCACTACAGCAGGGTTGAAGGCTCCAGATCCACAGGTCGCAGACCCCTGAGTTAGAATGATTGATGACTGTATGTGTATTGCACTTACAAACCGTGGGCTCTGTACAGACTGTGGTAGACGCCATTGTTCTCTGTCCTGTTCTATCTGATGTTACATGCTGCTCCAGTGTTAAGCTTGTGTATCATATGTGGCTGTGGCTGCTTTGACATTGGATGTGGGTATGCATTTTCTCACAGGTGCCTGCTATGCTGTGCTGTGACCTCCGTGTCCAGCCCGCTATAATCGCAGGTACATGTGTATTCCCCCATACAATATGTATTCCAGTGTTCTGGCAGTCTGCCTGCAGTTTGCCTAGTGCTTTGTGACATGCCTAGCAGCCTAATGTACATACCTAGTGTGCTGTTATGTCCACTTATTTGCAAGGCATACTGTTGCCAGGCCAGCATAACTGTTGTGTATTTCTGACAAAGCAGTGGTATGCTGTACAGATGTATGTCATTATCTGCTGGGTAGTATGTGGCCATGTGAACTCAGCAGCACCAGGTATTATGTGTCTGAACAGACTGGCGTGTGTGCGTGCATACACTGTGTGGGAATATGTACCCCAGTATTGTCGTGATATACCCATGTACATGGCTAGTAACATCCACATTGGGAGGCGTGGTCCACATGTCTTGCATGAAGGGGACATGTGTACACTTCTGGACTGACCACAAAGTGCCAGACTGTCCACATATAGTGGTCATATCCCTGCTGTAGTCCACAGGATCATTACTGTGCTAGCAGTGGGTCCATACTATGCTGCCCCTAGGATGTCTGCCCATAGGCAATGGTGCACATGTCTACAACAGATGTGACCTCCCACACTCAACATGTCTGTTAAGTCACCCCTATGACAGTAACAACAGTCTACATATATACCCACAATACATACATGACATCCCCTTGCACTACGGGGTTGAGACTATTGGTACTGAGGTAGGCCTCTACTCCATGTTCTGGACATATGGTAAACATATATGTGTACACATATATCCACATATCTATGTAGATATATACACATATACATATCCACATACATATATGGACATATACATATCCACATACATATATGGGGATATATATATATACAGATATACATATAAATACTCACACATATACATATACACAGCAATGACTTCAACAAGTGGCTAAGCATCTGATGTCATTCAAAGGGGATCCAGTATCTGTCTGCCTGGATGACATGATGTACAAACCACGATGCTCTGGCAGAGATGGTCTGCATGTGTTGCCCCTGGGATTCAAGTTACTGGCTACAGCTCTTGGCACCCCCATAATGCCTTTTCTAGGCAAGGTTCAAAGGAAAAAAACACCACTGTAACAGATATAAGCATGCAAAACTGACGGTAATGCGACTCAGTGCTAGAATTCTAAACCTAAAAAGGCACTCTCTTGAGCCACACCTACAAATGGGGAGCATCGATATCCGTGCAGTAACTGGGACCTGGTTTAATGCTCCAAAGAGCACATCTGTAATACCTGTCTACAACCCTTATCACACATGCTGGCAACAAACCAAGACCACAACACTACAGGTGGAGGAGTGTCCATATTCACCATGGTCATTCACACCTCCAGTCTAGTGTCCAACACAATTCATCTGAGAATAACCAGATGCAACTAACACTAGGTAAGACTGCAATCCAAATTGTAGCTTGCTACAGAACCCCCTCCATGGGCCAAGGTTCCCACTACACTGTTATATACATACTGGACAATATTAGGATACAACCAAACACCATAATACTGGGTGATTCCAAATACTCTGTCATTAACTGGGAAAACAACTCTTGTACCACCACCCTTTACCAACGGTTCCTGGAAGTCATACATTCCAACCCCCTGGATCAACTAATTCATTGTCTAACCAAGTTCTCCAATATCCTAGACCTGGTCATTACCAACATGGGAGTAAGATGCTCCACACCAGTGGTCAACCCCTCATAGGTCAGGTGTGACCATAAGGTAATCACTGTTGACATCCACATCCCACCCCCACCCACCAGTAAGGAACCTCCATAAATACCCTCTGCAAAGCCAACGCCATGCTACTCAAGTCAGAAGTGACAAACCTCATGACACCCATGGAGATGGGAGCTGAAAGTGCAACTGGTGAATCCTACACTAAGGCACTGTATGGGCACATCCACTCATGCATGAATTGTGCCATCTCAAATAGAACCGAAACACTGCCCTCCAAACAAGGAAGCCAATCTTGTGCTCCACTGCCATGAACAAACTATACAACAGAAGGAAGACACTGTTGCAGAATAAAGGATAATCCCAAAATGCTAACTGCTCCCTTACCAGCCTCAGTAAGTAGCTGATATCCCTCGAAATTCACCACAGCTTGTTACATAAATATAATTGCCATAGATTCCAAAGACAACCACAAGACATTCTATAGTTATGTTCAGGATCTAAACCGCAATGATCAGAACTGCTCTGAGCTACAACAGAATGGCATTAAATATACTGATTCAAAGGAGTTTGCCAATATCCGGGCAGACCAATTTAGCATCCTTCTCTCGACCCCCTAAATGGCCCATCTCAGTAACAAAAGGTTGCCAAATTCCAGTAATCATGGCCACACATGTGGAAACCGCCATATCCACTGCTAGGAATACAGCATCCATGGGATCAGATGACATCCCGGGCTGTGTACTACATGAACTAAAAAATAACCCTGCATCTCAGCTAAGTGCCATGTTTAATCATAGCCTCACCTCAGGTTTCTATCCCACTGAGTGGTGCACAGCTACAGTTATCACACTCCACAAGGGGGAATCCACCTTGGATCCCGGGAACTACTGTCACATCAGCCTGACGAGCCTGATCTGCAAGGGCATGGAATGCATTATCATGCAACTTCTAAACAAAGACATTGGCAACCAGCAAACACTGGACCCCACCCAGGTTGGGCTCGTGAAGGGCCGATCTTGTCTCCTGAACCTGATTGACTACTTTGATTCAGTCTCTGGAGTTGTGGATGAGGGTAAGGCAGTCCACACAGCCTATCTGAACATGGCCAAGGCCTTTGACAACATCCCCCACTTTAGAGACATAGTTGAACTTTTGAAGCTGGCCATAAACACCTGTCACTCGATGGGTTGCCAAGTGACTTACCAATGGAACCCAGACTGTAAACGTAGCCATGTCCAATCCCTGCTCCAGACAACTGACAATTGGAATATGTCAGGGTTGGTCCTGAGACAGCACTTGTATGGCATCTACTTCCCTGACATACAGGCCAACATTATGGAACTCTGGCTAACAAAGTTCACAGATGACTGCAAACTGGGAGCCATTATTGCATCCCCAAATTATGTGGATATTCTACAAAATGGCTTTACAGAAACAGATACTTGGTGCCAGAGCCATGGGCTCAAACTTAATGCTAAGTCATGTATAGTTATCCCCTTTGGAAATACCATATACCCATGAATACCACATAGGTGGCAGTACACTAAACACCAAATGTTTGCTGACAGACATAGGGACACAGGTGGACAGTGGTCTCATCTTCATTAACCACATAGCCACAACAGTAAGGAAATCGTTCTATGCGGCACACCTCATCACTGAATGCTTTACATCCAGAGAAAAGGGAGTAATTGTCCCACTGTACTCATCCCTCATTACACCCTGTATAAAGTATAATGCCCCATTTGGTATGTACCTCACAAGACAGTTGCAACAGCTGGGAAATACCTCACTGTAAGAATCACAGGCATCAAACAGATGGCCTATGCTGACCATCTAGAAATCCTCCAGCTATACTCTGTAGCATATTGTAGACACAGAGGCTATTTCTGCGTAACATACATGGCTATGTCAAACCCTGGGAAATGACATCTGTAATATGTGTATGTACTGCCATGTACAGTACATTTGAATATGTGCTATCATTAAAGTACCAAAGGGCATTGAGTGTCATGTCTGGGACACACAAGTATATGAGACATGCACAGCACTGTTATCCATGTGAATGTGTGACATGCAGGGGTAGCAACCCAGGTACATGCTGTCACACTGGCATGTAGTGTAACATGGCATTACTACTGTCGACAGTTCTGTTCCTGGGAAGGGTAGAGTGCTAACATTACTACTGACAACAAGCACACCTATGAGCATAGCTGCAGTTTAAGGGCTCACTGTCATGTTCCTGGTGTGTGGGCTGTGTCACCGTATATATCCCCTACTGGATAATAATCAGACATGTGGAATGTGACTGTAGAGTACTGTCTGTACAGCACCTGTTAGTGAGGGTTTACAACATGTAGTAATGGCATACTTATTGTTGTCAAACATCCATCTGTTGACACATTCATCCTACTGCATATCTACTCACAAAACTGGTGTCTGTCAGTCCCTGTACAGATGTGCAGATGGCAGGTATCCAGCTGGGATACGTACAGACAACCTATGCTTGATTGACACTGACATGTGTGGCCAGCTGTATACTACCTGTTATATATAGAAGACATCACCCTGTATGGGCCACATGCCATGGGTACCTACACTACACTACCACAGTCAATTGAACATGCTTGGATACATGTTGCATACATGTCAACTGGATCACCTCAGTGGTCATGTGCAGAAGGAACCCAGAGGATTGGCTGATGCATGTCACTCTCACCCTGCCAGTCACTAACGTGGTGTCTGTCAATAGATTGCCTGCTGGCACATGGCAGGTGGCATGATACCAATGTACACACACCCCCTACACATCCATTCCCTCCTTGGACAATAGCCAGGTATACAGCTATGACCACCTGCAGCAATGCACCACAGTATTGACACGTGTACATGTGCATTACTGAGGATAGCTTTGTTTGTGTGTTAGTACACCTATAGTTGGAAATTCCATGACAGCCTTCACAAACACCTCCACTCCCATTGCCATAGTTAGATGTGGCAGCTGCTGTTTTGGAAATGACATGTACCCTGATACACCCCTCTCCCTAACAGCTACATGTGCCTTGCAGTACCAGCACAACAGTGTTGAACAAATGGGTCGATAGGCATGGGAATCCCATTGAGGTCTGCTACGTGTGTGGATGTGTACGTGTCTGCATATCTGTAGGGTACCCCATTCTGAAGCCACGTACTCCTAGTACACTACACATTGCCACACAGTAGTACAGATAGTGTTGTCACTGCCCATAGGTGTTGCATCACAATGCAACACCCTACTATGCCTGTGACATGTGCATTACATGCATATCCCTGAGGTACCACTGTTGTGATATACAATGGGTTGTATTGCCGTCATGGGCAATGTGTGATAGTGGGTATGTCAGAGTATCATGAAGGGTTCCAATGTGTAGAATATCCATTGTGGATGTGGGTGCTGTGTACACTGTCATTACACCATGGTACACCCAGTATATGTCCCACGTACCACTTTCTGGTGACCACTGTCACCATCACCCATACAGGTAACTGATAACAGGATACAACCCAGTTACACATGTGCTGTGTGCAGCCTACCTGTAACACATTGGACACATGGACTAGTTAGTTAGCAACAATACGCCCAGGTCTCTAAGATGTGTGTCTGCCTGTTATGTGTCTGTCAATGTATATATGATGGTATGACACACTATGTATTCTCCATATGGGTACAGAGTTTTTACCAAAGGGGATGACAATGCACTTTTTGGTATTGAGCATGAGGCCATGGCTTTGACACTAGGCATCTGTCTCAGTGAGGCTCATTTGTAGGATGTCCACATCGTTAGGGGTTTTGATTATGGCTCCTAGTTTGCAGTCATCTGCAAACTTCATTAACCAAAGACCTTCTGTATTAACCTGTACTTCAGAGAAGTAGATACCAAACCGGAGAGGACCGAGGACTGAACCCTGTGGTACTCCACTTGTCACTGGTCTGAAGTCGGATTTGGAGTCTGCTACTTTCGCAGTGTGGGTTCTGTCAGTGAGCCAGTTGGCAACCCATCTTGTGACATAGGGATTTATACCTAGTTTAGTGAGTTTATCTATAATTCCAGAGTGGGGGATGGTGTTGAAAGCCTTGGCAAGATCTAGATAGGCTGTTTGAACCACCTTACCTGCGTCTACATCTTTGGTGACTGCTTCAAAGAAGTCTATCAGGTTTAGGAGACATGATCTGCCTTTTACAAACCCGAACTGGGTGGAGTCCAGAGTTTGGAGATTACCAATGTCTTTGTTTATAAGTTCCATGAGGATACATTAAAAGGCCTTGCAGACCAGGCTCGTCAGACTAATGGGGTGGTAGTTCCCGGGGTCCATGGTGGTTCCCCCCTTGTAGAGTAGGATAACCATCACTGTTCGACATTCAGCAGGCACAAAGCCTGAGGTGAGGCTATGACTGAACATGGTACTTAGTTGGGGTGCCAGTTCGTTCTGTAGTTCATGTAGAATGCAGCCTGGGATGTTGTCTGGTCCCATGGATGCTGTGTTCTTGGCTTTGGAGAGTGTGGTTTTTACCTGTGCAGCCACGATTACAGGAACTTTGCATTCTTCCGGTATAGAGATGGGCCCTTTAGGGGGTGAGAGGGGGGTAAAGTTAGCACTGAACCTATCTGCCAGGATGTTGGCAATATCAGTTGGGTCTGTATATTTAGTGCCATTGTGCTGTAACTCAGAGCAGATCTGAGTTTTGCCATTGAGATTCTTGACATAGCTGTAGAATGCTTTGTGGTTGTCTTTAGAATCAGTGGCGATTTTGTTTTCATAACTAGCTATAGAGGATTTTATCAGGGATCGTAGCTTTTTACTGAGGCTGACCAGGGAGCTCCTCCACTCATGGGATTTTACTCTCTTTTGCAACAGTTTCTTCCTTCTGTTGTACAGTTTGTTTATGGCAGGGGACCACCAAAATGGCTTCCTTTTTTGGAGGATAGCGTCTTGGTTCTGTTTGGGATAGCATGATCCATGCACTCGTGTAAGTGCTTATAAAGTGCAATTGTGTAGGATTCAGTAGTCTTAACTGTATTGTCCATCTGCATGGGTGTCATGAAGTTCACCACTTCTGTCTTAAGAAGCATGAAGTTGGCTTTAGAGAAATTTTTTACCATGGTTTCCTTAATGGGGGGTGGGGGTAGGATGTGGATATCTAGGGTGATTAGCTTATGGTCGGATCAGACCAATAAGGCATTGACTTCATGTGTGGAACACTGGTCATTCATGTTGGTAATGACTAGATCTGGAATATTATTGCCTCTGGTGGGGGTGTGGATAAGTTGATCCAGGGCATTGGAATTTATGAATTCCAGAAAGCATTGAGTGAAGGCGTTGGTACATGAGTAGTTTTCCCAGTTAATGGTGGGGTAGTTGAAATCACCCATTATTAGGGTGTTTGGTTGAACTCTAATATTTTCCAGTACATCAAGAAAAGAGGAGTGGGAATCCTGGGGCATGGTGGTGGATCTGTAGCAAGCTACAATTTGGATTGCAGTTTTTCCCAGAGTTAGTTGCACTTGGATAACCTCGGATGCATTATGCTGAGCAACTAGTCTGGAGGTGTGGATATCCTTAATGAATATGGACACACCTCCACCTTTGGTGTTCCAGTCCAGGTTACATAGCCGAAAATTGTGGTATGAGTTATAGCCTGGTAGTGCAGGGGTGCTCTCTGGCTCCTTGAACCAGGTCTCAGTCACTGCACAGATATTGATGTTCTCCATTTTAAGGAGTGCCTCAAGTGAGTGCATTTTGAAACTTAGACTTCTAGCATTGAGTAGCATCACCCTCAGTTTTTGCTTGCCTGTTCCTGTTATGGTGGTGAATTTATCATTTGAACCTTGCCTAAAAAAGGCACTATAAGGGTGGCAAGAACCTTAGCCAGTATCCGGAATCCCAGAGGTGACAGGTGCAGGCCATCTCTGGAAAAGCATCATGGTCTGTTGACCATGTCATCCCAGGCAGACAGATACTGGATCCCTTTACCATATTAGCCTGTCCTTGCATTGATGTTATGGATGACAGGGATGTGGCACAGGTATCATCATATGCACAGGGTGTGTTGCTGGTTTGCCAGAGGCCGTGGGTGCTCCATACATATGTCACCATTTGTTTGGGTGAGGGGTTTAGTTCATTGATTGGGGTGTGGTGATGTTGTGTGTGTCGGTATGAGGTTGCCCTAGGTGTGGTTGCATAGTGTGTGGGTATGCATGCACACAGTTTTGCCATGTGGCTGCCCTATACAGGTGTTGTTGGACAGCTGTAGACCATACCTGACAGGGTGTGCAGTTCACCGCTTCCGGCCATAGACATGCTGACTGTGCCTGCCAGGGGTTCCATGGACACATGCAGGTACAGACCTTGAGGTGCTACTCTCCACTGATGATGACAGTTGTCTGCTGGAACCATGTCATGCCTGGGAATGGCCAGGACCACATGCATGAGGCCTGCTGTGGTGTTGTGTGTACAGCACCCCCAGTGTTGTGCTCGGGCTGGTACTGCCACTACGGGAGCGGCTTGGCATCCTGGCACATCCACGTTAACAGCCAGCTGCTGGTGTTTCTGGCTTATGTCCATGCATCCATCGCACCACTCCCAACACGTGTTCAAGCATAGACATACCACGGTCGAGGAGGCCCACCATCTCACCCCACCATCCATCCATGACCTCGCTCTGTTCACAGAGGTTAGCAGGATGTTCACGGATGTTGCCACTTGCAGATGCAAAAGCAGCCCTCTGCAGCCTCAGGCCCTATCTGGTGTACATTTCCATATGTGCCTCCATTATGGCCTGAAACATGCTCCTGGTGGTACCAGTTGTGGCGTCTCTGCCAGGGGCATGATGACCAGTGGTCCTCCCACAAGCACCATGGTACATCTGCCAATGTGGTGCCCTGCCGGACATCTGGCTATGCTGACTGTGACCTGACACAGTTGGCATGGACACCACACTTTCCTGGTCACTGGCACCAACTGCCATCTGTCCCTCTGCTATGGCCACTTGTGATGGGATTTGTAGGGGCACTGTAACTGCATGCGGGCTTGGGGTGGCTAGGAGGGTGATGACACATGTTGGAACAGTGTCAACCTCTGACAACCCTACCTGTGACTCAACAGTACTATCATCATTATCATCGGTGTCTGTACGGACACCTACCTCAGATTGCATGCAGGAGGGACCCTGACCCACCTCGCCACCTGTGGGGGAAACAAACACACACTTTAAGACTAGTGCAGAATTGCATAATAGTACACACATTTACACACACACACACACACACACACACACACACACACACACACACACACACACACACACACACACACACACACACTCACACATGTACACCCACACACACTGACAGTCCACCTTACTACCTCCCTTTCCCTGGGCTTACAGACAGTCCCACATTCAGTTACATATGTTCCCCATCCTGCATGGCACTTACTAACATACACTCATTAATACTACCCATTAACATATCATTCCACTCCATGCCTACACGTGTGATCACAACACATGACTTGTTACTCCATCACCTCCCTGACGTGAGTGGAGTAGGTTGTACATGGCCTCACGGCTGTCATCCAGTATTACCCTGTGTTTGTCCAGTCATGGTGTACATGGCCCCTATATGGTTGGGGTTGCTACATTCATTACATATGTCACACACCAGAATCTCATACTACAGTCTTGCTCAGTCCATGCCACATCTGCTGCACAAGCAACCCATCATGTGGACAACAGTAATATCTAGATACACTCACTGATGTGCACTGGTAATTCCCCATTGCATTAGTAGTGCTGCATATATGGGTAGCTGGTTATCTATCTGCTGCTGGCAATATAATGTGTATACCTGGTGTGTACTTTCCCTCCCAATGCATGTTCCATGCTACAGACCTTGTTATGCTATCAGCTATCCTGCGTTCACATATCAGACAGGTTGTCCTGGTGTCTCATATGTCACTCCATGTACATGTACAGCACAATCCCAAGGGGAAGTACTGCTATGTGATCAATCCCACTATCACCTGTGCATACATGGACACCCACACAAATAGATACACATGCACACACACATCTGACATGCATCAACCACACTCCACTCCACCAGATTGCATTTACAGACACAATCAACACCCACACACCCACACACACAAAACAACCTATATGTGCGATTGCACAATGTTTGTTCACACAGTCTTCCTATTACCCTTCTGTCAGCATGCATTACATATGGTACTCAAAAGCATGCAGTGCGACTATAGTGACTTCATGCTAGCCCCAGTATACATGTGTGTAATGCATGGGCTGTGTTGGTAGGTGATGGCCCTTCCCCTTGTTAACACTGCACTCGTACAAAGTGTTACTGTGGACCTGTTCTGCACCCTGCCTTGTACTGTGCACCATATCTCACAGGTGTACAAACCATTGCTGTATATGTGGCACTGTGTCAGTTACGTCAGCTCCAATGCTCACAGCCCCTATGTGTTAGAGCAGCTCATACCTGGGAAGATATGTGAAAAGATATCGTTTGCGAATGCCTGATGTCTGCTTTACAGATCACAACATCAGCAGTGCATGTATGACCAGTAACAAGACTATTACACTGACAACCATCAGACCCTACCATGGCTATGGGGGGGGGGTGCCCTACACATGTCCCACAACTCTGCATGGTTGCAATGTCTACTCATGTGCACATCCCTTGGAGTGCACACACTGCTGTCACTATTGCTGTGGGGTCAGGGTTACGTCTGCCACAGTTATTTAACCTGATTGTGTGCAGATACAGCCATGAGGGTGTTGTTTCACACATGTCCCTACTGTAGGCCATGTGTCCTGCCATACTTCTTTTCCCTGTGGACACATTTCACATTGACAGGATGTTAGTTATCTTGCAAGTGTCTGTTGTACCCTCCCAATACCCCATCATGGTCTCTACTGTGATGCAGTGCATTTCACAGCAACAAAATGTGAATATGTACAGCATGCAGTATGGGTAGGTATGCTAGATGTGTGCATGGAATTTCCCATAGCTATTACATGCCCAGTGTATTGTCAAGTATGAACATGAACCATATTCACCAGCTACAGGCTGCTGCCTTGGTGGTATCCTGGAGGACCTACATAAGAGTGTGAGAAAGCTGATGACAGTGGCCACAGCTGTGGCATTCATAAAGGGTGAGTGCAGCATTATGGTACATCAATAGTAGAAGTCCACAATACTACAGCTAATGCACAACTGCTTATTACTACTACACAGCAACAGACTATGTATATGACATCGCAGAGTTGCATGATGTACTTGTACAGATGCGGATGCATACATAAGAGTGATGTACTGATGTGCCCTGGGGCCTTACCTGCACGCTCCTCAACTGGTGTGTCGCTGGCACCCACCTCCACAATACGCCCTGCCAGTTGTTGGTGCTGTAGGGGGGCAGGTGCCACAAGGCTGCTGAGAAGCTCCTCCACATGGGTGAGGGGTGGGTGGATGGCTTCCCCCCCCTGTTGTGAGGTGGTCCCCCTGTACGGCAGCTGTACGCCGACATACATGGCAAAACAGGTCGGTGCAATGATGCTGGACCTGCTCATAGCTGCGGTTCTGCAGTCTGACATCATTGACCCTGTTGACTAGATCGTTCCACAGGGCGGACCTCTCCTGCTAATCATGGGCTGTCCGGCCAAACAGCAGTTCGTAGTGTTGTACCATGTGTTCTACGACATCAGTTTTGGCAGCACTGAATGTGAAATATCTTCCCTGGAAGATATAAAGATGGAAACAGGTCTGTGCAACTCATACAGCAGGGCTACCATAGTTCTTAATACACATCTCTGTCTCCCCCCCCATATCAGCTACAACAAACCATTCACAGAATGCAGTTGGTATGTTGGGAGCTTACCTGCCATTGGGACATATGTTGTATTGTGCCAGGCTTTGTCCTATGTGTTTGTAGCCAGGTTCCCTGTGGGAACACTGTTGTTGCTAGCCTGTTACAGACTATTTCACCTGCATGCCATTGTTAGTGCCACTATATATATATATATATATATATATATATATATATATATATATATATATATGTATATACATATATGTGTAGCTATATCTTGTGGGTTAGTAATATACCTGTATCTATATGAGCGTCTGTGTATTTGTAGACATACACATCTCATATATCACACAGATATTTATCTATATATGGGGTGCATAAAGACATCTGGTCCACATTCTGTAACTGTCTTTCATTCACAGCTGCACTGTTCTGCCTTCCTGCAACACAGACAGGTGTCACATGTGAACACAGACTAACATTAGGGTGGTATATATGGTGAGAGATTGCTGGTAAGCCTATTATACACCAATGGCATTTGTGCATGCTACATTGCACATTAACATGACTGTCCTGCAAGTGGTGTGCTCTGACACCCATGTATTTATCATGACAGAAATACTTCCACCACCAGCTATTGCCCACACTAACATACTAAACACAGATATTATGGCTTACATCTTTGTCGTTCATTGCTGATCCGCACAGTTGGCAGGTATGTCCCACTCCCTACAGAGACAGACAGTATTGTCCAGAGCAGTTGTTCAGCAGAACATCATTACAGGAACATCTACAGATGCCACATATAAATCATTCCACATCATATATCGTATTATTCTATACCACATACTACTTTCAGTTACATACATTTATGTTTTACATACCTGTATATTTTTTTCTGACAGCTGTGACAACTTTCTGTTGTTTGCTTTTTGATTTTTTTTTTTGTTTGTTTCTCTCTCACTCTCTCTCACTCTCACCTCTCTCTCTCTTTCCCTCTCTTTCCCTCTCTCAATCTCTCTATCTCTCTCTTCCCACTAGAGTGATTGAGCTGGTTTGAATGGATTGCAGCATGGCTTTTGTAGGTGATGCACATGATCAGGTGATGGGTTCTGCACCAATCAGTGTGCAACAGTTGCTAACTGCATGCAGCCTGCTGTGTAGTACTTTGGATAACCACTGTTATGGCAACCCAGTACTATAAAATACTGACTCATGTGGGTGTTGTCCCTTAACCTTTCCAGTATGGAGGACATCCTTCATGTATGTGGGCAGCAGTGCTACAGACAGCAGGTTGCAATACCTCTTACAGCAGGACTTGCAGACACAGGCTAACTACACATTTGTATGAGGTTCCAGACCTACAGACAGACTGAGTAGTGTTGTTATGTGCATTGCATATTGCTGGTCTTACAGTGTTTGTGTGAACATAGTAGTTTAGGATGGAATGCAGTCTGTCTGCATAGCTCTCAACTGTGGGCTATCCACATGATGGCCAGTGTTTAGATTTGTCTGTGCACCACACAGGTCTTGTCCTAGATATATCACCGGCAATCTGTCTGTTGCGTGCTATCAGTACATGGCTATATCCATTTGTGTTTCTGATGTCTTATTCCTGCATAAGGGTATGTTGCAACAAATCCTGTAACAACAGCAATTTCCAGGGTGTGTAACAGCAATATTGCAAGTATGGCCCTGTGTTCCTGCCTCTGTCCTCCACATATATGGCAGGCTTTGTCCTGCTGTGATACAGTTAGGGGTTGTTAGGTAATGGCCTATCATTATTTACTGCTAGCATTCTTGCTATCATCCCAGTCATATCGTGGACTCCCACTTAATATGTTGGTCAGGGTCCATACATGTGACAGATACATTGACATTACCACAACTAATACATTTCACCCTAGGGCTTGACTACAGGGTGTAACTGGAGGCTGCTGAACTACATCTGTAATTGTTGATTGTTACTTATCTTGAAGGCAAATCCTTTATTTACTGTTGTACTAACTGAAGGCCTTAGCCTGGACAGCATAGTATGTTATATATCCACATTGCTTGCATCTACTGTTTTGTGTTGGCCTTGCATTCATCACTGATTAAATATTTCAAAATTTATGTGCTGTAAGTAATGGCATACATTATTGTAAAGTACACAAATAAAGGTTTTCTGTGTATGCATACCTGTGTGTCGTGTCATGCCCTTTGAATTGTGAGTGGGTATATGTTTAATGTAGGTATTCTTATTTGTGGGAATGGTTGCCACACTACACATGTCACACGTACCAGTTACAGGGCTTGTGGCTGAGGGATATACTTTGCACCCAGTACTTCCACACTACTTCTACATATGTATGGCTACTAATGCCTTTTGTCTGTGTATATGTGTATAGCTCATATATCTTATATATATATATACACATATTTGAGTGCATATCTGTACCATTGTAATGTGTACCCCTTTCACATCGTATATTCCCTATGGTAGAATGACTTTTCTGGATGATATGTTACAGATATTGCCCTGGCATTTACAGGTGAATTGGATTACTGTTAAAGCATTGTAGCTGTGTTATGGAGGGTCCTGAAGTCAAGACCTGCATGTGCTGGATATTGGATTGCACAGCATATCTGCTAGGGCTGTGGGGGGGGGGGTAACATAGCACTAATTACCAGGTATCCTTCATTTGAGCCCCCACCCCCATTAACAGTGCTTATGGTCTGTTATGTTGTAGTGAGTGGTTCAGGATTTTGTTCCCATGTGGAAATGCTATACACATTTCTATCTGTAGATATATATATATATATGAAACCCCTATAGATATATATATATATATATATATATATATATATATATATATATATATGAACATATTTATCTATCTATATACAATTGATGTTATATGTTTATTTGTGAGTCATATATATATATATATATATATATATATATATATATATATATATATACATATAGCTGTCTATCTGTTTACATTTACAGATATATATCTGTCCATATGTCCATGCATGTTCAGCTTATATTTTTGGCCTGCACCTCATTATCTTGGCAATTGACATGGATGATCTCAGGATTGAAGTCAGTAACTCGTGCCAACACTTTTGTGTTTCAGACTTCATCTCCTTCAAAATATGTGTTGTGGTACATATAACTGTGTAACTAGCAATGTTTTAAGTGGATTAGAGCAGTATTTGACATATATCCCTATTTGTACCCACATTTTGGGACAGTTTGTCCCGAATTCTTGCATTAAGAGGTTGTGTGGTATGATATTACTACATTTTCTGCACTGTTGACTGATTGTGCTGGATGATATGTTTGTGAAAACAACAGTATCATGTATGTCTGCCATGGCTTAGTGGTAAGTCACTTTCTATGTTGTGTGCAGTGTTCTGGGTTTGAGACTTGCAGAGGCTGTTTGTTTTGTTGCTGGGCAGAACACCGGCCGTTGGATACAGAGTGATTAAGGCACTTTTGAGCAGTTGTAAGCGGGTGTGTGCGGGTTTGCGCAGAGCTAAGCAATGCTAACCTCCAGTTATAGTTTCTTACACTCAGTTAGCTTCTACTTTGCTTAATCTGTGTAGGCAATGCTTTCCCCCATGCAAACACACTTAAACATGCTTACTAGTGCTTATATATATATATATATATATATATATATATATATATATATATATATATATATGCTTACTACTGCTTATTTGTGCTTTACACCTGCTTACTAGTGCCTTATTCATTATGACACTGACACTTCACATGTGCATTTAATGCAGTACTTCAGTTCACATTTAAATGTTATTTAGTAGGTTATACAGCAAAACAATGTTCATATACAGATTTCACATGGAAAATGGAATGTGCTGCAGTGGCACTCGAACCAGGAATGTGTGCTTGTTAGGCGGATGCTTTGCCCACTACACTATTGCTGTGCTGTTTCATTTTCATATATCGTCCTTGTTATCCTCTTCAGCCTTTTATGCTGCTTTAACCGTAGATGAGTGATGGGCATACCCGCACACCTACAGTTAGCTTTAATATGTGTTTTAAAAAAAATAAAATAGTTTCTTTATTTACTTTTTCAATAATGTTGCTGTTGTACACATGGGGAACTGTTAGTGGGGATATGCGGACACCTATGAGCAATCTCACTCATCTCTTAACACTTTCTGCTTTTCTACATTGCAGGGGCATGTTTATTCTGAGAGCTGTGCTCTCAGACATGCCCCCTTCACTTGTACACGCTCCGTGTAAGCCTGGGAGCTCGAGCAGCGCACCTTCATTAATATGTATGGCACACTGCCATCCTGCTCCTAAACGGGCACTTCCATGCAGGACTTGACTAGTCCTGCACAGAAGATTAGTAAATCTGGGGGTATGGGTTGGCATAATGGTTAAAGTGTTTGCCTTACAAACATAAAGTGTAAAGTTTAATTCTCAGATGGTCTAACTGGCTATACTTAAAATTGCCCACAAGAGCAGTTAGCCTTGTTCTAGCCTATGAATCTGTAAGACTGTATTCACTTTACAATAGTGAGAGGTTGGCATAGTGGTTAAAGTGTTTACCTTATAGGCATAAGGTGCAGAGTTTGATTCTCACAACAGGTATGGCCCACAAGAAAAATTAGCCTGGTACCAATTTACAGACTGCCAATCCATATGAAGCAGAGCTCCTTCCTAATCCAATTCAAGTGCAACTTGGCCAATTGGATGGAGGACAGGCAATTCATCCTTGGTCTGACACCTAGGTCTCTAATGGACACAGACAACCTGTAAATGGTTCATCTCCTAAACTCCTGCTTACACTTATCAAGGGTGTCAGAGATTTGGTATGCATGGCTAGGCTTAAAAAGGGCCTTGTGATCATTAGCCAAGTAAACACCTATAAATCTGAGTTTTTTGTATTTGTTTGACGATACTGGGATCTGGCATATGTCAATGCATATCAGAAAGAAACAAAGAATTGTTAAAATCCAGGTCATAAACATTTACATTTAGAACTGCAAAATCATACAATGCAACAATCTGCCCTTTGAGTACCAATTTAGAAGGATCAAATACAATTACTGGATGTTAAAAGAAACATGCTACCATGCATTTATGTACTACATGAAAAAGAAATTTGGCTATTGTGACTGACAATCTTTGAAATCAAAACCTGAGTTTAGTGCAGAAAATTATTTTAGTTAAAAAAACTTGGTGAAAGCAATCCTATCTGCAGTATGAATTCTGAAGAGAATCAGTAATGTCAACTAAAATATTTTATTGCAAGAAAATATTATGACTTGTGTTAACTAAAAATAAGCATAACATTTTGCCAAAAATATTCTTTTCAAGCAGGAGCTTCCAGCACTAATTAAATGGACCAAAATGGCAAAGTAATTTTATGAGCCGCCTTGTGAATTGCTGAGACTTCTATTTCATTTATAGATTGGAATATACTCTTTGTTTGCTAGAGAACGTGATTTATTTTTGAAATCAAAATATTTAAAAATTATGATGGACAGATAAATGTACATTAGCGTATAAAGGCCATTACCATAGTGGGCAGAAATGGTGATGCACTCTTGTTACAGACTTGCTGAAAATACTTTACACTTAAACACTTTGCTCTCAGTTTCTCTCCTCACTTACATCACTTGATTGACTGCTAAGAATGGCTGCCTTTAAACAGGTTGTCGAGTAGATTATTTATAGATAGGGAACATGAAGTGTCCCTTAGCAACCCTAACATAAAACAAACAAAAAAAACAACATTAGGGTCACTGATATACTACAGATCTGCCATAGTCTGTGCTGCAAATCCAGATGTTACTTCAAAATGCATTAACAGAACCTGTTCTGTTGAGCAAAAAATTAAAAAAAAATATGAAATATCTCAACAAGCTCAGTACTACTTCTTGTATTCCCACTGGGAATTTTCTGCATGTTATCACACTGTCCTCAGATCAAGACTGCTAGAGAAGGCCATCTAACAGCCGGGAGAACATACTTGACCTGCTAATGGTTGGCAGAGTATTTGATGACAGTTGCAAGAATCTGACGCACTAGAGTATCCTTTACAGCAGTTTAATCTTTGTCATCAAATCCCCAAGCAGATGTGATTAATGGAAGCACTTGAGCATGTTTTGAAAGTTGTATATTTGGCAGCTATGAACTTTGATCTATGGGATCGCTGTCAGGATTCATTATGACACCATATTTTCCTATAATCCTTCCACTGGATTAATCCTGACAGACACCATGTGGAGGAAATATGATGCCGCTGATGTTATTAAAGCTGGATGCTTATTGCAATATTTTGAGATCTTTATTAAAATTGCTAAGAGGAGTGTGAGCCCTGTTAAAACAGCATCTCTATTAAAAGGCATACTGAAGTGGAATAAACAAATAACATTTGTAGAAGTGGTCTGGTTATAAAATCTATCTAAGTCTGATTTTCTAGACCAGGAACTGTTGATGAATTCAGAAGGCATATGCATTCAAAATTAAAATGCAAAGTGTATTTATTAAATCTGGGAAAAAGAAATTTACTTTTAGTAGAGAACAGTTAAGATTACATTTATGATATTAGGACATATACACCATGCATTTAAAACATTGTCTGACTTGCTAAGGAAGGAGTTTTTTATTTCCTCCATCTTAAACACATGAAAGAAGTATTCTGTACACACACACACACACACAGACACACACACAC
Source organism: Protopterus annectens (assembly GCF_019279795.1). NCBI lineage: Eukaryota > Metazoa > Chordata > Ceratodontiformes > Protopteridae > Protopterus > Protopterus annectens. The sequence continues at coordinate 1,245,584,968 of NC_056725.1, forward strand.
ACACACAGACACACACACACACACACACACACATATATATATATATATATATATATATATATATATATATATATATATATATATATGTTCATAGGTTAGTACTAGGCTAACTACCCTTGTGAGCCATTTTAAGCCTATATATATATATATATATATATATATATATATATATATATATATATATATATATATATATATATATATATATATATATATATATATATATATATATATATTGTGTCTTTATATATATATATATATATATATATATATATATATGTTGAGTCATATATATATATATATATATATATATATATATATATATATATATATATATATATATATATATATATATATATATATATATATATATATATATATATATATATATATATATATATATATATATATATATATATATATAATGGGAGTGTGTTGGACATCCGATTGAATGAACAGTACAGTGACACCAGTCTGATCGAAACCATTCAGTGGATACAAACAGATGGTTGACAGTTGTTCAATATCAACAATCCCTGGATAGAGGAATATTCCCTTTCACCCAGGGATTGTGAGATCTTAGAGTTAGTACATATAATTAGCAATGTGTGTAGGGGGTGGCAGGGGGTCTTGCCTCCCCCCTGCAAAAACAGTTGCCCTTGATTTAGTCCACTCTAGGGTAATCCCTGAATCATCTGGATAAAGTGTCAATATTTATGAATTTGATATTATGACTTCTATTTGCTGGGTGTCATCTTACTGTTCATTCGAGCGAGTGCCCAACACCTTTAAAATAGTTTTCATAATGGTTATTAATGTAAGTGTTAAAAGAAAACTGTATTTAGCTGCACATTTGTTTTATAGTGAACCTTGTATAAAAAAATTCTTAGTGAACAGATAACTGCTATGTCAGCTGCATGGTACTTATTTCAGTTTTAATGTCAGAAGATGATCTTCAGCTTAAATATGCCATATTTGCATATTATAAATGTCAGCAAGCTTGCTTTAAGACCAAACATTGGCCACAGGAGGGCTGGCTTTGTAGATAATGAGTGGACTCGCTAATATAGATTATCTTCACCTGGATATTAAAAGGAGGAGTTAGTAGTGTATGAAGGGTATCTCACAGTGGTTGCACATTTACTGTGCATCAGTTTCTGAAAAAAGGGAGGCTAGCTTATGGCCACAGTCAGCATACAAAGAATTGCCAGTGTATCAGTTCTACAACAGTGTTTACTAAATTTGAACAAATGAAAATGAACAATGAAAATTACTTTCAGCAGGCATTAGGATTACCAGTTAGCAGTACACATTCCGAGGTTCTGAGGGACACAGGCATGCAAGAAGAAGCAAGGGTCCAACCACTGATAAAACCCATCTGGGGTTCAAAATCTATAGGTTCATAGGTTCATAAGGAAGTGCTAGGCAATCAGTCTGCAGACCATTTTATGCCTAATCTCCCAAAAACTATTCAAAATGTTCCTATAGCCTTAAGGAGGGCAAGACAAGATAGACTGGTAAAGATTTTGAAGCTCTCCATTCAGTTATCTAGGTTTACCTTGAAAGTGGCAAGGTTGCTACTCTGCTTGACATGTAGTGGAAATTTGTTCCAGAGGTTAGGGATATGTTGGGATATGAATCTATCGTGACAATGTGTCTTATTTATCTGTGGATGAAGGTTTAGTTCCTTTAACCAAGTATTTGATGTACTGTTACGTCTGTGAAAGAATAAGAGACCAAACTGTATCTTTTATAGCATGAAAAGCTAGACATAGATTTCCATGGGGGAGTCTGTAAGGGAATGAGTACAGAGAAAGGGTTGCCAGTTTGTCCTGATAACTAAGATTTTTGATGCCACGGATCATTTTCATTATGCATTTCTGAGGTCTCTCAAGTTGTTTGTGATATTTTTAGATAAATACATGCTAACATGTGCATTATATTTAATAATGGGTCTGATAAGATATGTGTAATGTGGAATTAAGACTTCTCTGGATCTAGTGGAGATGCCTTTGAAAATTAGATGGGCCAGATAAAAGGCTTTCCAAACTACTGTGGAGATACAATGGTCAAATGATAAGGAATTATCAGTTGGAGTACTCAGATCCTTTACAGCAGTGTCTGATCGGAGGGGTGCATCTCCTATACAGTAAGCAAAACAGTTCTGTTTATCCAAATGAACTATGCTACATTTTATTTACATTTAATTCAAGACTATTGTCATTGTACCAGTTGTTAACATGGTCTAAGCCATGTTGGAGCAATTGTGAGCCAGTTGAAGATCATATAATGACAATCAATTTACAATCATCTGCAAACTTAGTTAACCATAGGCCAGAAGTCTGAGAAATAAATGCTGGATAGGAGGGGGCCCAAAACTAAGTCCTGTAATATACCATTGGTGACGTTTTTGCTTTCAGAAGTGCCACCTGGTACTCTAGTCAGATGGGTTCTTTTAGACAAGCAGTTAGATACCCATTGTATTCAGATTTGCAAGTGCATCAATAAGGCCTGCATGGATACTAATGTCAAAGGCCGTGGCCAAGTGTAGATATGCTGTATGCACCACATAACCAGTGTCCATTGCTTTTCTTATTTTTTCACAGAAACTAATCAGGTTAAAGTGGCAGGACCTTCATTTGATAAAGCCAAATTGATGAGGGTCCAGGGTTAAATTTTCAATGTCCAGATTAATGAGGTCTGAGATTATACACTCTGTAGCTTTACATATGAGGCTATTGAGACTAATGGGTCTATAGTTACCAGGGTGCATTTTTGGGTTTCCCTTGTGTAGTGAAATTACAATGGCTGTTTTCTAGGCTTCAGAAATGTAACCAGTGGCAAGGCTTAGTAGGGATTCAGACAGGCTTTATTTGGCACTAATAATCAGGAATCCTGGTATGTTATTAGGGCCCATGGATGAAGCATTGTTAGTTTTTGACAGGGCTGCCAGAACTTCTTCCTCAGTAATTAAAGGGGGTGCAGAGATTGTGGAACCTGTGGAATAGCTATAACTGTAGATGGAGTAAAACTTCTAACTTTGTTAGCTAGGATATTAGCTATTTCCATTTAGCTAGAGAATGTAGCATTATTGTGGACTAGCTGTAAACACTGTTGGGTGTCAGTTCTTAACTTTGTGACATATTTAAAGAAAGATTTGCAGTTATTTTTGGTTTTAGTGGCTATATTAAGGTCATAATCAGCTTTGAACTTCGTAATGGTTCCCTTACATTCTTTGTTAATTTGCTTAACGGTGGTATTAATGTAGATAGAATGAGACCTCTTATAAGCATTAAGCAATTTCTTTTTCTTGCTACGTCATTTATTACATGGGGATTCCACTACAGGGGTTGTTTGTAAACTTCCCGTTATATTTCTTGCTGATAGGAACTATCTTATCATACAACTATTTAATTGTGAAGCAGTTGGCATGCACAGCCCCTACACGTACGTTTCATTCTGTGTAGAAATATGTTTCCTTTAAATACATGGCACAGTGTGCATCATATGTATTTCAGAGTTAATGACACTTTTAAAGGCATTTGACATTATTTTAGACTAATAGCTCACGTTGGCCTGTGTTAAGTTTGTAGGCATTACAGAGATGAAACATTTCATCTGCCATAGCCTGTTAGAATATATATTTGAAGTAAAAACAAAAACACACTTCAGTCATTAAAACTGTTTAGTACTAGGATGTTCTGTACACCTAATCCTTAATTTGTAAGATCCCAGAGTGTAGAAACTCAGTATAAGCATCCACCTGTTACAAAGCCAACTATATTAGTATATAGCACTATGCATGTATGAGGCAAATCTGTCTAATGTATATATTTAAATAAATAATTATCTAAATCAGCTGTACAGAATCTCTTTAGTTATCAAAATGCAGTGTTCTTTTACTTCCTGGAGATGCTTTGAACTTCATTTGTGTAACAGTCATAGTTGTACCACTAGACTGGGTAAATAGTTACCCACTTTGATTTTTTTTCTTGTCTCATACTATATTCTAAATATAAATGGTAAAATGCAGGCATTCTGTGCTCAGTTACGTGTAGCTCTGATGGGAAACACCCCCAAGATTCCAAGACAAAGATGGGCTCAGCAAAGTGCACCAAAGGGAGACTTTGGTGAAGTAAGGGGGGCATGATTCCAAAAACAAATTATACCTGACTGCAGAACACTACATGTAAGTTTGATGGCAATAAAAAGTGACCGACTAATACTGGTAGTTTATGCCATTAGATTCGGAAAAGCATTCGGAGGAGGCCACATTTGCTTAAAGCAAGCGTGCAGAATTTATAGACTACTGAAATATTTTACTGCTAATTCCAAAGGAATATCTGTAAAAATGAATTATACACACAATTGCAACAGCAGACAGGGTTCAATGGGTGATGTTAGAGGAAAATCTGCAAATGGGGCCATATCTCCATAGTCAATTAGCACAGTGGCGAGCCAGGCTGCAATTAACCCAGATCTCTCATCAAGAGATAACAGACAGATACAGATTAGGTGCAGGCTGCATGTGGTATGTATGTGAGCCTCCATGTCTTCATGCAGTCTGTGGAGTAACCCAGTCCCAGTAGAAACAAAGGTATACTGACCTCTGGAACATACCAGTGGCATATGGCTGATACTGTAAGAATGTTCCAGGTAACTATTAGTCACATTCTAGAACAGTTCCTGATAGTCATGTGCAGCAAGAAGGATGAGTTCATTATCTTCCCATCAATACCATGTGAGTGGCAGGCTGCCATGAAATTATTCTATGTCATAGCCAATATCGCCCAAACCTTGGTGCGATAGATTGCACTCATGCACTAACAAAAACACCTACTGGAAAGGGTGCAGAATGGCATTTC